>NC_074703.1:16690451-17290451 GCF_029448725.1 Salvelinus fontinalis | reverse complement strand
CTCTCTCGTGCTGCAGCCCAAGCTTCTGAGGCCCATTCTTCTGGCGGGGGAGGAGCTGGTGATGGACGGCATGCGGGTGCACCTGATCTCAGACGGCCGGGAGGAGGCCACGGGGGCCTTGGGAGGTCCACCCCTCCTCCCTGCCGAGGGGGCCATCTTCCTCACCACCTACCGCCTCATCTTCAAGGGCACGCCTAACGACCCGCTGGGTAAGAGGGTGTTGATACACAAACATGCACACACATGTTGGCAGTAATACACACATGCACACACACTTTCTCTCTAACCCTGAGTGTTGTTGCTGTGCAGTGGGTGAGCAGGTGGTGACTCGGTCGTTCCCCATCGCCTCCCTGACTAAGGAGAAGAGGATCTCTGTCAGTCTGTCCATGGACCAGTTCATACAGGAGGGTCTACAGCTACGCTCCTGCACTTTCCAGGTACACCTCTACCCTCCATCCTTCCACTCTCATATCCATCACCCTACTGCCTAAGCACCAAGCCCCTAGGCCTTCATAGCTTCTCTTCCCTCAACCCTGCTACCCCCACCCCCCCACTCTCATTCTGCTTTGTAACTCTCTCCATTTAAAATTTGACAGAACACTCATTCATTTGTGTTTTTCTGACACTTCTCCTAATATCGCCCTCCTCCTACTGTAGCTGCTGAAGATAGCGTTTGATGAGGAGGTGGCATCGGACCTGGCCGAGGTGTTCCGGAAGCACATGCACAAGCTCCGCTACCCACAGCACGTCCAGGGAACCTTCGCCTTCACCGTGGGCCAGAGTGGCAAGACGTTGGTCGAACACAAGACCAAGGACAAGAACCAGTCAATAAAGTAAGACGAGACAGATATAACGCACACGCACGTCAACCACAAGAACCAAAACAACACTAAAAGGAAACAGGAAGAGCATACACATGCCAAACACATTTCAACTCACATCAGCGTTGTATAAAACGTCAGTACCGTTCCAGTTTTATCGTCAGTCAGCAGATTATTAGTAATGAGAGAGTGTAAATCTGTAAGAAGTTTCACTCCTCTCACATCCTCCAGGTCAAGTACAGAACATCCAATTAAAAAGCGCTTACTCATAAAGGATGTGGGTCACAGATGACACCCCAGCACTGTAATGTGAGCTGAATATACGGCCTGCCCCAAGCAGCAGCCTCTGGAGATATAGTAGTCCACATTATTGCCCTACATTTCATAACCGTCCTGACAGTTTAGAATATATCCAAACCTTGGGCGTTTTTATCTGACGGTCTCTGATTTAAAGTCAGTGTCTGGTGTGATGTATTCATTAAACAGGTTTCATAGACCTTCTGCTTGCGAGTGTAAATGCTTCAGTGAGTGTGAACCCTTGTTCTTGTGTAACCACAAATGGTCCATATAGCATGCAGACTGTTTAGTTCTGCTGGCTGCACACTGACTTATTCCAGGCAGGGTCAGTACAGAGGAATGCAGCTTCACATCCTACACTCTATTCTGTCCACTGTCACTGCCAGTAGACCCCCAGAGTTCCCTTTTACTTTATCATCCCCCACTCTTTCTCTCTCTCCCTGTCACTCATTTTTCCCGTTCTCTCATCTGGGGTATGAAAAGAGCACAAGCTCTCAGAGAGATGGCTTCTATCTGTTGAGTAATGCAGCAGTGGAAACAGTGATGGCACCTCCATGTTTGTCCCTGGTGTTTCCATCTCCTCCCCGAGTCGTCACACCACTAAAAGACTCCATTCATTCACTGATATTAACCTCACGACAATGCGGGCCCAACCCCCCTACAGCAGTGAGCAGGGACAACTAGCAGTCTTTTAATGCATTCATTAGCTTTAATTATGCATACAGACTACCGCCGAGTCTGCATTAGGGATGTGCCTTGGATTTAATGAACTGGTTAATTAAACTTCTAAGTACCCAGTCAGTGCATTTGTACCTTTACATTTCTAACCAGGGTTGTATTCATTTGACATGAAATGGAAGCAAACAGGCCAAAACAGGGAGGTGCGATCTAAACTTGTTCAATAAGAAACGCTTGTTTTCATTTTCTGTTGCAAAGTGTTTTGCTATGGTGTGCCCAAATGAATGTGACCCAGGAAGTAGAAGTCATAAAGTTTAGCTTTAACTGAAGTTAACTATCTTTTGAACCCTTTTACATCTCTCTCTTCCCTCTCTACTCCTCCTCTTACCTTTTCTCCCTCCACCCTTCCAAAGGACACTTTCCAAAAACCTGGTGAAGAGCGCCAAGAGGACGATCGGTCGACAGCATGTGACCCGGAAGAAGTACTCACCTCCCACCTGGGAGAACAGGAGCAGCCTGCAGTCAGAGCTGGACGAGGATGAGCTCTCCGGTAGGACATGGTGTTGACAACTCAAGTAGCAACGTCAAGGTTTAGGGTGGCATTTTGACTTAAGATCCACGCATTCCACGCAACTGGTGCAAGATCCACACATTGACATAAATACATGTTTTATGTGAAAGTCTTGAGTTGCTGTTTAACTTTCAGAAATTAAAATGTTGAATGGTCTCTACAGTGTTTGACCTGATGTAGTAGACCAGTGTAGACTGTCTCTGACTGTCTGTGTGTCTGCTACAGTCTCAGAGGAGTTGGACCAGGGCTCCCTCACCCTGTCTTCCACCATCCGCTCCTCGGACAGACAGACCATGAGCAACGTGGTGGAGCGCGCCTGTTGCCGTGACTACCAGCGGCTAGGACTGGGCACGCTCAGTAACAGCCTGACGCGCTCCAAGAACGAGCCCTTCCGCATCTCCACCGTCAACCGCATGTACACCGTCTGCAGGAGGTAAGTTCACGGTCCAACCGCAAATAGAACAGGTTTTTACGGTTCACCGCCAAATCTCATGTGGGACTCACAAAAAACACGCCCCTTCGATACTCTTCGCTTTTAGGGAATCTCAATTGCATGTGGCAGGTTTATGGTCAAACTGTATATGGACCATGTTTCAAGTAACTTCCTGAGTTTAGTCTAAGTTTTGGATTCTGGTTGAATGTACACGTTTGATCTTGACATTTATATTAATCAACATTCAGTCGTTTTACTTTGATGGAACTTGATATGCAGTGGGCCAATGAACAAATATATTTAAACACATGACATTATCTTGTGGTCATGACATTCTGCAGTGACATGAACAGAATGTCATCTCGACCCTAACTCCCTCTGCTCGCTCTCGCTCTCTCTCTGTCTGTGTGTGTTACCAGTTACCCCGGCCTGTTGATCGTGCCCCAGAGCATCCCAGACTCCACCATCCAGCGCATCTCCCGCTGTTACAGACAGAACCGTTTCCCTGTGGTGTGCTGGAGGAACTCTCGTACCAAGGCTGTGCTGCTGCGCTCTGCAGGCCTCCATGCTAAGGGAGTGGTGGGCTTCTTCAAGTCCCCCAATGCCCCCAGCGCCGGTACGACACGCACTAAAAATTAGTTAGATGGTGTCTTTAAGGGAATGACTGGGGATGTTGGGCTTTGTTTAGGAATAATAAAACACGCCAAACCACTCCAAAGCCAGCTACAGTTGAAGTCGGAAGTTTACATACATTTAGGTTGGAGTCATTAAAACTCGTTTTTCAACCACTCCACACATTTTTTGTTAACAAACTATAGTTTTGGCAAGTCGGTAAGGACATCTACTTTATACATGACAAGTTTTTTTTTCCAAAGATTGTTTACAGATAGATTATTTCACTTATAATTCACTGTATCACAATTCCAGTGGGTCAGAAGTTTACATGCACTAAGTTGACTGTGCCTTTAAACAGCTTGGAAAATTCCAGAAAATTATGTCATGGCTTTAGAAGCTTCTGATAGGCTAATTGACATCATTTGAGTCAATTGGAGGTGTACCTGTGGATGTATTTCAAGGCCTAACTTCAAACTCAGTGCCTCTTTGCTTGACATCATGGGAAAATCAAAAGAAATCAGCCAAGACATCAGAAAAACAATTGTAGACCTCCACAAGTCTGGTTCATCCTTGGGAGCAATTTCCAAATGCTTGAAGGTACCACATTCATCTGTACAAACAATAGTACGCAAGTATAAACACCATGGGACCACGCAGCCGTTATACCGCTCAGGAAGGAGACGTGTTCTGTCTCCTAGAGATGAACGTACTTTGGTGCGAAAAGTGCAAATCAATCCCAGAACAACAGCAATGGACCTTGTGAAGATGCTGGAGGAAATGGGTATATATCCACAGTAATACGCTATATCGACATAACCTGAAAGGCCGCTCAGCAAGGAAGAAGCCACTGCTCCAAAACCACCATAAAAAAAGCCAGACTACGGTTTGCAACTCCACATGGGGACAAAGATCGTACTTTTTGGCGAAATGTCTTTGGTCTGATGAAACAAAAATAGAACTGTTTGGCCATAATGATCATCGTTATGTTTTGAGGAAAAAGGGGGAGGCTTGCAAACCGAAGAACACCATCCCAACCGTGAAGCACGGGGTTGGCATTTGTGGGGGTGCTTTGCTGCAGGATGAACTGGTGCACTTCACAAAATAGATGGCATCATGAGGAAGGACAATTATGTGGATATATTGAAGCAACATATCAAGACATCAGTCAGGAAGTTACAGCTTGGTCGCAAATGGGTCTTCCAAATGGACAATGACCCCAAGCATACTTCCAAAGTTGTGGCAAAATAGCTTAAGGACAACAAAGTCAAGGTATTGGAGTGGCAATCACAAAGCCCTGACCTAAATCCCATAGAAAATGTGTGGGCAGAACTGAAAAAGTTTGTGCGAGCAAGGAGGCTTACAAACCTTACAAGCTGAAATAAATAATTCTCTCTACTATTATTCTGACATTTCACATTCTTAAAATAAAGTGGTGATCCTAACTTACCTAAGACGGGGCATTTTTACAAGGATTAAATGTTAGGAATTGTGAAACTGAGTTTAAATGTATTTGGCTAAGGTGTATGTAAACTTCTGACTTCAACTGTATATCAGTAGCAATTGAATGTGGAAGTATAAGTCTCAACTCATCAGAAACAATGAGCAAACACTTTAGATTCATTGAAATGCACAGCATGTCCCTTATAGCTTGAGCAGCATTTTTTAGTCTTCAGCATTTTATACCCAGCATGCAAAGCTGCATAAACCAGTGGTGATTGACAGTTGTGACCCTTCCCCAGGCCCCTCCCAGGCCGACTCGACCAGCCTGGAGCAGGAGAAGTACATGCAGGCGATCATCAGCTCCATGCCCTCCTACTGTGAGCCCAGTGGCAGGAACACACTTGGCGGCTTCACCTCCACTCACATGAGCACCTCAGGTAGGACACACACATACACATCAGGGTTTCCGTTAGCCAGTAATACCTGGCTTTTGTCCCAAACAAATGTACGAGAAGATGATAAATTGGCACCGGCCAATTGTCCCACAAAAAATAACAATCCTATTTCAAAATAATGCTTTTTAGCCTATTCGTTGCTGGAAACTCCAGTCGATGGAAATACATTTGACCGGATCATGCTTATCGGTCTATAGGTTCATTTGCATAATTTGTTTATTTCCTTTAGTCGTTATGATTCTTATTTATCACACGCACATACAGATACAGAAGATATCTGTAAAACAGTGCCAGAGCTTTTATAAGCCCAATCATCGCACAACAATTTTAAATGCAATTGCGTGTTAACTGTTTTGATAGCCAGCATTAAAGAGCTACTATTTTTATTTCAATCAACTGTCTTTCATTGTCCAGTAGCCAAAAACACAATCCTAGTCATATTAGCAATCCATGCTAGTTGTTGCATCTTTAGATCTCTGATGTGCTGCAACAGTGTTTTTACGCTAATTGCATTATGGAACTAATATTAGCGTGTAGCCTATAACTGCCGTGTGCGCATTGCTGCGCTTATAATGTGAATAAATAATTGTTTATCAACATTTTAAGCTAAACCTTCTGATCTGTGCATGAGCCTCGATGCTTTTAATTTTGATGTACTGGTTGGATGCATTTGGGATCTATTGTCCCAGTCTGTTTGGAATAGGCCATTTCTTTCTCGCACAGAATGACAAGCTGACAAATAGAATAGGTCAAATGTTCTGCAATGGTGGACAGTAGATTGACACAGGCTAGTGATTTTCTTGTTCCTTACTCGTCTTGTTAGCTGAGGAAAAGTGAATGTGGACCGTTGTTCTAACATCTTCAAAGTGCGCTTCGGAATTCGGAAGGACGCGAGCCGTTGCATCCTCGAGTTGCATGTTCTGTTAAGTGCCTTATCATAATCAAGATCTGATTTCAGTCATTCTGAGCACTGTGGGTAGATGCGCTAGTCAGGTCACACACCCAATGCATATAGGTCTGGTACATTTCTCAAATGTTTGGTGAATTATGCTGTCGATCAAATGTCCAGTGCCACATTTTCCTAAAGGAAACCCTGAAACACACACACTCTCTCTTAAGCCAGAGTTTGTGACCCTTTGCCTGTGTCTATATCCAGACTCGTCAGATAAGCTGAGGCAGCCTAAGATCGGAGCTCTGATGAAACAGGTGATGGGAGGCAAGGAGGACGTACCTGGAACCTTCAGCCGCGGAGGTGAGATTGTGGTTTTACTGTGTTTGTATATGGTTGTGTTACTTGCGTCAATTAGTTCATTGAAACTTCCTTTGCAAGGAATGTCTTATTTCTAGGTTTGGTTTGGGATTGTATTGTGACTTGCCCTACAATTACATGCCAAGGAACATTCACTGGAACAAATTGACATGCGAGTGTGTTTTAACCCAAAGAGGAATGGTGGTTATGTTACCTGAATAATAACGCATCTCCATAGCTTATCCATATTTGGGCCTGTGTGTATGTATAGCTGTGTGAAACCATCTCTCCCTATGGTGTTGGTTAACGGGCATCATCTCTGTGTCATTTGACCTCAGCTCTGGGTCAAAGGGCGAGGGTCATCTCCCTCTCTCAGCCCAGAGTTTCAGGCAAGGCCAGAAACCCCCCTGGAGGTAGAGTATGCACCGACCCCTAGCTCCCCAATCTAACCAATCAGGACTCTTAACAGTGAAGTCAGTCAGTCTGTCTGCGTTGGCTGGCACCCCTGCCCGTTGGTCCCTCTTTCCCTGTGATGTCCTAGTGTGTGTCTCGCTCTCTCAGGACTAACCTTTTGTTGTCCAATCTCTTTGTTGGCGAGAGTCTCTTCTTCTTTCTAGGCATCTGTTTGCATGCTTTTCTAGTGGGCCGTCGACTCCACACACCCTGCTGCAGATTGTACTGTTTGTCCATGTTTCTGTTCTGTGTTTGATTACTACTGTGTGCTGTGAGTGGTCTGATGACTCATGTTTTTCCAGCGTTGTTAGGTTTGGAGCATAATTTTCACATATAGCCTATTTAGCAAAATACTGTGTGTGTGATAACCCCCTCTATAACCTCTACCTGTATGTGTGTGATAACCCCCTTTTAAACCTCTACCTGTTTGTGTGTGTGTGTGATGACCCCCTCTAAAACCTCTACCTGTATGTGTGTGTGTGATGACCCCCTCTAAAACCTACCTCTGTGTGTATGATTACCCCCTCTAAAACCTCTACCTGTGTGTGTGTGATGATCCCCTCTAAAACCTCCCTGTATGTGTGTGATAACCCCCTCTAAAATCTCTACCTGTATGTGTGTGTGTGATGACCCCCTCTAAAACCTCTACCTGTGTGTTTGTGTGTGATGACCCCCTCTAAAACCTGTGTGTGATGACCCCCTCTAAAACCTCTACCTGTGTGTGTGATGACCCCCTCTAAAACCTGTGTGTGATAACCCCCTCTAAAACCTCTCCCTGTATGTTTGTGATAACCCCCTCTAAAACCTCTACCTGTATGTGTGTGCTCCAGGGAAGTGGGGCAGTATCCGGGGCAGTGGGCGTCTGAGTGCCTACAACCCAGAAGTGGGGAACAGGCTGTCCAGTAAGGAGTCTCCCCAGCCCAACGGGGGCCCCAGCGAGGCCCTGTTCCTCAAACAGCAGAGGGCCTACCTCTACATCATCGGAGATAAGACACAGCTCAAGGTAACTGCCAATACACAATACTACACTGGACTGTCTACTGATTTGAATATTGATAAAGACTCAATATCTCACAAGTCTTTGGAGGTGTTGGTATCATTGAACCTTGATCTCTGTTTGTCCCATATCATCAGGGTGGTAAGCAGGACTCGTTCCAGCAGTGGGAGGTGGTGCCCATCGAGGTGTGTGACGTGCGTCAGGTGAAGAACAGCTTTAAGAAGCTGATCAAGGCCTGTGTTCCCAGCTCAGCCACCTCTGAACCCAGCATGACCTTCCACCGCTGCCTGGAGGAGTCCGAATGGATGTGCCTGGTAATGCTCTCATTCATTGAGTGTATGTATTGTGTAAGAGACTGACCTATGGATGCATTTTGTTTTTGTATGTTTATCCTGACTGCATACGTTCATGTGTGTATGATTTAAGTGGTTTTGTCATGACGTTTGTGTGTCCAGCTCCACAGAGTTCTGCAGGTGTCTGTCCTGGTGGTAGAGTTGTTGGACACCGGCTCGTCAGTCATGGTCAGTCTGGAGGACGGCTGGGACGTCACTACTCAGGTATAACACACGTACTCCCTAAACGTACTGGCAATGCTTACACACACCTCTCACAGCTAATGTAGGTCTCAACCCTGTCTCTGCCTGTGCTAACGGTCTGTCTCCTCACTCCGCTGTTTAGGTAACCTATAAATTACAGTCATCCTGTCTGTGACTATCGCACCGATTCTGTCTCTAGGTGGTGTCTCTGGTCCAGCTTCTGTCAGACCCGTACTACCGGACCTTTGATGGCTTCCGCCTGCTGGTGGAGAAGGAGTGGCTGTCGTTTGGCCACAGGTTCAGTCATCGCGGCGCCCAGACCCTGGCCAGCCAGAGCAGCGGCTTCACACCTGTGTTCCTGCAGTTTCTCGACTGCGTGCACCAGGTATGTAAGTGTGGGGGTGGGTTTTATGAGTGCAGGTGTGACAGTAAAGTGTGTTTGTCTAACCGTGTCACTGAGTGTTTACATGTCAGCTACTTTACCCATATCACCTGGATTCTGCTATTTATCTGTATAGGTGTGTGTCCGAGTAAACATGTGCGTGCGTTTACCAGAGTGTGACACTGCATTTTTTCCCCTGGCCAGTGACATGGACTCGCGTGTTTGATGCGTTTCTGGCAGAGGGTTTCAGTCGTCCTGTCTGTATTTATGATCCCAGCTTCACACTGGCTTGCTCTATTGAACCCCCTGTTACTGTCAGTAGTGTTATTATTACACATACAGGGATGAACAATGTGTACAAAACATTAGGAACACCTTCCTAATATTGAGTTGCACCTCCCTTTTGCCCTCAGAACAGCCTCAGTTTAACAGGTGACACCAATAAGGGATCGTAGCTTTCACCTGGATTCACCTGGTCAGTCATGGACAGAGCAGGTGTTCTTAATATTTTGTACACTCAGTGTATCTGGGTCGTTCCCATAATGAGTGCTTTTTGCGTCCCTTTGATGTTTTATGTAGAAATTGTACACAAATATTGAATTTTAAAATTATATTAAATGAAATGCCCTTGAATATAGACCGAATGGGAAAAATGAATACATTTTGTGTCCTCTGACTCGTAGGAAGATTTTTAACCCACTCAATCCCAACAACATCATTGTAAAAACACTAGTTATTTTGTTGCTTTGATAGTCATTTCTGAAGATGATTATTTCATGTGATTCATTTTAAGGTCAACCCTGTCACATGAACTCTCATTTTAATATGGGGAAACTATTAATTTTATCCTTTTTTTTCATTCAAAAGAACCATCTAATAATCAAATCATAGAGTGAAGCCGCTGGTGGGCTGGTTCTACTCTTTTTGGCCGTTTGGTGGTAACTGAGTGGGTCGAGCATAACACGTCAACCCTGTTACCCATAGACAGACGGGCTAGAAATGTTTAAACAACTTATTGGTGAAGCTTGCATTGTTGCCCCTCCCTGTTTCACACAACAATCTTCCATTTCCCCTGTCACAAGGGGATTTATGGATAATTCAAGATTTACTACAGTCATTTTAGTTAACCTCTTGAGATGGGGATTTTTATTTTATTTTTTAAGTTGAACATGTGCTCTTTTTAACAATGTTAAAATTAGGTGAAATAAAATGTAATTTTCTTCAGTTTTTCATGCTACTCAAAAGGCACCTAATTGGCGGAATGACCAGTATCTCACTAGAATCCTTTCTCTCTCTGCCTAGACTGTCTTTAAATAGTCTTCTTCATGTAAACTATGTTACAAAGCTCAGCCAAGAGCTATTAACCTGGATCAAATATTTCCTCAATGTAATCAGATGAGTACGCTATGTCCGACCATCCTGTTATATGGATGTGCTAGAACAGATTATTTAAAAGTTTTAACATGTCTTCCTCCTTTCACCTTCATCCAAACATTTGTTTGAGAGAGTGCAGAGTCTGCTGACTCTGTGGCTCTTTCTCATTTGGGTGAAAGTCTGTCCTAAGTGGTCCAGGAGCGTGTCAATTTTGAAGGTTAGGCAAATGGAAGAGTTTCCTCCCCTCCTCGAAAGCCACCTTTCATCGAGGATAGTCATACAGTTAATTCGGAAGGTATTCAGACCCCTTCACTTTTTCCACATTTTGTTTTACGTTAGACTAAAACGTAACTCAAAAATTATTACATTTCTTAAAAAACATACTCATCAATCTACACACACTACCTTAAAATTACAAAGTGAAAACAGTTTTTTAGAAATTTTAGCAAATTAATGAAAAAATATAAACAGACCTTATTTACATACGTATTCAGATCCTGGGCCTACCGGGTGGCGCAGCGATCTAAGGCACTGCATTGCAGTGCTGGATGCGTTACTACAGATCCAGGTCCATTCCCGGTCTGTGCCACAACAGATCCGGGTTCATTCCCGGTCTGTGCCACAACTGGCTGTTGCCGGGAGTTCAATAGGATGGCACACAATTGGCCCAGCGTCGTTAGGGTAGGGTTTGGCTGGGAGGGCTTTACTTGGCTCATCGCGCCCTAGGGACTCCTTGAGGCGGGCCGGGTGCCTGCAGACTGACTCCGGTCGCCAGTTGAACGGTGTTTCCTCTGACACATTGGTGCGGCTGGCTTCCGGGTTAAACTGGCGGGTGTTAAGGAGTTAGCCGTGTTTGAGGACGCATGACTCCACCTTCGCCTCTCCTGAGCCTATTGGGGAGTTGCAATGATGAGACTGGATCAACTTTTGGGAGAAAAAAGGGGGTAAAAAATATTTCTTGATTGGAGTCCACCTGTGGTAAATTCAATTGATTGGACATGATTTGGATAGGCACACACTTGTCTATATAAGGTCCCACAGTTAAAAGTGCATGTCAGAGCAAAAACCAAGCCATGAGTTCGAAAGAATTGTCCGTGGAATTCTGAGACAGGATTGTGTCGAGGCACAGATCTGGGGTACCAAAAAATGTCTGCAGCATTGAAGGTCCCCAAGAATGTCCTCCGTCATTCTTAAATGGAAGAAGTTTGGAACCATCAAGACTCTTACTAGAGCTGGCCGCCTGGCCAAACTGAGCAATCGGGGGAGAAGGGCCTTGGTCAGGGAGGTGACAGAATTCCTCAGATGGGAGAATCTTCCAGAAAGACAACCATCTCTGCAGCACTCCACCAAGCAGGCCTTTATGGTAGAGTGGCCAGATGGAAGCCACTCCTCAGTAAAAGGCACATGACAACCATCTTGGAGTTTGCCAAAAGACACCTAAGGACTCTCAGACCATGAGAAACAAGATTGAACTCTTTGGAGGAAACCTGGCACCATCCCTACGGTGAAGCATGGTGGTGGCAGATGTTTTTTAGTGGCAGGGACTGGGAGACTTGTCAGGATTGAGGGAAAGATGAACAGAGCAAAGTACAGAGATCCTTGATGAAAACCTGCTCCAGAGCGCTCAGGACCTCAGACTGGGGCAAAGGTTCACCTTCCAACAGGACACCACCCAAAGCTCACAGCCAAGACACACAGGAGTGGTTTCGGGGACACGTTTATGAATGTCCTTGAGTCGCCCAGACTTGAACCCAATCGAACATCTCTGGAGAGACCTGAAAATAGCTGTGCAGCGACGCTCCCCATCCAACCTGACAGAGCTTGAGAGGATCAGCAGTGAAAAATGGGAGAAACTTCCCAAATACAGGTGTGCCAAGCTTGTAGCGTCATACCCAAGAAGACACTAGGCTGTAATCGCTGCCAAAGCTGCTTCAACGAAGTACTAAGTAAAGCGTCTGAATACTTTTGTAATGTGGTTTTTCAGTTTAAATGTTTTAATACATTTGCAAAAATGTCTAAACAGTTTTTACTTTCATTATGGGGTATTGTGGGTAGATTGAGAAAAAACGATTTAATACATTTTAGAATAAGGCTGTAACGTAACAACATCTGAAAAAAGAATACTTTCCAAATGTACTGTGTGTATCCTATCGGAGGTCTTCGCAGAAGAGTTCTGAAATCTGCCACCCCATTTGAATCAGCTTTTGTTTTTTCGTAGGAGAAAAGCATATACACGTTTAAAAACAATATGCTACTTATATCTATAAAATGTCTTGTACAACTAGCTACTGTTTTATCATGTAATTTATCACATTCGCCCGATGACGCGTGAGTGGAGAGGAGAGTAGTCTAAGCTCGTTTTCCTTGTCCTCGCCGCCTCTCCTCGATTACATTTGAACTTTTTCTAAAGGAGGTGAAAGAGGACACAGGAGTTGAGTAAATCCAATTGAGAAAAGGCCAGTGAATGTTTGACGATCAGGAAGTTGAGCAGTAAACAGAGGAAGGGCAAACTGACGTGTTACCTTAAATCCTGTCCCCCCCTACAGATCCACCTTCAGTTCCCCATGGAGTTTGAGTTCAGTCAGTACTACCTGAAGTTCCTGGCCTACCACTACGTGTCCAACCGCTTCAGAACCTTCCTGCTCGACTCGGACTACGAACGCATCGAGCTCGGTGAGCCTTTTCTCCGTTCTACAGATAAGGGCTCGAGTTTTCCACTTATCAGATGGCCTATCTCCAGATTCAGGTTACATGGTTAGGAGAAACTCCAGACCCCATAGATACTATCAGAATTCTTAGAAGTAGGTTAATTCTGTACACTTTTGGGTGTTTAAGTGTAACTTGTATGCCAGTTGAGTGTGTTGATGAACCTTCCGTCTGTATTAAGGGGTTCTGTATGAGGAGAAGGGGGAGAGGAAGAACCCGCAGGTGTTTAAGTCAGTGTGGGATTACATCGACCGGCTCAACAAGAAAACACCTATCTTCTTCAACTACATGTTCTCACCAGAGGATGAGGAGGTGAGTGAGCCTGGAACTCTACTGGGTTACGTTAGACTGCCCCCTGGTGGGGAAGTTTACTGAAAATTCAAGTGGATTTTATAAATTTTCTAATCAAGTGGAGGTTTAGTTTTACGGTCTTAGACTTAAGATGTACTAGACGATCTTGTAGTTACAATTATTACTTTTATTTACATGCACGTTTTGTGGTAACAAAAATAAATCCATGTGGTCATTTACTAGCTAAATCCGTGTGTTTACTATTTTCTTTTCCCCAGGTGCTGCGGCCGTACAGCTTCATCTCCAACCTGAAGGTGTGGGACTTCTACATAGAGGAGACGCTTTCTGAGGGCCCGTCTTACGACTGGGAGCTGGTGCAGAGGGGCCGGCAGGAGAGGCTGGCTGAGGAGGTACCTGACAAACCAGACACAACCACCCCCAAGTCCCAGCGACGCATCGTCTGGCCCTGCTACGACAGCCGCAGCAGAGTGGTACCCGACGCCATCACCAAACTGCTGCAGGTTAGTGGCGATTACTTACCATCAGTATACTGCAGTAGTCCCTGTATAAATTCTTATACATGAATCTGACTGTCCTAGGACCTGCAGAGTCTGGAGGCAGAGTTGGGGCTGCCACCAGAGAAATGGAAGGACACCTGGGACAAGATCAAGGCCAACCAACGGACCGAGGCCAAGCTGGAGAACAGGGTGAGAAACGCTGGACAACCAGAAGCTAACCTAGGGTTTCACTGGCTATTAGGATGCCATCCTTCTGACTGACAAACTTATACTTACTTAGACTTTTTGAAGATTATTTGAAAATAACTTCTTGTAGATTTATAGTAATGTGTTCTACTGTCCTTGTGGCAACTCTGTTTTATTGAATATATTAGCCCTCATCTAATATCCTCTGTGTTTTCTTGCTCTTCCTCCATTCTCTCGCTCTTTTTAGCCGTCGTTCAACAGCTCCTTGCTGATGTCGTCCAACCTGAGTCACCAGCGGCGGTCTCAGGGGGTGTACCTTCCGGAGAGTGGAGTGGGCTCCTCTATTAACCTGGCCATGGACCGTGAGACCAGCACCACCTCCACCCCTGTGGCCGGGCGCCCCAGCACCAGCACCCTATACAGCCAGTTCCAGAGCACAGAGAGTGAGAACAGGTCTGTACCCCCACCCTTATCGCTGCCCCAGCAACACATTACCCCTCAGTGTGTTACGAAAGTGGCTGACTGGGTTTCTTCTATCTTTGACTCCCAGGAGTTTTGAGGGCATCCTGTTTAAGAAAGGCGCGTTGCTGAAGCCATGGAAACCCCGCTGGTTTGTGCTGGACAAGACCAAACATCAGGTAAGAGGAGGGAGATGGACTGATGATACTGATGGTGATTGTTACTGTGGTGGTGATGACGGTGACAATGATTTCTCTCTGTCTAGCTGAGATACTATGAGACCAGGCAGGACAAGGAGTTTAAGGGGGTGATTGAGCTGGCGGAGGTGGAGTCTGTCATTCCAGGCACGCCCTCCATGGGAGCGCCCAAAAACATAGAGGAGAAAGCCTTCTTCGATGTGAGTTACCAGAGCCCTCAGGGTGATGGGTTTATGTGTATTGTGACATGTTATGATCAGCGAATGTGTTTGCTAAATGACTCAAATGTTCAAAAAAATCTACACGGTCAAACAGTCTTAACCGCTCTCGTTCTCTTTCTACGGCAGCTCAAGACGACCAAAAGAGTGTATAACTTCTGTGCGCAGGACAGCCCCAACGCACAGCTGTGGATGGACAGTATTCAGAGCTGCCTCTCTGATGCCTAGAGATGTACGGCTCCACCATAACAGGAACTATCCAACCAGGAACCAATGAGCAATGCTGAGGCACCCGATGGACATCTCTGCTGGCCAATCACAGGAGTTCCTCTCCAGGAGGCGGGATTGAGACAGAGTCCTTTCCACAGTTGAACTGATGTCACGTTTCAGTGTTTTTGTTATAAAAATGAAAGAAAGAAGTCCCTGAATGACCACTCGCTTTTGTCTCACCGTGTTGCTGGCTGCAGCCTGTCACCTTGGTAGTACAACCACTCTTTGCGCTGGATGTCTATGCAAAATGGAGCTAAAAGAAACAAAGCATGATGTAGTTTGTTGTGTGAGCTTGAAGATGGACAGTTTCTCAGTAATCTAACTGGGGCCTCTAGCATGTTCCAGCATGCAGATGTAGCCAGACCCTCCCATCTCCGAGACTACAACTCCCATTCCTCCACACATCTCAACACTCCAGGGAGGAGGTAATGATGAACTACATTATCCAGCCTTGTCTCCAGCCCAGCCATGCCTGTTGTCCATGAAAACAGGAAGTGAATTGGAGTGTTTCCTTTAGAATTCCTTTAGAACAGAATCGGCCCCAACTGATGCTAGCTAACGTTGAAGCCTCCCGTTTCTCTGTCACTGCCTGAGTCTTACCCGTGAGGAGTTGGACTCTCACAGATCCCGTCTAAGATGTCTCTTATTCCCCAGACACACCACCAAGGGAGCCCTCAACGGTTTATGGAGAATTTCTATTTTTTTTTTTTTACAGCTGATCTGTTACATTTTTGGGTCAGAGCGAGATCAGTCCTCCTAGTTATCACACCCAGAGCAGTTGATATGCTGTTATTAGCCCTCGTGATCAAACCAGGAGGAAATTCTAAATCCGCCGGACAGGGAGTCTGTCTGCAGAACAATATTAGTGTTTACACAAGAAGCTATGGGCTGTACTTCATCAAAAACCACTATTACAGTTGAATGTTAAGGGATGCTGAAGGAACAGGAGGGATATATTTTTGTGAAGATTAATTTATGCACAAAATGTGGATGGGGCCTGTGGTCAGAGCAGAGGGGATTAAGGGATGGATGACTAGTCTGTTTACTACATGGCACAGTGCCGAGACTGGATCTGACAGACTTCCTGGATACGACCCCCCCTCTGTTTCAATGTTAGACAAATGCTATTTCAGTTATACAAGTGCCAGTGGATTTTAACATGTGACAAGTATTAGACAGTTGGATTGGATGTGGTCTAAACAACCAATTTTGTTTTCAGGTAATATAGTTCTTAACCAGAGGGGGGCGTTAGGTGTTCAAGGCACTTAGAATAATTCAAATCCAACTATAATTATGCAGCCAATTAATAGCATTGAAAAGTCTCAACAGCATGTGTCCGAGCATAAGATATCACTCTCTGTGCACCTACTCAGCCTTTGTTTGGTGGTCTGTGAGTCAGCTTGGCTTCTGAACAACTGCATCGATGTGAACAGTAATACTTCAGCGAGTCCCAACTTTCTCGCCGCTGCTCTTCTGTCTAAACCAGTGTTTTTAGCTAGAGGCTGTTACATTCTATTCTTAAGCCTGTACATAGGAGTCAATGTCTGTTAGAGCCTTGTAGAGAGAATATGTTTAGCTGGAATTTGTGAGATTGCAATTAAGTCAATTTTTAGTTTTTTTTATGCTACAGAGCAGTATCGGTTAGCCCTGAAGTTAAAACAGACACTCTCCTCGTTTAAAACAAACATTGCCGTGTAAAATATGGTTATACTGCTGTCTTGTTGAACATAAAATTTGAATTGTAGATTTGTGTCTAACTCCTTTTGTATATACTACTCAGATTTGTATGTAACGTTTATGGTAGTAATTTATTTAACTTTGTCTCCTCGGTAAGAAAAGTTCCTCAAGCACCACTTATTTTTAAAATTAGGAATCCAATGTGCCATTTGTTTATTTCTGTGTTAACGTGACTAATGCTACTACTTTTTGGAAAATGTGTATAAGTAAACCATGTCTTTATTTTTTTACATTGTCCATCCCCAATATCAATATCACACCAGAGTGGAAATGGTGTGTTTGTATGAGCAAGAACTAGCCTCCCTAGTTAGTGGGTTTTCTGGAATGGAGTTACAGAATCTCATTTTTGCTTACAGGTGGGGTGTTTAAAATGTCACACCCAGCCACCCCAACACACACTTAAAGGCCAGCTCATCCCATTTTCTCTCCTGATTTGGGTAGATTATATCCACAACATTAATCAGATCAGTACAATATAATTTGTGATTTTTCCCCCCTCTAAATTAGAAGTTTCCCTCTGAGCCGGGTCTGTCAATCATGTAATATATTTTTTAGAATTAAAACAAAAACACTGTGGGTTTAAACTTCACTGGTTTGTCCGTCTCAAGTTCTTATTTAGTCCAAGATTGTAACAACTGTTAATGTCTCTGATTTATGAAGCTCTCAATTTTAGAGCTACATGAGTTCAAAGACACAGCACCAGCCAGGTAAAACCAACCTCATTCCCTGGTTGTTAGACACAGCACCAGTATGAAAGTGGATGTGATAGATCTATTAATCATGTATCCATGCAGGTGATGGTTGTCCAGAGGGGCCTCACCCTGGAGTGGTTAATGGTCAGGGATCACCATTCTGAACTCTATCTAGCCTTCCTGAAGCCACTGTTAGACTAGGCAGGAGAAACAGAAATCAGACTCGCCAAGTAAGAACATGCACGTTTTTGAAGAAAATGCTGTCAGGTCAAAGACAAGTTAGAATTTACTGTCAGTGACATACTAAAGATGTTCACAAAATGTAAAGTGATGGAGATGACAGTGTGTGAGGAAAGCTTATGCTTTCACAAGCCAAGACATAGCATAATCATCTGTTCTAGACTCACACTGATATATTTAGATTGAAACAAGTTGGCATCAAGACACTCACCTCCATTCTGGTCACAGTAACAAAATGAGGGAAACACCAATGCATCCTCCCCTTCCTCTCTGCCTGAAGGTGAAATGCATTTAAGTACTTTGCTATTCATGTGGTCAACCACACTAAGTCATACAACTTGCTAGGTGTTAAATGACTAAATACACTGGTTGATATACCACTTACTGAATTTTGCTCTGCCCGGAGTACCCCTTCATGTGCATTTTACCAGTAGATCTATGGTGTCATGAGTATGTACCCCTGGTTGGGAACCAGTACACTAGAGAGATCAAGTATTTAGCAGAACCCTTCGCAAGAAGACCGCTTCACCCCTATCTGGTGCAAAGGCAGTTCCTGCCCTGAAAGGGTTTAGGAAAAACGGAACATTAAACACACGGTGATTGCTTGTAAAATTACTTTAAAATGTAGATACCGGTATTTGAATATAGGTAGATCATGTTTGGTTGATTTTAAAGGGGATAGCAATAACAGTCAGGTCTCAGCTCACTAGCTAGGTCAACGGAGAACCGGTTATACATGCAATAACAAGACAAACCAAAACCTTGAGTTTAGTTTATATCCAAATTAGTTGGCCCATAACTATCCCGAATGAGTCTTCCTTTCGACAACACTAAAAGTTGATTTAAATAAAATGGCTAATTGTCATTATTGCACATGAGCAAAAGATTATAGAACTGTGTTCCTTGGACACTTTAAAACATTCAGAGAACTGGTGAGGTACAAGAATAAAGATGTTTTTCCATGACAAAAAAAACAGAGCTGAGGGTAGAACAACATTGTCCTATAATGTACAGTAAAAATGGCTGCTTAAGTGCCTTTTAAGCTCTCAAAGAGAAAAATATTTCAGAAAGGTATTTATTGTTGAGGCATCATTTCATTAAGTTAACCTGTGCTCTCAGGTCCAACCGTTTGTGAAAAGAGTATGAGAACAAATCCTTCAGAAAAAACTTTATACTCCTTTCAGATTTCGGTTGTTTAAAAGATCACTGCTACATTAAAACCACACGTACTTATGAGCAACATCAGAAAGGCTTTGAAGACAATTTCCTCTACACTGTTCTGCCTATTGGTTGCTTTTACACGTCCCCGCCTCATTATTGGTGCTGATTGGCAGTGTCCAGGTCCAATAACATGGCAGCGTGATTCATTAAAACACTGTAGGTTGCAGTGAGGTTATTTGGGAGGGGTTGGTCTCCCTGGAAATGGCACAGTCTGTCACACCAGTCTGGGGTTTAGGACTGTCTGCCACTCAGACAGGCCCGTTGACTGCTGGCATCTCTGAGCACTGGGGTGGATCCTCTCTGGGGGGGGGGGAAGTGAGGAAGATTGGAAGAGAGAAGATGGAGACAAAGTGAGAGGAGGGTGATAACATAATCCTACATTGCAGACCACCTCTCCTTCTCTGGCAGGCTAGAGTTCACAGTAAATACTTCTACAGGCTTACAACGCTGGCAACTAGCAATGCTATTGTTCAACGTCCAGATGTGTGTCTTGGCTCTGGCTGTTTGGAAAAGGAAACTGGGTTGCTAGAATATTTTTAGCCCTGATCTGCCTGGAATCTCTACGTGCAAGCATGCATTATCTGTACACACACAAGCTGGCACCTACTTGTTGTCTGTCTGAGGGGTGGGGGCCGAGGCTGGCGGTGTGTCTGCTGCAAGCTGTGCCTTTGGGGGGGACTTGGGGGCGTCAGTGAGGGACAGTTTTTCCAGAGGGATGGGGTTCTCACTGTAGCACAGAGAGAAAAAGTTTTTTTTTTTTGCTTGTTAGTCAGTCATCAACAGAAGTGTGTGTGTGTAGAAAATAAACACGTGAAGAGTGTTTTGAGTTGAACTGTTAAACTGTATTTTGGTAGTTTAACCACTTGAACTCATATTTAAAATGCTAGTGATTCTTCCTCTTCAGTAAAGCACATTCATAGTTCATGGGAAGCTCCCTGGATTTCCAAACTCTGAATCCAGTAATTTCAGTTCAAGTCCAGTGTATAATTACTTCAATGTGGTAGTTATGTTTCAAATATAGATGTTTATTTACATGGGTACTAAGGCTTGAGTGGACTTCTACAGAAAATGATTTAGCATTGACTGTGTGCGAGTATGACGTGTCTCATGTTAAACCAACCTTTTGACTTCTGCTTTCTTGTTGGCGCCCGAGCTGGTGGTTTCCGTTGCGGCGGCGGCAGTCTTGTCGTCCTCCTCGCTGTCAGAGCCCCCGGAGGAGCTACTATCTGAGGCTACGAGGGGAGCCTTCCTACCTTCACCCACCGGCCACTCACCACCGGGAGAGGGGCTCGCACCTGGACACACAATCACTTTGGCTTGTGGGTTAAGTAATGAAAGCCTTGTAAAACATTGTATTGTTCTCAAATGCAATAATCACCGTCTCCACAAGGGAGAGCTAAGCCAAATGTCATGTGGCTGAAACCTCCCATCATCCCACACTCACCACTCTTGTCCGGACCCGGTTTGACTTGTTTGTCTGCGTCACTGCTGCCCACGGGAGAGCTGCATCTGGGGCCAGCCTCTGGGCTGCAGGGAGAGGAGTAAGCTTCAGGTACAGAGATCTGACAACACGCCACTAGGTATGTAACACAATGAAGTAAACAGGGTCTTATGTTGGTGATTTAAAAAGGTCTTACTAAAAACATTTTGATAAATTGACAAGTTACAATATCCCAGACACTAACATTAAATGTATATAAAATTGTATGGAGAGCGTTTGGTTCCCACCTGCTGAAAGGTTGGAACTCCGTGAAGGTGGCCCAACCTGCCTCCTGTTTGTCTCCTCCACTCCCCCCTGGGGAATCCCAGCCTGCAGGACCTGGAGAAGACGAGTTACCCCCAGCTTCCCCGAAACTCGCTGTCCAGCTTGGACCTTCACATGATAACATGGTAAGAGGAAAAAGTGTACAATAATGGTTTTCACAAAGTGGAAACCATTCATGATGACTGTCTAATTGATTGAGTAAATATGGGTAATAAGCATAGTTTACAAATAGCTGATTGACTGCCGGGCGTACTGGGAGTGTTGTCCTTGATCTCTTCCAGGCTGCATGGATCTGAGGCGCTCTGTCTGGAGTCGTCTTCCTCGTCTGAGCCCGACCCGCGGTCCCGCTCCCGACCCCCGTTCTCCAGACTGCTCCTGGAGCTGCTCTCTGAGGTGTGGGACACCCCAAACCTGACACACACACACACACAGAGAAAGAAGAGCGGTTTGATGAGAAAAAGAAAGAGAAATCGAGGGAGAGAGCTGCATATTGGCATAGCATCCCCTACTTTGTTTTTGGATCTTGAATTTTTACCAACCTTGTTCTGGATTTGACTTGTGTTGCATAGTTAATCTCCTTCTCCTCCCAAATGTCCTCCTCCTCTTCAGCATCGTCAAACTGACGTATCCTCTCTTTACAGCAGGCCTCAAAGGCAGTAGCGTTGGCCTGCATTCAACACACGGAGAGGGAAACGCATGTAAACATTTAACTTTCACTACACACACAATGAAGCTGGTAGACATTACAGAACAATACAACAACTTACACTATTATCATCAGCATCTAGATTGAAGTTTATTTCTGCAATCCGGTCAAATGTGGCACTTAGGAAAGGAAGGAAACAAAATAGCGTTTAATGCAAACAGCAGCTGTTAGCCCCCCCCAGAGGTCTTTGTCATAGCAACCTGCTGTACAGTCTGTTTCAAAGCTGATTTCTGGTTATTGGACAAGGAATAGTGGAACGGATGACTAAACTCACTTGATGTTTTCATCATGCTCACTGAACTCCTCATCGTTGAACCCAAACTGATCCACAAAGTTGGCAGTCATCTGCTGGATCTGATAGTCTGAGAAAGCCTGGGGGGGAAAAACATGAAATAATGATCTTTCCTCATGGGCAGACAAATGTGTCGTCATGGTGCTGTGGCTTCCTACCTGTTGGAGTGACAGATCGTTGGGGAAGGGACTCTCCATATCATCATCTTCACTGGAGGAGTGCAGGTTATGGGTGCTCACCTGGGACACACAGGACAGACAGAGAATTAGTGAGGAAATGACAGACAGAATGTGTAGAAGGGAATGCTTGTGTGATTGAGCAAGAAAAAAAAGGGTGTGTGTGTTGGAGAGAGACAGAGATGGCGACTGAATGGTTGATACCAGTTCCACTGTGTTTCTCCTGTTGGTCTCTCTCAGGGTCTCATCCACAAAGCTCTCCCAGCGTCCTCTGCAGTCCTCTGGCAACTCTGCAATATCACAGTCCAGTTCTAACTGAGCACTCACCCAGGCACAGTAACCAGCAGTGGAACATTCTTTGCTATTCTTTTATGAATACAGAAGTGGTAATCTGGCAGCTCATGAAAACACACACACCTTTGATGAGGTCACTGATCTGGGACTGGACTGGTCCTTTCTCTAGGTTCTGTACCACCATGTTGGCCATCCTGGTCAGGTGACCCATGTTACCTCTCCTAGCGCCGCCCTCTGCCCTGAGGGACAAAACCACACACCGGTTAATGACATCTAACAGACACTACTATCATGTTAGATACCACCATTGTAGTGAAACAATACTGGACAATACTAAAAGCAGTTGTTCCCCAGATTTGAGTGTCTGACATGTCTTACTGTATTTGATCGTTCTCCTCCCAGGCGTCCAGGATCCTCTGTACCAACCGACACTTCTGGAAGAGCTGGGGAGGAAGTAGAAGAAATAAATAAATTCAGAGACAACATGAAAACAGAATAATAACGTTCTCAGACCAACAGGCTCCGAGACGGCTTCTACCCCCAAGCCATAAGACTGCTAAATAGTCAATTAATGGTACCCAAACTATCTGCACTCACTAGACCCCTCAAACTCAACTCTGGACCTAGAAGCCAGTTCCACTGTGTTTTTTTCATTGTTTCCCTCTAAGTGGGAACTGATTGGGTGCAATTAATAATCAGGTAGAACAGAAAACGAGCAGGCTCTGGACCTCGTATGGTGGGAGTTGAACACCCCTGCACCAGACTCTATATATATATATATATACACACACTTCAATGACATTCACACCTTTTCACACATTATATGCTGCTGCTACTCTGTTCTTTATTGGACTCATCTATCTTGATGCCTAGTCACTTTACCCTGCCTTCATGTACATAGCCGTTCCCTACGATGTAAAATCAATCAATGTGCAGAGGTAGAGGTTCATCAGAAAATTAAATGTTATGTTTTATACTAGGCTATTACTGCACATAGACAGATAAACGCAGAGCTACCAAGCCACCTACATGTGCCACCAGGGTGTTGTGAAGGGTGGTCTCCTCCACCGGGTCGCTGGCCTTGGCTGGCTCCCCAGCCTCACTTCCTGCCTCCCCCTGGTTCTCTGGGCCTGTTGGGGGCTTCTCCTCCTCGTGGTTCTGGAGGCCCGGGATGGGCCGCTCCTCTGGGACAGAGTGGCTCAGGATGGACGCAACACACAGCTCCACTTGGAAGTGCAAGAAGTTATTCCATGAGTACTTGAAGAACAGGTCCTGTGGAGAGCAAAGAGCGAGAGAACCGTGGTGACCGATGGTAGGTGACAGAACAAGAAAGAGCAAGAATGTGAGTGTGAACGACAGAAAGGAGAGGAAGTGAATAAAATAAAAGAAAGTGCCAGAGCGTGAACAAATGAATGAATGCGAAAGAGTAGGAGAATGACAAGTTGATGAAACCCGGCCGTGCAGACACACCAGTAGCTGGTCCATTGTGGTGAGCTTGCAGAGCTCCTGACAGACACTGGGGGCGCTGGTCTGCAGCAGGGCGGCCACTAGCCTGGCCACGTGAAGGCGGGCGTTCCCCAGCGGCTCCTCCAGAAGGCCAACGGTCGTCAGTATTGCACTTTTCTACACACACACACACCATGTTCAATTCAATTACTAAACAGTCCATCAACAGTCCAATGTATACAGGAAGAACTGTGTTGAACAAGTTGATTCAATTGTGTGTTAATGGTTGGAGCCGAGGTAAACACCCTGAACAGTTTATTTATAAAAGTATGGTTGGAATTCTACTGCAGTCTGTTGGCCTCCAACATAATCAAATAAGAACATTTTAACAAAAAGTATTATTTGTATGTTTCATGACTGAGTCTTTCTTTCTTAGTACCCACTGACCACTGTAAATTGATCAGCCATTTGGCCTTACTGTATATCCTTACCTTGGGGGGATTCAGGAGAAGCTGCTGGAAGTCCTTTAGATGGGGCTCAATGGCATGTAGAATACTGCTGTTGACAGTGTAAGACCTTTCATATCCCTGAGAATAGAGATCCATCAGCCCCTCCAACCTGGGACAGAAAGAGAGAACGAGGGAGGGATAAGGAAAAAGATGTTCACATACTAAAATAGCTGGAGAGATGGTCCCTGTCCAGAAACAACCTCTAGCCCCTACCCCTGCCTTAAGCATTTGGGAGATCTGAGAGGATTAGCAAGGTGTAAGCAATGTGGGGGCGCTAAATCCAGACAGCAAGGTGGATGTATTACCATATTGCTTAAATCTATCATATCTTTTTTAGATCTCCACAAGTGGCGAGAGGTTGTTTCTGGACAAGGCAATGGAAAGAGATATGAGGGAGGGAGAGAGAACAGTTGTTCCACTCACCCGGACCTCCTGGTCTCCAGTAAGGTAAGTAGCACTTGAGTTCCGTTAACAATGGAGGCCTCACTCCTCTCCCCCTCAAACATAGTCTTCAGGAGCCCGGCTACGCTCTCCTGCGACTCTAGTACAGCCAATAAGGGGTCGGCCTCGGCGTTCTCCTGCATCTGATTGGCCTGGTCTCGACTAAGGCGGATGATGTCACAAAGCGTCTGGGACGCATTTGATTGTCTCTGGAATAAATAAATTAAAAAGGATTCATACTTCTGACCAGATAGTTAATATCAACTGCCGTGCCTTGTCCAGGAGAATATTGCAATATCAGTCTAAGGTCTATGACTCACTTCCTCGTCTTTGCCTGTGTGGATGAGCTCTGTGAGTCTCTGAATAAGCTTCTCTTCGCTCAGCCACTGAGATAAGGAAAGAAAAATGACGACAGTGAATGAATGAGAGAAATACAAGACATCCAGGTCAATAAGAAATTATACACTGCTCAAAAAAATAAAGGGAACACTTAAACAACACAATGTAACTCCAAGTCAATCACACTTCTGTGAAATCAAACTGTCCACTTAGGAAGCAACACTGATTGACAATAAATTTCACATGCTGTTGTGCAAATGGAATAGACTAAAGGTGGAAATTATAGGCAATTAGCAAGACACCCCCCAAAACAGGAGTGATTCTGCAGGTGGTGACCACAGACCACTTCTCAGTTCCTATGCTTCCTGGCTGATGTTTTGGTCACTTTTGAATGCTGGCGGTGCTCTCACTCTAGTGGTAGCATGAGACGGAGTCTACACAGCAAACAGCAAACTTTTTTGCCACAGTTCGCATTGATGTGCCATCCTGGATGAACTGCACTACCTGAGCCACTTGTGTGGGTTGTGTAGACTCCGTCTCATGCTACCACTAGAGTGAGAGCACCGCCAGCATTCAAAAGTGACCAAAACATTAGCCAGGAAGCATAGGAACTGAGAAGTGGTCTGTGGTCACCACCTGCAGAATCACTCCTGTTTTGGGGGGTGTCTTGCTAATTGCCTATAATTTCCACCTTTTGTCTATTCCATTTGCACAACAGCATGTGAAATGTATTGTCAATCAGTGTTGCTTCCTAAGTGGACAGTTTGATTTCACAGAAGTGTAATTGACTTGGAGTTACATTGTGTTGTTTAAGTGTTCCCTTTATTTTTTTGAGCAGTGTATTTTATAATTGAACAACATTTATGAGAACAGGAATCGCTGGCAGATAGTGGCAGCTTACATTGAGGACCTCCTGTCTCAAGGGGGCAGGCTCCACACAGCTGATGAGGCGAAGCAGCAGGTCCATCATGGCAGAGGCGTCGATGTGTTTCAGCACCAGGCCGATGAAGCCATCCTTTTTCCTCAGGAAGGAGATTACCTGGCGCAAGAGAGACGTTTGGTGAGCTCCAGGTAGGTCCTTACACTTTCTTTATCCGCCTTTATAACTTCTTGGGCATTGAGGTTACCTGTTCTGTTTTCCTTGCGATGAGGTTGCCGATGGTCTTGCTGAAGAAGCTGGCTAGTAGCGGGTTGAGGGGCGGGTCCTGCTCCAGGAAGTGGTAGAGAGTCTCCAGGAGTGACTCGTCCCCGCCCAACTTGTCGTTGATGAGGGACACATCTGATGTCAAGAGCTCACAGGCGATGTTAGGGAACCTGTAGCGGGGGGGACAACAGGATGAGAGGGGAAGAAACAGTCTAAGGAAAGGCTGTGTGGGAGGGAGGTGTACAGTCTGTATTCATTCTTGAAATATAACTTCTACGATGTTTGAAAATATTCTGACAACGCTCATCTCGTCAATTCTGAATTCATGTTTATTGGACGGAGTATACTGAAGACCACGTTGTGTATGCTATGCTAACAGACCCAATCAAGACCAGGGCCCAGTTTCCCAAAAGTATCTTATGGCTAAGTTCTTTGTTAGAACCATAGGATCCTCTCCTAACTCAGCCTTGAGATGCTTTTGTGAAACAGGGCCTATTTGCTGTTCTTTGTGTCTTGTAAGCTACTTTAGAGGGCTAGATGTTGTCCACAAGAGGGCATGCATACAATTAGGAATTAGAATAGTAATGTAATAGGATCTCTGGGCATGTTATAAACCCAACGCAACCTGTTGTACTCGTCACATTAGAAGGATCAACCTAAAAACATTAACTAATTTAGAGGCATCTATCATGGCACTGGTAGTTCTGTTCCCAGTTCATGACATTAAGAGTTTAAAACATCATAGTGTTTCTGCACTGTCAATTATCAGTCTTCAACCTTAAAGCCTGCATAAATGGATCTGGGCTCCCACTAAATCCGGGATTCAATCCAATCACAAGTTATAGGCATTGTGGCTTTCAAAGGCAATGTTCCCGCTTTTGCAGAGATCCCATTCACAGTAAAAAGCTGCATAAGAAAAAAATATACACTGCTCAAAAAAATAAAGGGAACACTTAAACAACACAATGTAACTCCAAGTGAATCACACTTCTGTGAAATCAAACTGTCCACTTAGGAAGCAACACTGATTGACAATAAATTTCACATGCTGTTGTGCAAATGGAATAGACTAAAGGTGGAAATTATAGGCAATTAGCAAGACACCCCCCAAAACAGGAGTGATTCTGCAGGTGGTGACCACAGACCACTTCTCAGTTCCTATGCTTCCTGGCTGATGTTTTGGTCACTTTTGAATGCTGGCGGTGCTCTCACTCTAGTGGTAGCATGAAACGGAGTCTACAACCCACACAAGTGGCTCAGGTAGTGCAGTTCATCCAGGATGGCACATCAATGCGAACTGTGGCAAAAAGGTTTGCTGTGTCTGTCAGCGTAGTGTCCAGAGCATGCAGGCGCTACCAGGAGACAGGCCAGTACATCAGGAGACGTGGAGGAGGCCGTAGGAGGGCAACAACCCAGCAGCAGGACCGGTACCTCCGCCTTAGTGCAAGGAGGTGCACTGCCAGAGCCCTACAAAATGACCTCCAGCAGGCCACAAATGTGCATGTGTCAGCATATGGTCTCACAAGGGGTCTGAGGATCTCATCTCGGTACCTAATGGCAGTCAGGCTACCTCTGGCGAGCACATGGAGGGCTGTGCGGCCCCACAAAGAAATGCCACCCCACACCATGACTGACCCATCGCCAAACCGGTCATGCTGGAGGATGTTGCAGGCAGCAGAACGTTCTCCACGGCGTCTCCAGACTCTGTCACGTCTGTCACATGTGCTCATGTGCTCAGTGTGAGCCTGCTTTCATCTGTGAAAAGCACAGGGCGCCAGTGGCGAATTTGCCAATCTTGGTGTTCTCTGGCAAATGCCAAACGTCCTGCACGGTGTTGGGCTGTAAGCACAACCCCCACCTGTGGATGTCGGGCCCTCATACCACCCTCATGGAGTCTGTTTCAGACCGTTTGAGCAGACACATGCACATTTGTGGCCTGCTGGAGGTCATTTTGCAGGGCGCTGGCAGTGCACCTCCTTGCACTAAGGCGGAGGTAGCGGTCCTGCTGCTGGGTTGTTGCCCTCCTACGGCCTCCTCCACATCTCCTGATGTACTGGCCTGTCTCCTGGTAGCGCCTGCATGCTCTGGACACTACGCTGACAGACACAGCAAACCTTTTTGCCACAGTTCGCATTGATGTGCCATCCTGGATGAACTGCACTACCTGAGCCACTTGTGTGGGTTGTAGACTCCGTCTCATGCTACCACTAGATTGAGAGCACCGCCAGCATTCAAAAGTGACCAAAACATCAGCCAGGAAGCATAGGAACTGAGAAGTGGTCTGTGGTCACCACCTGCAGAATCACTCCTGTTTTGGGGGGTGTCTTGCTAATTGCCTATAACTTCCACCTTTTGTCTATTCCATTTGCACAACAGCATGTGAAATTTATTGTCAATCAGTGTTGCTTCCTAAGTGGACAGTTTGATTTCACAGAAGTGTGATTGACTTGGAGTTACATTGTGTTGTTTAAGTGTTCCCTTTATTTTTTTGAGCAGTGTATATATTTAACCTTTATTTAACTGGGCAAGTCAGTTCAGAACAAATTCTTATTTACAATGACGACCTACTCCGACCAAACCTGGACGACGCTGGTCCAATTGTGCGTCGCCCTATGGGACTCCCAATCATAGCCGGATATGATGCCGCCTGCATTCGAACCAGAGACTGTAGTGCACCTACATCTCTTGCACCGAGATGCAATAATTGAATATGTCTGCTCAATCGAAATTGCCTTTAAAAGCCGCAATGCCTATTATATAACCCGCAATGGGATTGAATCCCAACTTATATATTTGACATATAGGAGACAGTGGGTGAGAGGTAACAACCTGGCCTCACGTCTAAACTTGTGTGTTCAAATCTAGCAGGCTGTGTTTTTGTTTAAACAATTCTCAACAAATATTTGAAGATAACTGTGTATTTTTAGGGGAGTATGAGGTAAGACCATTGGGTCAAAGGTTTGAATCTAGCTTCATGTGCTTGTTTGTTCTACTCAACCTCAACTGTGTGAAGAGAACATGTATAGTGAAGTACTCAGTGGCTCTGGAGTAAGAACCTTGCCTCAAACTGATGGTTGTGGGTTCAAAGCTAACTGGTTGTGTTTGTTTGTGCTTTCACAATTCTCAATATCAATCATATGCAGAAGCATGTATGAACTGTGAAGGTGTTGTGGCTCTGGGGTAAGAACCTTGCCTCCCATACTGATGGTTATGGGTTCAAATCTAACTGGTTGTGCCTTCTCAAAGTCAAACGTGTTTTCAGTGTGAAGGAGTTGTGGCTCTGGGGTAAGAACCTTTCCTCCCACACTGATGGTTATGGGTTCAAATCTCTGCTGGTTTTATTCACGTTCTTGTGAAGTGGCTGCCACAAATGGTTGGAGGGTAGTGGTGTTGGAAGGGAGTGATGGCCAGATGGGATAACCCCCCCCCCCCCTACCCCCACCTTCGTAACACTGAACAGCAGTGATTATTTCCCCAAAAAGTAGGCACTGCAGGCCTTAATGCTGGAATCAGTTTTGGAATACTGACTGTTCAAACGTTAGCAGTGACCAAATCGGGTGTGTGTGCTCAGACAGCAGTCATTAGCTCACTAGTTAGTAACGATGGGTGTGTGCGCAGTGGTGTAGATTGATTGGTGATGGTGCTCGTGCGTCCTATCACTCAAAGTTATGTAGCAAGCTAAGGTGACCACAATGTCGGCCACGGACGTGTCCCAGTTGTTTTGAATGTTAGAAATCTTAAAATAACAATTTTAAAGCCTCAAAAGGATAACATGATACAACTTTCAAAATGAGTCCTTTGTAGCAAACCACAGCACTCAGCTAGCTTTCTAGCACATTCACTCATTTCTAAACAATTAACAAGCTAGTTAGTTTTGACAAGAACAGGTGGTAGCTGAGTAGCTAGCAAGCAACAAGATATGCCAAATAACAGTAAAAACCACTTGAGGGTAAATAAATCAGATTTGACTGTTCAGACAAGTTGCATGGCCATGAATCTGATTTGTAGCCGATTTCAAACCACCTTCGAATGTTTGGTTTGAAATGGTTTGGCTTGAAATATCTGATTCCACGTGATTTTTGGCCATTCACACTGCAAGAGAAAAAGAACAGATTCGAAACAGATATGCAAAAAAATTAAATAATGATTTGAGTCACTTCAAACTGCCAATGTGAACAAGGCTTTAGTTTTTATAGGCAAAATCTGTATTTCAATATCAAGTGGCCATGGTGCTCCAGCACCTTTTACCTCTAATCATCACAGCTGCCATTCAACCAACTCTGCAGATGACAACTCCGCAGACATAACTGGATTTGAACTCTCAACCTCTCGGTGACAAGGCAAAGACCCCACAGCCACAAGCTCTTTCACTCTAGACAGGGATCTAGGTGTGTTAAGACATTGAAAATCACAGGAAAACAAAGAACGTAATAGAGTGTATGCAGGCTGGTCTTAGGTTGAAACTTGGCAGTTGGTACTTATCCACTGAGCATAGAACCCAGGCCATGTCAGAGCATGTTACGGACAAGCCCCTTTCATTTTGTACAACTGGTCTTTAGAGGAAAGGTCAGTCCGTGATGGCTTAAGCATAGGGTGTACTTGAATATTTATCTAAAAGTATATTTTGTTAAGCTCAAATTCTCTTACAATAATGACATAGTATACACTTGTGTTGAGCAGCCCATCCCCCTTCCCCCTCGGGCGACCCTTTCTCACTTAAAGCGGCTCTTCTCCTCCAGGTCAGCAGGGGGCTCTGTGGTGATGAGGTTGACCAGCTCTGTCATGCAGTGGTCCTGGGAGAGGAAGAGCAGCAGCCGGCGGTTCTGGGCCTTGCACTCCTGCAGGACATCATCCTCCTCCATGAGCTCCCGCAACGTCACGTCCTCCCGGTCCAGCAGCTGGTCGATGTGGGACGTGGTGTGCAGGTCAAACTTCCAGAACATGGTGGCTGCTTGGACAGGGGACACAGCCCTAGAAGGAAGGAGAGAGTCAGAGAGAGACGGATCCAATGATGGCATGGCACCCTAGTAGCAGCCTAAGCAGAGAGCTCCTTTAAATATAGGTTTTCATTTTATTATAATTATCAGCCGTTTCGTTTTTTAACATCGAGTTTTGCTGCATATTTCTGGTGGTTATGTAGTCCTGTACAATATCATCACCAGACACTTCATCTCCCTGACTACCTTCTTCTGAGCAAGCCATTAACTGTCCCTCTCCATTTTTAAAGGATGCATACACTCAAAGACTTGGCCTCTATTGGTTGACCTAGCCAACTATAGCTAGGCTACTCATGGTGATGTATTGGTTGACCTAGCTACTCATGGTGATGTATTGGTTAATCTAGCCAACTATAGCTAGGCTACTCATGATGATGTATTGGTTGACCTAGCCAACTATAGCTAGGCTACTCATGGTGATGATGTATTGGTTGACCTAGCCAACTATAGCTAGGCTACTCATGATGATGTATTGGTTGACCTAGCCAACTATAGCTAGGCTACTCATGATGATGTATTGGTTGACCTAGCTACTCATGGTGATGTATTGGTTAATCTAGCCAACTATAGCTAGGCTACTCATGATGATGTATTGGTTGACCTAGCCAACTATAGCTAGGCTACTCATGGTGATGATGTATTGGTTGACCTAGCCAACTATAGCTAGGCTACTCATGATGATGTATTGGTTGACCTAGCTACTCATGGTGATGTATTGGTTAATCTAGCCAACTATAGCTAGGCTACTCATGATGATGTATTGGTTGACCTAGCCAACTATAGCTAGGCTACTCATGGTGATGATGTATTGGTTGACCTAGCCAACTATAGCTAGGCTACTCATGATGATGTATTGGTTGACCTAGCCAACTATAGCTAGGCTACTCATGATGATGTATTGGTTGACCTAGCCAACTATAGCTAGGCTACTCATGGTGATGATGTATTGGTTGACCTAGCCAACTATAGCTAGGCTACTCATGATGATGTATTGGTTGACCTAGCTACTCATGGTGATGTATTGGTTAATCTAGCCAACTATAGCTAGGCTACTCATGATGATGTATTGGTTGACCTAGCCAACTATAGCTAGGCTACTCATGGTGATGATGTATTGGTTGACCTAGCCAACTATAGCTAGGCTACTCATGATGATGTATTGGTTGACCTAGCCAACTATAGCTAGGCTACTCATGATGACGTATTGGTTGACCTAGCCAACTATAGCTAGGCTACTCGATGATGTATTGGTTGACCTAGCCAACTATAGCTAGGCTACTCATGGTGATGATGTATTGGTTGACCTAGCCAACTATAGCTAGGCTACTCATGGTGATGTATTGGTTGACCTAGCCAACTATAGCTAGGCTACTCATGATGTATTGGTTGACCTAGCCAACTATAGCTAGGCTACTCATGATGATGTATGTATTGGTTGACCTAGCCAACTATTGCTAGGCTACTCATGGTGATGATGTATTAGTTGACCTAGCCAACTATAGCTAGGCTACTCATGGTGATGTATTGGTTGACCTAGCCAACTATAGCTAGGCTACTCATGGTGATGTATTGGTTGACCTAGCCAACTATTGCTAGGCTACTCATGGTGATGTATTGGTTGACCTAGCCAACTATAGCTAGGCTACTCATGGTGATGTATTGGTTGACCTAGCCAACTATAGCTAGGCTACTCATGGTGATGTATTGGTTGACCTAGCCAACTATAGCTAGGCTACTCATGATGATGATGTACACTGCTCAAAAAAATAAAGGGAACACTTAAACAACACAATGTAACTCCAAGTCAATCACACTTCTGTGAAATCAAACTGTCCACTTAGGAAGCAACACTGATTGACAATACATTTCACATGCTGTTATGCAAATGGAATAGACAAAAGGTGAAAATTATAGGCAATTAGAAAGACACCCCCAATAAAGGAGTGATTCTGCAGGTGGTGACCACAGACCACTTCTCAGTTCCTATGCTTCCTGGCTGATGTTTTGGTCACTTTTGAATGCTGGCGGTGCTCTCACTCTAGTGGTAGCATGAGACGGAGTCTACAACCCACACAAGTGGCTCAGGTAGTGCAGCTCATCCAGGATGGCACATCAATGCGAGCTGTGGCAAGAAGGTTTCCTGTGTCTGTCAGCGTTGTGTCCAGAGCATGGAGGCGCTACCAGGAGACAGGCCAGTACATCAGGAGACGTGTAGGAGGGCAACAACCCAGCAGCAGGACCGCTACCTCCGCCTTTGAGCAGGAGGAGCACTGCCAGAGCCCTGCAAAATGACCTCCAGCAGGCCCGAGGTAAATACAATATAGCAAGTAAAACACTGGAATGGTAGATTTGCAGTGGAAGAATGTGCAAAGTTGAAATATAAATAATGGGGTGCATAGGAGCTAAATAAATAAATACAGTAGGGGAAGGGGTAGTTGTTTGGGCTAAATTATAGATGGGCTGTGTACAGGTGCAGTAATCTGTGAGCTGCTCTGACAGCTGGTGCTTAAAGCTAGTGAGGGAGATAAGTGTTTCCAGCGTCAGAGATTTTTGCAGTTTGTTCCAGTCATTGGGAGCAGAGAAATGGGAGGAAAGACAACCAAAGGAGGAATTGGCTTTGGGGGTGACCAGTGAGATATACCTGCTGCAGCGCGTGCTACTATGGTGACCAGTGAGCCGAGATAAGGCAGGGCTTTACCTAGCAGAGACTTGTAGATAACCTGTAGCCGGTGGGTTTGGCGACGAGTATGAAGCGAGGGCCAACCAACGAGAGCGTACAGGTCGCAATGGTGGGTAGTGTATGGGGCTTTGGTGACAAAACGGATGGCACTGTGATAGACTGCATCCAGTTTGTTGAGTAAAGTGTTGGAGGCTATTTTATAGATGACATCACCGAAGTCGAGGATCGGTAGGATGGTCAGTTTTACGAGGGTATGTTTGGCAGCATGAGTGAAGGATGCTTTGTTGCGATATAGGAAGCCGATTCTAGATTTAATTTGGATTGGAGACCTAGCCAACTATAGCTAGGCTACTCATGGTGATGTATTGGTTAACCTAGCCAAGCTACTCATGGTGATATTGCTTGCTTGTTTGTTTTTTGCTTTTCAATCGCTTTGAGATAAATAAATATTGAAGAGGAAGAATTGAAGAGGAAGAAAAAGGAGGAGATTAAAAGAGCTGAGGTTCATGCGGTGGGGAGAGTAACAGGGGAAATACACAAAGAAACGGATGAAAACAATGAAGCAGGAACATCTAAAAACATCAACATAGTCAGTGGCTCTGTCCACACATGAACAACAAACTCATTACAGATATAATTTGAGATGTAACCTCCAGTAATTGTGCTCACCAGTAGAAGAAATGTGGGTATCTTTAATCAGATCTCCCTCAGACAGGCAGGCATTTGTGTTTGTGCAGACGGCAGAGAGCGTGGCGAGGCCTGGCATTTATCAGCATGGGTCTCCTCTTAGAACACAGGCATCCTTAGTACACAACACACTGAAAGGCTCACCATAACCTGAGAGAGAAGGGGGTTACAATAAATTATAATTACATTCATATAGGACCTTGCATCAGATCTCAAAGGCATCTATTATTAGTCAGCAGCAGTATTTGCATAGTCATCTTTAAACAAGATTAATGTGTTGCATCAGATTTATTCAGACTACTCGACATCACAAGGAGGATTCTGAACAGAGCTTTTCAAGAAAGACGTTTGTCTGGCTGCCATTAGTTATAGGATCATGACCTAGCCTTCTAGTTAGTAGATTGCTAGTGAGAAAGCTGTAGCGGGGTTTGGCTAAGATTTCTAAAGTCTTGGGCAGCCGAACCCTAAGTCAACCTGCTTCTATAGAATTCTTAGCTTTCAGTTATGAATGAGACAATGAACTGATGTGCCAACGGCCTGCCCTGACTTGCCTTGTGGCTTATAAAAAAAAGAGAAGAGAACTAGGCCTAGTCTAACGTTATACACTGCTCAAAAAAATAAAGGGAACACTTAAACAACACAATGTAACTCCAAGTCAATCACACTTCTGTGAAATCAAACTGTCCACTTAGGAAGCAACACTGATTGACAATACATTTCACATGCTGTTGTGCAAATGGAATAGACAAAAGGTGGAAATTATAGGCAATTAGCAAGACACCCCCCAAAACAGGAGTGATTCTGCAGGTGGTGACCACAGACCACTTCTCAGTTCCTATGCTTCCTGGCTGATGTTTTGGTCACTTTTGAATGCTGGCGGTGCTCTCACTCTAGTGGTAGCATGAGACGGAGTCTACAACCCACACAAGTGGCTCAGGTAGTGCAGTTCATCCAGGATGTCACATCAATGCGAACTGTGGCAAAAAGGTTTGCTGTGTCTGTCAGCATAGTGTCCAGAGCATGCAGGCGCTACCAGGAGACAGGCCAGTACATCAGGAGACGTGGAGGAGGCCGTAGGAGGGCAACAACCCAGCAGCAGGACCGCTACCTCCGCCTTTGTGCAAGGAGGTGCACTGCCAGAGCCCTGCAAAATTACCTCCAGCAGGCCACAAATGTGCATGTGTCAGCATATGGTCTCACAAGGGGTCTGAGGATCTCATCTCGGTACCTAATGGCAGTCAGGCTACCTCTGGCGAGCACATGGAGGGCTGTGCGGCCCCACAAAGAAATGCCACCCCACACCATGACTGACCCATCGCCAAACCGGTCATGCTGGAGGATGTTGCAGGCAGCAGAACGTTCTCCACGGCGTCTCCAGACTCTGTCACGTCTGTCACATGTGCTCAGTGTGAACCTGCTTTCATCTGTGAAGAGCACAGGGCGCCAGTGGCGAATTTGCCAATCTTGGTGTTCTCTGGCAAATGCCAAACGTCCTGCACGGTGTTGGGCTGTAAGCACAACCCCCACCTGTGGACGTCGGGCCCTCATACCACCCTCATGGAGTCTGTTTCTGACCGTTTGAGCAGACACATGCACATTTGTGGCCTGCTGGAGGTCATTTTGCAGGGCGCTGGCAGTGCACCTCCTTGCACAAAGGCGGAGGTAGCGGTCCTGCTGCTGGGTTGTTGCCCTCCTACGGCCTCCTCCACGTCTCCTGATGTACTGGCCTGTCTCCTGGTAGCGCCTGCATGCTCTGGACACTACGCTGACAGACACAGCAAACCTTTTTGCCACAGTTCGCATTGATGTGCCATCCTGGATGAACTGCACTACCTGAGCCACTTGTGTGGGTTGTAGACTCCGTCTCATGCTACCACTAGAGTGAGAGCACCGCCAGCATTCAAAAGTGACCAAAACATCAGCCAGGAAGCATAGGAACTGAGAAGTGGTCTGTGGTCACCACCTGCAGAATCACTCCTGTTTTGGGGGGTGTCTTGCTAATTGCCTATAATTTCCACCTTTTGTCTATTTCATTTGCACAACAGCATGTGAAATGTATTGTCAATCGGTGTTGCTTCCTAAGTGGACAGTTTGATTTCACAGAAGTGTGATTGACTTGGAGTTACATTGTGTTGTTTAAGTGTTCCCTTTATTTTTTTGAGCAGTGTATATCAACTCAACTTAGCCTAACAACGGTGAAATGTGCAACGTGTAGAACACTAACAATAAAAGAACTTCAGCTAACTTAATTACTTGAAAACAGTAGTGAATGGCATTTCAGCCAACAATGGAGGCTCACACAGAAATATAGGCACACCATCAACTAAGAGATGTTGGCTGGAAAATCTTAAACAAAATTCCAGATGCATGCTTTGGATTATGTTAGGCCTATGCAAATGCTTTATGAAATGAGATAAGCATTTTGAAATGGATTATAGGCTTGCACAGGCTACCAATTACGGTCAAATTCATGAGTACTTTTGTCTAATGTATGAACATTGGGCAGACTAGCAGGGTTAGCTGCCTGGCTAATACAATTAATATTATTAACTGTATGCTTTAAAAGATATGCAGAAGTAAATACATCTAGTGCACACTACCCTTTCCTGGACCATCACTCACACATCACTAATGTGAAAAGGTTGTGGTTAGCTCTAGCTACTTCACTGTTCTTGACGTCAGCATTTCACACTGAACAACCTAGTTATAGGTCTAGGCAACCACAACTATAGACAGGAAATTAGAATAGTTTTGAAAAATCTGTTGGCTATGGTTGGTATGATAAACACACTAACTAGCCTATCAAGACCATTATTCAGACATGTTGGAAGGGACAAAAATCAAACCAACTTGCTTAGTCAACAACAGACGAATGTGCTGGCCGGTGCAATATAACACTGACTGGCCGCCCACACAACACAAGACTGGGTCTGAAAAAGAAAATCAAAGTGTTTCCTACTTTTTCCTCTTATTTGGACAATCCTGCACGTGTGGGAGCGTCCATCTGGCATACATTTACACAGAGCACACTAGTGCAACAATAACCCCTAGAGTGCTCCCCTGTGGATGCTATACAGGAAAAAGCTAAAACTTGACTTCTCTTCTAAAATAGAACTCACCAGCGGCATCCTCAGCAAAACAGTCCACTGGCTAATAGAGTAAATGATGAAAAGAGGAACAATGGTTGAAGAGCAATCAACTGGATGCTATGACCCAACAGTAGCCTGTCATTAAGCAAAGCAAGTGGCTTATGGGGCAGCATAGTAATGCAGCGTTCGTTCACACGCTCGTCAGACATTCCTATTTCCTAGTTGTGATGTCGGATATACGACATGTTTCATTCATGTGCTTTTTGATCGGAACAATTCGTCAACCAACCAGATTTTAGTTAGCTTGATAAGCTAGCTGACGTTGGTAATAATAAAAGTTTGCTAGCTTGCTTAACATTGACCTTATTGTCAATCTAAATTCTTTATAAGGTTGTAGTTGTCAATAACGTCACCATTTTCTCAGAGTTTCCCCACTTGTAATTCAGACTGGGAGTCGTTTAAGTGAAACTTCCCAGTGAACTCTGATAGCACATGAGCACAGCATTGACAGAGCAAACAGAGGGCAGGCTGTCACAAATCTTAGATGGCTTCCTTTCCTTACCTTCATGACCACTGATTAGATATGCAAAAGCAAAATGGTGGAAACTTATAAAGTCTACTACAATCGGTGGTTATGAAGGAGAGTTGATAGGGAAAGGAGGCTATCGAAGATAATTGGGACATAGCCAAACTCTCAAATTTCCTAATTAGGTGCTTATCAGTCTCAGTTGGCTGCACTGCTAAGCACGTGCAGGTGTGCTTCTCCATGAGTTGCTAACAAAAGTAGCAACAGGGAGCCTCATTTAAGATGCTCTTTCTTGTTGCCACCTTATACCTAGGATTCAAGATGTGGTTGGTTTTGGATAATTGCTTTATTACGAACATGACCATTTTGTTTTGTCTGTAGGCCTATCAGGGACCTCAGCCACAGCCTTTTCTCCCTGTTTCCATTACTTAGATGCAGGCAGTATACTTACCCTGCCCCCACTCTCCAATGGACATGTATCATTGCTACAGTTGTCAAAGTGTATATTATTTGTAGTATTTTCTCATGTAAACATATTATTTCATTCACTTCAACACTCCCCAATTCTCCTTTTCCGTGTTGATAATTTCTTTGAAAAAACAGTTGCAAGATGAAGAACCCTTTAGGGTCTACTATTACTATCACTCCTTGTCTGACAATGCAGGGACAAGTGTTCTGTAGAACTGTAAAATGATATGTTGGTGGCCTTGGCAAGAAATGCACATCAACTGCTGAGTGTTGGAAGCTCACATTTCTGTTTACTTCACAAGTCACTACAGTAGTACTTGCTGGCTACTTCTATTCACTACTTGGAGATTTGACATTGATTATTTTTAAGCTAAAGCTGCCAGTGCCAAACCCTGCAGTTGTAAACGGGTTTGAGTTTGTTTGTTCAATGGATAGAAATTCCAAGACCGTCGATTTGTTTCTAGACAACTATAATTCTACAACGGTGTGGAATTTTCCGCAACAAGTATATCTTCACGAATGCAGGAAGTAACATGTTAGGTAGTTAACATTTCTTGCAACCAATACATTATCTTGAACGAACTGCACTTCTCTTTTTGGTCTTGCTAACGTCGAATGTCTGAACAGCAGCAGTTAGTCAGCTAGTATTAGCGTTAGTTAGCTAGGACACATTAGCAAGTAACCTAACTCAGTTAGCAAAGTAGATTGGCTAAGCCTGATGGATTCGACAGTCAAAGGCGGAGAGAATCCTGAGCCGCTAGCTATCCATGTAGTTAGCTAACCTAGCTAACTTTACGTTAGCATACAATTTAGTTAGCTTTAGCACAAGGACTTGAGCAATTTATCATCAACTTTGTCGCCAGATGGTTAAAATGCTGGTTGTCGGCGTTAGTTTCTCTCCCGAGTCAGCTAAGGTTAACTAACATTTGCATAACTTTAGCTGGCTAAATTGGCAAAAGCTAGCTAGCCCTCTTTAGCTAACTAGGTATTTTAAGTCGCCAGGCACAAATAACTCACCAGCTTTAGCTAGCCAACGTTGGTCCCGAGAAACTTACCGTGTTGTTCAAAGTTTGCAATCCACTCGTCTGTATGGCTAGAAGTTAGCTAACGTTAGTTAGCGAACTAGCCAAACGTGATTTGTTTTGATGGTTCAGGCTGACGAGCAGTATGAACAAAGTATCTGTCAACCTGGTGACACGGATATTATTCTCTTGCGACGTGGCAACGGACAGGCCTCACATGTGTACCTTGTATATTCAATATTATTACGCGTAATATCTATGTCCTCTACAGTACATACATTCAAAAGCTAGCCTGTTACAAGCTAAAGCAGGAAAAACTCGGTCATATTTTCGAAACAAAATGGCGAATATTCTCGCGGAGGCGCGCAGGGGAGTGCGCATTGACTTCTTCTATGGCCTGGGTGTCAAACTCATTTTGCCTCGGGGCCGCACGGAAAATTGGTTATGTTACTGTACCTCACCATCTACATTTGCAAAATATAGTTCTCTATCCATCGTTTTTGTAATTTTCGATACACCCTGTTTATCTTTAATTTCCGTGATTATTAGGGAGCTGGACACATTCAATAAACTGTATAAAATAGGTCCATTATCATTTCGACACAGTTTCGAGTTGGTTTTAGTCATTTTAAAGTATACTGATCAAATTTAAAACACAACATGCAACAATTTCAAAGATGTTACTGAGTTACAATTCATATAAGCAAATTAATCAATTTGAAATGTGTGGAATGATTCCACATTGTGGAATGTGGTCCCATAATTTTCTTCAATGGCTGTGCGAAGTTGTGGATATTGGCGGAAACTGGAACATGCTGTGCCTGTGGTACACAGTCAATCCAGAGCATACCAAACATGCTCAATGGGTGACATGTCTGGTGAGTATGCAGGCCATGGAAGAACTGGGACATTTTCAGCTTATGTACAGATCCTTGCTACATGGGGCCGTGCATTATCATGCTTATGCCTGCCTATAGCATAACGCCACCGCCACCATGGGGCACTCCGTTCACAATGTTGACATCAGCAAACCGCTCGCCCACATGACGCAATACAGGTGGTCTGTGGTTGTGAAGCCAGTTGGACATACTGCCAAATTCTCTAAAACAACGTTGGCGGCAGCTTATGGTAGATACATTACATTCTCTGGCAACAGCTCTGGTGGACATTCCTGCAGTCAGCATACCAATTGCATGCTCACTCAAAACTTGAGACATCTGTGGCATTGTGTTGTGTGACAAAACTTAACATTTCAGAAGGGCCTTTTATTGTCCCCAGCACAAGGTGCACCTGTGTAATGAATGCTGTTTAATCAGCTTCTTAATATGCCACACCTGTCATGTGGATGGATTGTCTTGGCAAAGGAGAAATGCTCACTAACAGAAACGTATACACATTTTATGCACAAATGTGACAACCCTGTGCATATGGAACATTTGTCTGGTTTTTGTTCATATGAAACATTTCTGGGATCTTTTATTTCAGCTCATGAAACATGGGTCCAACAAATTAAATGTTGCGTTTATATTTTTGTTCAGTGTATATTGAGTCATTTTAGTATATACTAGTATATACTTTAGTATATACTCCCTGACAGTCTAGCTTGAATTTCTGTGATTATTAGCGAGCTGGACACAATCAAGAAACTGTATAAAAAGGTCTGTCATCATGATCTTCTTTTTTTACTCAAACCACCCGCTTTTAAACCACAAACTTTAAGGTGCATGCTGCCACCTACTGTGCTGGAGTGTGTGGTCAATCACAGTTTACATTAGCTCTGCATGTATAAAGGAAGCAAACCGATAAACATAAATCCACCTACCTAACTGTACTATTAAGAACATTTAAAAGAGCCCTACTAACTTCTAACAGACCCTTCCCCATCCCTTCCAAACCTGTCCAACCTCAATGACTCTACACTTCAATCTTTCCCTCTCTTCAACATAATTACAACAGTATAACAACACATGCTCCACCGTTTCATCGACCATACACTCCAGACACAAACCATGCATTACATGCTTGCCAACCAGATGTAATGACGAGTGCAATGTACACTGTCCTAGACACAACTGAGCAAACACCACCTCTTCCTTCCTAATCTGACCTTTGAATCTTGGTCCGTCGACCTTTCTTGGCGCATAGACTTCAGAGAGAGACGAGGAATAAACTATAAATCTTTGCTGTTCCCCGTCAAGACTGTCGATTTATCAAACAATATCATTTCCATTATTACATTATGATTGGGATAAACAGTTGATTATTTATTTTTTTATTCACCAGCTCCTGGATGCATGCATGGGGAATTTTATGTCTGTCTGCTACAGTTTTCAATACATTGGGACCAGGTTGGGGCTTAAGTGGATTGTTGACAATGAGCTGCATATTAATGTAAATAAATCACAAGTATATATAACATCTCCTGTCTGCGACATTACTGTCTAGGATAGTGGACCTAATGGTCTTGGCCTGCTCCTCTGATAAGGATTTTTTCTACTAGAGTGGACTAGAGGTCTTCGATAATTCCATCAAAAGATAATCAATTGATTTACCACTAATTACCAGTTGAATACAGAAATGACCATGCATCATCTGCACTGTTCATGTATTGCTACAGATCTAATACAATGTTCAAGCATACGTTTTTCTGCGCAAACACAATGCATTACATTTGCAACTCAATTATTATGTATGATAAAGATATAAATGACTTTGTTATATTTGTATATTTTATTATATTTGTTTGAAGCTACGTTGAGCTGGGATGAAATGCGGAAGATGTAATTCAAGGCGCATGCCGAGATGAAGCGAGGCTGAAAGAAGAGCGTGAGATTCAAACTCAAACCAACATCTGTTCTCTCTGCTACCACACAGCAAGCGGTACCGGAGCGCCAAGTCTAGGTCCAAGAGGCTTCTAAATAGCTTCTACCCCCAAGTCATAAGACTCCTGAACATGTAGTCAAATGGCTGCCCAGACTATTTGCATTGCAACCCCCCCCCCCCCCCCCCCTCCACACCACTGCCACTCTCTGATGTCATCTATGCATAGTCACTTTAATTAACTCTACCTTCATGTACATACTACCTCAACTAACCGGTGCCCCCGCACATTGACTCTGTACCGGCACCCCCCTGTATATATTGTTATTTTTTACTGCTACTCTTTAATTACTTGTTACTTTTATCTCTTATTAAGTCTTTTTTGAAACTGCACTGTTGGTTAGGGGCTCGTAAGTAAGCATTTCCCTGTAAGGTCTACACCTGTTGTATTCAGCGCATGCAACTAATAAAATTTGATTTGATTTGAAATACAAGCACAGTACTTTCTCTGAGTCAAGCACAGAAGAGATAATTACGCACCTGAAAACCCTGAGCAGTCAACGGATAGTGAACTCTCAGAAATTGAACCTGATAGAAGTGAAGAAGAACCTGCACGGACAGGTGATGTGAAGGCTTCCGAGCCTCACCCCAATGATCAGGAAAATGGCCGAGATGACTCTAGCCCAGCGGGAGTACAATTCTTGGAAAAAGTAGATTCATGCCTTTTGGCCGATCCGATTGTAGTATCAGGCTGGGGGAAGAAGGAGTTGGTTCTTGTCAATTCAGTCAAAGTATCCACAAGTGGACTTGAGTAGATTTTTTTGTGTGTCTGCTGCCCAGAGGGAGAGGGCACTACGCGACTCGGGATGAGAGCTGTGTCCTGCTTTGCTTTCCGGAGTAGAGGAGTAGAGCGCTGCTGAAAGGAGTGATAACTGGGGTAGCGTTGAGTGTTGAGGTAGATAGACTAAAGTTGAAGATTCCCGCTGTCTGTGATACATACCGTTTGTTGCAATGCAGACCCGGTGGTAAGCGCAAGCCTGAGGAGACCCTGCCTGTCCTTCTGAGTTTTTATGCATTCACACCCCTTGACCTTTTCCTCAATTTGCTGTGTTACATCCGTGAGAGCTTTTGTTTCAAACCCACTACGGTGTTTCAGGTGCCAAGTTTAGGGGGGGGGGGGGGGGGGGGGGGAGTTCTGGGTATCAGAAATGTCCTATGCAAGTGAGACAGGTTGATGTTTCCAGGGTGAGAGTAGTGCACAAAGTGTCATTTGCTGAGGCAGTGATGAAAGTAGAGGATGGAGGGCAAAGGGTGAGGAAGCCTGAGAGGATCCCTGTTAGTAGTAGGCCAATACAAAGTGACCCGAACAGTTTGTGCTTTAGTAAGGTGGCTGCTTGGTGTTTATTGCTATGGTCATTAATTGTACTGCACAGATGGAAAGAAAATCCCAGAAGATTGAACTGGTAGTAGCAGCAGCAGAGATGTTTTTGGGTGTCAAAGATTTTAGTGCAGAAGAACTACAGGGGGTTTTGAGAGAAGGGGTGGTGGGGTGTGTGGGGGATAGTGGTATTTGTTTTATTTTTTATTTAACTAGGCAAGTCAGTTAAGAACAAATTCTTATTTACATTGACCAGGGACTGTAGTGACAGCCTCTTGCACTGAGATGCAGTGCCTTGGACTGCTGCACCACTCGGGAGACCAAAAAAGGATATATACAGTATCTGGTTAGATGATGGTGCAATTTCCTTTTTCCCCATATACCTTTTTTTGTGAACAAATGTGCAATTCACTTTCCGAACTGTGAAAAGCAGCAAGACACAATGAAGCGTCTAGTCTGCCGGAAAAACCACATGAAGAAGAATACGCTGCATTCAACCACAGATTTTTTAAACCCAGAGGTACAACATCGCGAGACTTTCGTGAACGCTTGCTGTAAGCAGACAAAGCAGACCAGACCAGGGTTTGTGGTTTGAGAAGTCAATGAGAGAAGTGAAAAATTCTTCCTTAGTTGTTCATTTTCTCAAAATCTAAAGGCATAACCCAGATTTGAGCCAATATCTTTAGGAGCTGAAGATGCTATGACAATAACCTCGACAAAGTCAAAAACAGACAAGTTTTAATTTTTGTCAAAAACGACTTAATATTGAAGGAGTGCCTTTGACTTGGCAACATTCACAATTTGACGCGTGACAACCGTTGTTTCTGCACATGAGTTTGGCCTCATTCCAAACACTTAAAAGACACCCTCTCCCATCAGCCCTCAAATTAAGCCGAAACTTCTGATGACGTTTCATGACGTTGGACAAGTTTACACGTGCAGGGCAAGTGGCGATTAAAATGATTTAATTTGTTTAATTTAAATGATTATTTTGTATTTTATTTTGTTCCTGATTACACTACGGGTGGTTTTTAGTCTCTCTTACTACAGAGAACCCTTGGTTTGGTCTTGAACATCATTTTCTGATTAGTTGAATTTCAAAAGCCGGATAACATTTAGCTCAGAATTAAGGAATAAGTTATTTTCACTTTAAATTGACTTATATGATGCAGATCTCGGTTCCTTGTTGCCTACGTTCACTGCTCATACGTTTTTGACTCACCCTACAGTTTATACTGTTATATAACCTTTGTTGTTTTGACTTTGTCTATAGTTTCTCTTAATGCTAGGGGGTTATGAAACAATGTGAAGCGCAAGGCCTTATTTTTAGTTTCTAGACAATTTCGAATAGATTTGTGCTTTTTTCAAGAGTCTCACTCAATTTCGTCTGATGCCAACTTCTGAAGGTCACAGTGGGGCAACGATATTTGGCTTTCCCATGGATCTGAACGCTCCACTGGTGTCACTACAATGAAAAATACCTTTGGTGGTAATATTCTACACTCGGAAATGTAATGGTTTGCAATTATAATAGCGATAAAGTTGCAGTGAAACGGTCTGCTTTTCATCAGCAGGTTTTCTTGTCATGGTCCTTCATTTATAGGCATAATTTTTCTCCACACAGATATTATATATGGAATAATCGGGACATGTTGTATAAAAATGCTTCTTTGTTTTTAGAATATTGGTTCCGAAATAATATCCTATTGGTGAGCCAACTGGTAAATGCAGAGGGTATTTTTTCATAGTTATAAGGAATTCTTATCACTTTACAAGGTCCCTGTAACACCTAAAGATTTTGCAATTGTTTTAGATGCCATTCCCCCAGGTGTTTCTTTATTATTCAGGAACGTGTCAAGACCTGACCCACAGAGCCTACCTTCCATTGACCCTGTTGACTCATCAGTATGAAAGATTTTTTTCTCTTTTGGTCCATTCAACAACAGAGCGATATGAACCTTGTTTCAGCAGGATGTTGTATCTCTACATTATGTCATGCCTTATTGGAATGGATTTATTGATAATATCTGTTGGAAAAAAGTTTGGATGTTGCCACACACATTCCTACTTGTTAACAAAATTAAGGAAGATTCCTTTAAAATTATTCATAAATATTATCCTGCCAACCACTATATGAAGAATTTTAAGGAAAACATCAACTCAAATTGTACCTTTTGTTATGACCACCCAGAAATGCTGTTGCATCTTTATTTGGCAATGTATTCATGTAAGTCGCTCTGGATAAGAGCATCTGCTAAATGACTTAAATGTAATGTAAATGTAAGGAATCTGTGGCAAGACATCAGTAGATTTATAATTGAACACATTTATGAAGATTTTACACTATTGTGGAGAGGTGTACTGCTTGGATTCTTTACCTACAATAGAAATAAGCTGGTTTCATAGTCACAAATGTACATTTACAAACAAAACACCACATTTCTTACCTTACAAAAATACATTGAACTGTATTTTAAGACAATTATATACTATACTAACAAAAAAGCTGTTAGAATTATAAATGTACGTATGTCCCTTAAGGTCCTTGTGTAATGTGATATTGTACCCCTTAGTCCAATTGTCCTTTGTATATTATTTATATTATTTATATATACTTGTGTTTCCACATGTACTTCCTGTATTGATTTGTTGTTAATAAAAATAAATTAATTCGAAAAAATACAAAAATGTGCTTTTTGGTCTTAATTTAAGTTTAGGCATAATGTTAGTGTGGTTAGGGTTGAGGTTAGGTTTAAGATTTTAAAAAGGTCAATTGTAGAAATGGGCGGGGTTTGCTGTGGTGCTGGTGAAATCCCCTCAGTGGTTGAACTCAACTCCTCCCCTTTTATTATACTTTCCCATACTGCATTGCGGTGAATTATGGACCAAAGTGGTAAGCGACAAATGACTCCAGGTTCAGCTGTATTTTAGTTTTATTTGTCTATCAGTAGATTTAACTTGATACACAGCGAAATAGATTAAACGTTCAAACGTATTCATATTCAATTATACTTTACAAGTATTATCAGTGGAGTGTTTAAAGTACAAAAATTGCGGCCTTGTAGCAACCTCTCGTTGCCAGCCCACTGCTAGCTAAAGAGCTAATATATTGCTAGCGTTAGCGTCCACAGATCTGTGTTGCTACAGTAGTAGCTAGCTAGCTATACTTTTAGAATAGTGGCGGTTGGAGTTGATCTGCCAGTGCTAAGCTAATAACTTAAATTGTCAGGACAGTACTCTAACATTGACAACATATTCAGAATAAATAATGCTATGTTTGTAGCTTAGACTATGTGCCTGCTAAGGTTTGCATTCTCCCATCAACTTCTGAAACTCCAGACAATGTTAGCGTTGGCTAAAATGAAACACTAGCGCTTTGGTAAACTATCGTGGTTTTGATCACCTGTGGATTGTCAACTTATAGTGTCAATGCTAGTAGGAAGTACCATGTAAATGTTCGCTTGGTAGCAGATGACTGACTCTGGTCACTGACATTTTGAATGAACCATCGTTCCCCCCACAGACAATGACCTGCAAGGCACGGACGGCTCGGGGAGTCTTGGGGGCCCTGATGTCCGCAGACGCATCCCCATCAAACTCATCTCCAAACCAACCATCAGGAGCAAACCTGCTACCCGGACACAAAGACCCATGGGCAGGCAGCCCTCCAAACCCCAGGCTGGGGATGAAGGTTAGCCAGCCACAAGTGCTTTCTCATCTCGTTGTTTTAATTTCCAAGGGCTAGGATTGGGATGGGGAAACCTGTTGCTAGGTCATAGAAGCAAGCTTCCATATGGGACTACTGTAAGGCAACATATCTGTGTTTCTAGAGAGTTTTAGCTTCAAGCAAGAGGAGAGGTTCGACTGTGGTACCAAGGCGGGGGATGTGTTTGCAAGTCAACGGAGGTTCCCCCAGCAAATGTTTTGGGACTTTAAGGTAGTGTTTCAATTTCTATTGTGTGTGTGGGGGGGGGGGGGGGGGTGCAGGAATGCATTCCACCTACATCATTACTGTGTCATAGACCTCTTGGTCTTTTCCCCACAGTTGAATTTGATAGGTGAAAAGGATGACATTCCAGCACACTTTTGTGACAAGTGTGGTCTGCCCATAAGGATCTATGGACGCATGGTATGTCTCTTCGATCACGTTTTACATAGTGTGTTATGTGTCTCTTAATTATTATTTTTTATAGTAAGAGGCTATGAGTGCAGCAGCTTATAATGTTATCTGTATTAACTCACCAGATTCCATGCAAGCATGTGTTCTGTTATGAGTGTGCGTTGCTCCACGAGAAGAAGGGAGACAAGATGTGCCCAGGGTAAGCTCTTGACTTTTATTTTTAACCTACCCACTAGTGCAGTGGTTCTCAACTGGTTTTGCCTCTGGACCCAAATTCAACCAGGTTGTCTCAGTCGCAACCCAATATTCGCATTGTGAAACAAAAAATATCCCTAATGCAATCTGTAAAAATATTTTGAATGCTATATTGATAGTAAAGGTAGCAATTATATGACAAGAGAAAAACATTCCCACATTTTTCATTGTCAATAATAAACAAACAAGATCAACCACAAAATCAACCAGATCTGCTAAATAGCTCTGCTAATAGCTATGTAAAAAAAAATACTTTGATTGAACAAAAATAATAAAGAGATTAAATTATATATTTTTTAAAGTATGTTCATTATCATTTCTACACACGTTCTAACTGTTTGTAGTTGTTTAAGTTCAGAATGGAGTATTTCATTTTTTTATTATTATTTTTTTACTCAGACAGCCGTGTCTAGTGACGTTAAGTTTGATACCGGAGCCCCGGGGCATGCATCAAAGTTGCTAAGCAGTTTGCTTCGAAACAGTGTGCCGAGGCTTATATCACTTTATCAGAAGCACATGATCAATGACGTCCGGCGCTTCGTTTTGTCGAACAATCACATGATTGGTTTCGGTAGAAGATAAAGCTTGAAGGCATGTGTGATGTCATCTATACCAATTTGGCTGTTCTAAATTATTTTGACCATCTGTATATGTGGTTGCTGTGTGGTTGCTGACTGCACTTACTAACTAAACCTTTTATGTTGTTTAGTATGCAGCTCTTCAGCTGCACAGACCCGGTCCAGCGCATCGAACAGTGTCTGCGGGGCTCCCTCTACATGTGCAGCATTGTGAAGGGCTGCAAGCGCACCTACCTTTCCCAGCGTGACCTGCAAGCCCACATCAACCACCGCCACATGAGGGCAGCCAAGGCTTTGGCAAGCCGCCAGGACGCCTTGCACCTTCCCCCATCCACAGAGGTCCCTGACCGCTTCCGTGTGCCCCCGCCTCACCTGCCCAAGACCCAAGGGCACCTCCCGCCCCCTCTCCAACACGGGGGTCATGACCCCTACGGTCAGCCACCACCGGCTTCCCATGATGCACCTCCTCTTTCCCAGGAGACCTTCCGCATTGCCACCGTAACTACACGCGCACGCAGCAACCTCATCACCGTGCCAATCCAGGATGACTCCGGTTCTTCCTCCACCTCTTCCTCCCGTGACCCTCTCCCTCCTGGCCCGGGCCCTGCTCCACCCCCACACCACCACCCTGGGGACTACCCTGGTCAGCCTGTAGTGTCCCACCCACACCACATGATGGCACCACCGCAACAGCACTACGGCCCTCCACCTCCTCCCCCTCCACCCATCAACCACCCCATGCAGCACCCGCCCCAGGGCTCTGGGACACCCCACATGGTCTACAACCAGGCTGGCCCTCCCCCGCCTATGTCTAACGCACCCCCTCCCATTACCCCCCCGCCAGGACACATAATGGGTCAGATGCCTCCCTACATGAACCACCCTCCTCCAGGCCCCCCACCTCAACACGGTGGTCCTCCAGTCAACGCCCCCCCTCCCCACCACTACAACCCTAACTCCATGCAGCAGTTCCCTGAGGACCAGGGCACACTCAGTCCCCCTTTTAACCAGCAAGGGGGTCTGAGCCCTGGGATGTGGCCTGCCCCTAGAGGGCCTCCTCCTCCAAGGATGCAGGGCCCCCCACCTCAGGGCCAGATGCCTGGACCCCATCACCCCGATCAGTCCCGCTACCGCCCTTATTATCAGTAAACTCTCACCTCCCCACAAAGTCAGGGGCATTGTTTGACTTGTCCCTATTCCTCTCCACTGGTTTGAATAATGTGAACATGAGTCTCTGGGTTCTGTATGACTGTAATGTCTATGGAAACACTTTAAAGAGACTAGTCTATGGTGAATGTATGTATGTAGCTGTTCACTTTTATTGATATGAACCTTTTGGACTGTCAAATGAGCAACGATATATTTGAATCGCTCCTGTGTTTGTCTCCAATGGACATTGTTGTATCTTGAAATATTTTGGTTTGATGACGTCTCAATAAATATTTTCTAACAAAGCGTTAAATCTCATTATTTTTCAATATTATTAGTTGTGGAAACGGTTTCATCCATATCAGTAGGGGGAAGTGTATGATCTAAAATTTGACATTGTTTGTGGAGGGAGCCCTGTGTTTTGGTTAATCACATGACCTGGATTTTAACCTTTTATTTAAAGCTTTTTCATCAAACTGTCCCCCTTTTTATGTCAGATGGTACAGCACCATACTTCAGACAATTGCTTAATTGTTTTTTTCTAATTCTCATTTCTGAAAAGACCTTAAAGTAAAAGTAGAAATCCAGGTCATGTGACATGATTGACCAAAACATGGCCCTAGTTATGTGCGATAAAAGAGAAGATAGCTGCTGGGAGAAAATAAATACATTTTGAGAGGGGTGGCACTGTAATTGTGTCAAGGACAAAACCCCAAGATTACTTTATAATTTTTTTTTTTTACTAACATTTATGACTCAACTGTGTTATCCTGCTTGGGTGTTGCAGTGTGCTATTTGATGTCACCCTCCCTAGCAAATGCGTCAGGGGAGTATTCTGCTACTAAAATGATATCTAGCTACTAGTAGTGTTTTGCTGTGGAGTATTTGCTTTGTTGATACCAAGGATTGTTGAGGCTATTTGAAAATAAGCAACTTTATTTTATGTCCATAAAAAATGGCTTTGCTACACAGAAGTATACACTGAGTGTACAAAACATTAGGAACACCTTCCTAATATTGAGTTCCACCCCCCTTTGCCTTCAGAACAGCCTCAATTTGTCAGGGCATGGACTCTACAAGGTGGCAAGTGTTCCACAACAATGCTCACCCATGTTGACTCCAATACTTCCCACTAATTGGTCTTCACATTATTAATAAACAAACATCTGGAATCAGCCTATAACAATGGCTCTGTTGGTAGAACATGTTGCTTGCAAAACCAGAGTTGTGGGTTTGATTCCCATGGGGGACAAATATGAAAATGTATGCACTCTACTGTAAATCGCTCTGGATTAGAGTGTCTGCTAAATGAAAAAAAGTAACAGGTTTTGTGTTTCAAATCGGCTATTATAGCATACTTGTTTACATCACTTTGATTGATTTCACATTTTGGAACCTTATTGTTGCTAAAATAATGAGCTCTCTGTCAGATCTTCCCTCCCGAAATTCCATGACTCTCGGTTCGCAGAAGAATAGACGCTGTTATCAAGCTCGTCCCCAGCAAGAGGATAGAACTTCCAATTAATGTTGGACACCTGCTGATGACTTCATTCAGAGACAGACTCTTTTTTTCAATCAAAGTTCATAATTAAGGGGTCCTTATATAGTCCTGTTTCACTGTATGTACAAGTGGGTAACCTGCACAGGTGTGAAATTGATTTTCTCGCATATTCCTCTCCCACTGAGAGTGGGGCCACAGCCAGGGGATCCGCCATTATTGACAGCGACCCTGGAGCAATTAGGGATTTTACCTTGTCAGCTCGGGGATTCATCCTACAACCTTTTAGTTACTGGCCCAACGCTCCTTACCACCAGGCTACCTGAAGTGCATTGTATTGTTTTGTACCTTTCCACTGAGAAAGCCAACAGAGTTATAACTGAGTAAACATGTTGATAATACAGGATTGGATTTATCAAGAGTAGTAAAACTACATGTGTGTCTGGTATTTACACTGAACAAAAATATCAACGCAACATGTAATGTGTTGGTCGCGTGTTTAATGAGTTGAAATAAAAGCATATTTCTCAAAAAGGTTGTGCACAAATTTGTTTGCATCCTTGTTAGTGAGCATTTCTCCTTTATGAAGATAATCCATCCACTTGACAGGTGTGGCATATCAAGGAGCTGATGAAACAGCTCGACCATTACAGCTCGACCATTGCTCGACCATTGTGCTGGGGACAGTAAAAGGCCACTCCAAAATGTGCAGTTTTGTCACACAACACAATGCCACAGATGTCTCAAGTTGAGGGACTGCGCAATAAAAAAAAATATTTCACCTTTATTTAACCAGGTAGGCAAGTTGAGAACAAGTTCTCATTTACAACTGCGACCTGGTCAAGATAAAGCAAAGCAGTGCGACAAAAACAACAATAAATAGGCCATAGAGGCAAAAATAATTACAATTTAGCATTAATACTGGAGTGATGTGCAAGTAGAGATACTGGGGTGCAAAAGAGCAAGAGGGTAAGTAATAATATGGGGATGAGGTAGTCGGGTGTGCTATTTACAGATTGGCTGTGTACGGGTACAGTGATCGGTAAGCTGCTCTGACAGCTGATGCTTAAAGTTAGAGAGGGAGATATAAGACTCCAGCTTCAGAGATTTTTGCAATTCGTTCCAGTCATTGGCAGCAGAGAACTGTGGGTGTTGCTATGGTGACCAGTGAGCTGAGATAAGGTGGGGCTTTACCTAGCAAAGACTTATTTGATAATCTGGAGACAGTGGGTTTGGCGACGGATATGTATTGAGGGCCAGCCAACGAGAGCATACAGGTCGCAATGGTGGGTAGTATATGGGGCTTTGGTGATAAAACGGATGGCACTGTGATAGACTACATCCAGTTTGCTGAGTAGAGTGTTGGGGGCTATTTGTAATTGACATCGCCGAAGTCAAGGATCGGTAGGATAGTCAGTTTTACAAGGTTATGTTTGGTGGCATGAGTGAAGGAGGCTTTGTTGTGAAATAGGGAGACGATTCTATATTTAATTTTGGATTGGAGATGCTTAATGTGAGTCTGGAAGGAGAGTTTATAGTATAACCAGACACCTAGGTATTTGTAGTTGTCCACATATTCTAGGTCAGAACCATCCAGAGTAGTGATGCTAGTCGGGCGGGAGGGTGCGGGCAGCAATCGGTTGAAGAGCATGCATTTAGTTTTACTAGCATTTAAAAGCAGTTGGAGGCCACGGAAGGAGTGTTGTATGGCGTTGAAGCTTGTTTGGAGGTTAGTTAGCACAGTGTCCAAAGAAGGGCCTGATGTATACAGAATGGTGTCGTCTTCGTAGATGTGGATCAGAGAATCACCAGCAGCAACAAGAGCGACATCATTGATATATACAGAGAAAAGAGTCGGCCCAAGAATTGAACCCTGTGGCACCCCCATAGAGACCGCCAGAGGTCCGGACAACAGGCCCTCCGATTTGACACACTGAATTCAATCTTAGAAGTAGTTGGTGAACCAGGCGAGGCAGTCATTTGAGAAGCCAAGGCTATTGAGTCTGCCGATAAGAATGCGGTGATTGACAGAGTCGAAAGCCTTGGCCAGGTCGATGAAGACGGCTGCACAGTACTGTCTTTTATCAATGGCGGTTATGAAATCGTAGGACCTTGAGCGTGGCTGAGGTGCACCCATGACCAGCTCGGAAACCAGATTGCATAGTGGAGAAGGTACGGTGGGATTCGAAATGGTCAATGATCTGTTTATTAACTTGGCTTTCGAAGATTTTAGAAAGGCAGGGCAGGATGGATATAGGTCTATAACAGTTTGGGTCTAGAGTGTCTCCCCCTTTGAAGAGGGGGATGACCGCGGCAGCGAGCTGGTCGTATCTCAGACGATACGAAAGAGAGGTTGAATAGGCTAGTAATAGGGGTTGCAACAATTTCGGCAGATAATTTTAGAAAGAGAGGGTCCAGATTGTCTAGCCCAGCTGATTTGTAGGGATCCAGATTTTGCATCTCTTTCAGAACATTAGCTGTCTGCATTTGGGTGAAGGAGGAGCGGAGGGGGGGGGGGGGGGGTGGGGTTGCTGCAGGGGGTGCTGAGATGTTGGCATGCTGATTGCAGGAACGTCCAACAGAGCTGTTGCCGGAGAATGTAATTTTAATTTCTCTACCATAAGCCGCCGTCAACATCCTTTTATAGAATTTGGCAGTACATCCAACCGGCTTCACAACCGCAAACCACAGAGGAGTAATTCTGTCCATAATAAAGCCCTTTCGTAGGGAAAAACTCATTCTGATTGGATGGGCCTGGCTCCCCAGTGGGTCTGCCTGGCTCCCAAGTGGGTGGACCTATGGCCTCCCAGGCCCACCCATGGCTGCTCCCCTGCCTAGTCATGTGAAATCCATAGATTAGGCCTAATTAATTAATTTAACTCAACAAAATATTTGAAATTGTTGCATGTTGCATTTTTATTTGTATTCAGTTTGGAAGAAAGCATACAAGAGGCAAGTATACAGGAATTAGCAGTGCAATATCAGCACATCATCATATCAATCATCATGTCAAGCATGGCGTGCATGTTTAGCCTGTCCTTTATGAGATCTACAAGCCAGTCCAATCATTACTCACTACGTTAGCACATTAGTCTGATTATTACTTGTCATTATTAACCATTAAGATCTATCTATATGCCTCTAATTACATTTAATTGCTTCGGGGTCAACAACCTATGAGCTCTGACCTTTCCAGACCCTTCAGTCTGTCACCTGAATGACAAAGAGTGGAGTCTGAACATAGTGTGACCGAAAGACCTTTGTGTACACACAATTCCCTATTGTGTCATTAACGCTACATATTGTGAAGTAATACGTTATGCTTGAGGTTCCTGCCTTAACTTATGCATGTCCTGTGAATGATCTGTCTGTTTCTCCAGTAGCATGGCGTAATGAAGTACGGAAGAACATGGAAGTCTTCATCTCATCATCAAAGTACATGCAGCTGATTTAAAAAAAAACATTACTTTTGATAACATTTTTTTTTTTTAAGTATAATATTCTAAAATGATATAATAAATAGGACTGATGGAGTTATTTCACATGTGCAGCTAACAAAAATGGAAATGTCTGCTCTACCCAAAATTACAACCAACTATTTGTAGCCTTACCGCACAAATGGAAGAGGCAAGTGAAAATGGGAAAAGATAAGGAACTTCTCTGTCGACACTGCATTAAAGACCATAATTGGATAAATAAAATTGTGATAAATAAAAATAGATAACAGTTTCATTTAAGGACCAAAAAATTGACAGCTGTGGCATATAGATTGCAAAATTGTTGGGAAGAGATTTTCGACCTATCGATTCCATGGCACATGAACTGATACACAAAACGATGCGGCATTAAACATTTCGATTTTTTAATTATTATGCAAAATTATGCAAAAAAAAAAGAAACGGCTCTTTTTCAGGACCTTGTCTTTCAAAGATAATTCGTAAAAATCCAAATAACTTCACAGATCTTCATTGTGAAGGGTTTAAACACTGTTTCCCATGCTTGTTCAATGAACCATAAACAATTAATGAACATGCACTTGTGGAACGGTCGTTAAGACACTAACAGCTTACAGATGGTAGGTAATTAAGGTCACAGTTATGAAAACTTAGGACACTAAAGAGGCCTTTCTACTGACTCTGAAAAACACCAAAAGAAAGATGCCCAGGGTCCCTGCTCATCTGTGTGAACGTGCCTTAGGCATGCTGCAAGGAGGCATGAGGACTGCAGATGTGACCAGAGCAATAAATTGCCTAAGACAGCGCTACAGGGTGACATGACGGACAGCTGATCGTCCTCGCAGTGGCAGACCACATGTAACAACACCTGCACAGGATTGGTACATCCGAACATCCCACCTGCGGGACAGGTACAGGATTGCAACAACTGCCCGAGTTACACCAGGAATGCACAATCGCTCCATCAGTGCTCAGACTGTCCACAATAGGCTGAGAGAGGCTGGACTGAGCGCTTGTTGGCTTGTTGTAAGGCAGATCCTCACCAGACATCACCGGCAACAACGTTGCCTATGGGCACAAACCCACTTGACCAGACAGGACTGGCAAAAAGTGCTCTTCACTGACGAGTCACGGTTTTGTCTCCCCAGGGGTGATGGTCGGATTCGCGTTTATCGTCGAAGGAATGAGCGTTACACCTAGGCCTGTACTCTGGAGTGGGATCGATTTGGAGGTGGAGGGTCTGTCATGGTCTGGGGCGGTGTGTCACAGCATCATCGGACTGAGCTTGTTGTCATTGCAGGCAATCTCAACGCTGTGCGTTACAAGGAAGACATCCTCCTCCCTCATGTGGTACCCTTCCTACAGGCTGATCCTGACATGACCCTCCAGCATGACAATGCCACCAGCCATACTGCTTGTTCTGTGCGTGATTTCCTGCAAGACAGGAATGTCAGTGTTCTGCCATGGTCAGCGAAGAGCCCGGATCTCAATCCCATTGAGCACGTCTGGGACCTGTTGGATTGGAGGGTGAGGGCTAGGGCCATTCCCCCAAAAATGTCCAGGAACTTGCAGGTGCCTTAGTGAAAGCGTGGGGTAACATCTCACAGCAAGAACTGGCAAATCTGGTGCAGTCCATGAGGAGATGCACTGCAGCACTTAATGGAGCTGGTGGCCACACCAGATACTGACTGTTACTTTTGATTTTGACCCCCCCTTTGTTCAGGGACACATTATTCCATTTCTGTTAGTCACATGTCTGTGGAACTTGTTCAGTTTATGTCTCATTTGTTGAATCTTGTTATGTTCATACAAATATTTACACATGTTAAGTTTGCTGAAAATAAATGCAGTTTACAGTGAGAGGATGTTTCTTTTTTTGCTGAGTTTACATACATGGGGATACAACCTTCCCAGCTCTGCAGATTGTGCAAAGCTGTCATTGAACTATATTTAGATTTGTTAACATTTTTTTTGGTTACTACATGATTCCATATGTGTTATTTCATAGTTTTGACTCTCAGCACACATCGTTACATTCGATTTTTTCCATTTTGTAAATGATGGCGGATTGATGGATTTCCAGGTTTTTTGTATACGTGTTTTCAAGATGAGTGATGAGAGGAGAATCATCCAGACGATTGTGTATCTCACAACCCCTATATGTCTTGAAATATGCAGACAGACTGACTTAAGGTACATTTACATTGTAATACATCTGACAGCCAACTTTCTAGCGTCACCCATAATTTTTTGACTTTACAGCGTTCCCTGAAAGCATGGTGTCACAAGTGTAGAGAGGAGTAGTAGGACCAGCTGCTACCGGCCTGAAGAGAGATACATGAAATGAGAGTGAGATACGGTAATTGACGGGGCGCTGTAATCTGTACGTCATTTCATTGACTCTCCTCAGGACTTTGAATGGCCCCTCAAAGCGCGGGCTCAGCTTCGTGGAAAGCCAGACCCTGTCACCGGGGTGAAAGACTGGGGCCACACTTAGGTGACGATCGGCCTGCGCCTTCTGCCGGAGAACGACGGCTGGAGATGGGTGTGCGCTGTGTTCCATACCTTCTTGGCGCTCGGGAACCAATCGTCCAATGTAGGAGCCTCGATCTGACTCTGGTGCCTGGGTGCCAGGGCCGGCTGATACCCTAGAACACACTGAAATGGTGTGAGGTTAGTGGAGGAGTGACGGAGGGAGTTTTGTGCATATTTTGCCTAAGGCAGAAACGCAGCCCACTCCCCCGGCAGGTCGTGACAGTAACTACGAAGGTACAGTGGCTTGCGAAAGTATTCACCCCTTTGGCATTTTTCCTATTTTTTTTCCTTACAACCTGGAATTAAAATAGATTTTGGTGGGTTTGTTTCATTTGATTTACACAACATGCCTACCAATTTGAAGATGCAAAACATTTTTTATTGTGAAACAAACAGAAAAAGAAGACAAAAAAACTGAAAACTTGAGCATGCATAACTATTCACCCCCCCAAAGTCAATACTTTGTAGAGCCACCTATTTCAGCAATTACAGCTGCAAGTCTCTTGGGGTATGTCTCTATAAGCTTGGCACATCTAGCAAAACTGCTCCAGCTCCTTCAAGTTGGATGGGTTCCGCTGGTGTACAGCAATCTTTAAGTCATACCACAGATTCTCAATTGGATTGAGGTCTGGGCTTTGACTAGGCCATTCCAAGACATTGAAAAGTTTCCCCTTAAACCACTCAAGTGTTGCTTTAGCAGTATGCTTAGGGTCATTGTCCTGCTGGAAGTGAACCTCCATCCCAGTCTCAAATCTTTGGAAGACTGAAACAGGTTTCCCTCAAGAATTTCCCTGTATTTGGTGCCTTCCATAATTCCTTAAATTCTGACCAGTTTCCCAGTCCCTGCCGATGCAAAACAGATAGTGTTCTCGGGGTGATGAGAGGTGTTGGGTTTGCGTCAGACATAGCGTTTTCCTTGATGGACAAAAAGCTAACTTTTTGTCTCATCTGACCAGAGTACCTTCTTCCATATGTTTGGGGAGTCTCCCACATGCCTTTTGGCGAACACCAAACGTTTTTGCTTATTTTTTGCTTTAAGCAATTACTTTTTTCTTGTCTCTCTTCCGTAAAGCCCAGCTCTGTGGAGTGTACGGCTTAAAGTGGTCATATGGACAGATACTCCAGTCAAATCTGTGGAGCTTTGCAGCTCCTTCAGGGTCATCTTTGGTCTCTTTGTTGCCTCTCTGATTAATGCCCTCCTTGCATGGTCCATGAGTTTTGGTGGACAGTCCTCTCTTGGCAGGTTTGTTGTGGTGCCATATTCTTTCCATTTTTTAATAATGGATTTAATGGTAGTCCGTGGGATGTTCAAAGTTTCAGATATATTTTTAGAAGCCAACCCTGATCTGTACTTCTCTACAACTTTGTCCCTGAACTGTCTGGAGAGCTCCTTGGTCTTCATGGTGCCACTTGCTTGGTGGTGCCCCTTGCTTAGTGGTGTTGCAGACTCTGTGGCCTTTCAGAAAAGCTGTATATATGTGACAGATCATATGACACTTAGATCGCATTGTATTTCAAGGCGTACCTTCCAACTCACTGCCTCTTTGCTTGACATCATGGGAAAATCAAAACAAATCAGCCAAGATATCAGAAAAACAATTGTAGACCTCCACAAGTCTGGTTCATCCTTGGGAGCAATTTCCAAACGGCTGAAGGTACCACGTTCATCTGTACAAACAATAGTACGCAAGTATAAACACAATGGGACCACACAGCCGTCATACCGCTCAGGAAGGAGACGCGTTCTGTCTCCTAGAGATTAATTTACTTTGGTGCAAAAAGTGCAAATCAATCGCAGAACAACAGCAAAGGACCTTGTAAAGATGCTGGAGGAAACAGATACAAAAGTATCTATATACAAAATGGCCTAAGGACAACAAAGTCAATGTATTGGAGTGGCCATCACACAGCCCTGACCTCAACCCTATAGAACATTTGTGGGCAGAACTGAGGAAGGAGCGAGCAAGGAGGCCTACAATCCTGACTCAGTTACACCAGCTCTATCAGGAGGAATGGGCCAAAATTTACCCAACTTATTGTGGGAAGCTTGTGGAAGGCTATCCGAAACGTTTGACCCAAGTTAAACAATTTAAAGGCAATGCTACCAAATACTAATTGAGTGTATGTAAACTTCTGACCCACTGGGAATGTGATGAAAGAAATGAAAGCTGAAATAAATAATTCTCTCCACTATTATTCTGACATTCCACATTCTTAAAATAAAGTGGTGATCCTAACTGACCTAAGACAGGGAATTTTTACGAGGATAAAATTTCAGGAATTGTGAAAAACTGAGTTTAAATGTATTTGGCTATGGTGTATGTAAACTTCCGACTTCAACTGTTTATATATATATTTATATATAAAAGCAGGACAAAACCCGAAGTGCAAAATAATAAAGTGCCCAGGAAATAGTAGTAGAGATCCTTCTCAGGAAAACAAGCAACATTTACAATGACCGACAAAGACAAATGACATGGGGAGGTTTAACCGTGGTATACTGGGGATTGGAACCAGGTGTGTGTAATGATGACGAGACAATTCCGGGGTTGAGGAGTGAAGGGCGTTTACCAGCAGCAGGTTCGGCAGCTGCGGTGATACCGGCCTTCTAGCTGACAACTGACTGAGATTGTCAGTTGGATATGCTCTCTTCAAGGTTTTGTATATCTTACCTATCATATGAACATCCTTTTCTGACTCAAATAAGATTCCCTCAAGGTTGCTCTGATGTACAAAAGATTTCAAATGGAAATGTTGTAATATGTTACTTTTAAGTTGCATGTATTTGAAAATATCTACATTGGTCAGTCCAAAATGTATTATTTATTATTGTTTTTAATCATTATTGTATTTTATTGTTATTAATGTAGCCTATTTATTAATCTAAACCAGTTCTTTAAATATGGTAAATGTGTTTTGTTTCATTCTATTGAGACATTTTTGTTGGCTAAATTAAGTTCGGTCAGTCTTTTTAATTGTGGTCTCCATATTTAGTTTAAGATAGGGCCATTCCCGCAGTCTCCCTTAAGGGTTGATTATTCTGTCACGTTGATTTAATGGGATCGGGAGACAGGCGCAGGAATGCATAACACGGGTTTTTATTGACCCAAATTACAGCGTGTCATCTAAAGGCACGGGGACGGCGACCAAACAAACACGTATACAAAACACAGGGTTGAAACCCAAACAAAATAGCGAGGAGTACCTCAAAAAAATACACGGGGCGCACAATGATACCACACGGGATGAGACCCGTGATCATCTGCACATTACAAGTGGCATGAAAGCCAAAACATCACAGCACAGGTACTCACACGACCAACGGACATTGTAACAATAATCGACAGGACAATGGTGAACAAAGGGCACACTTTGTGACCAGGTGTGCGTAATGACACAGTTCCGGAGGGATCCGTGACAATAGGTTATAAGTAGGCTTTTAGTAAAATAAATATCATTAGCCCATTGCTAATATCATTAGTAATTTGTTGGGCACGGTGCTGCAGCACCCCCAGCACCCCTACTTCCCATGGCTATGGACGCTGTACTACAGTACTATGTGACAGAATATACAGATAGCTTCCACTTTGTTGCAAATGTTGCTGTACATTTTTGATAAACACTGGAATGATATTCCAATGACTCTAGGAACACACACTTCAAATCATCCATTTCCTGTAGGATTGGATGTAAACTACCTATAGTAGCCACTTTTCTCTTTTAGGTTTATCAGATCCTTATATTCCATTTACTTTAGGAATAAAAAAAATAGTAGACTACAATTGATCTAGTTTCACTTCTTCAATTCCATTTCTTCAGAATCACAACTCCCACTGCCAGTTACATGAAATTTCCCCGAACAAACTGTCCTTAAACTCCAAGGTTGTTTTACTGAGAGGAATATCCATACGACTAATGTGCTCAATAAAAATGTCCAGCAGTCTTCATCTCCAAATGAATGACCTGATAACGCACATAATATGGACTGAATTTATGTCCGAAGACAGTCTGAGATCTACTGTCACTGTCTCCATCACTTCCTCTTATAGGATATGATATACTTTATTATCCCTGAGGGGAAATTTGTCTTGGCGAATTAGTCATACACTGAGTGTACAAAACATTAGGAACACTTTTCCCTTTCTACAAGGTGTCGAAAGCATTCCACAGGGATGCTCCAATGTTTCCCACAGTTGTGTCAAGTTGACTGGATGTACTTTGGGTGGTGGACCATTCTTGATACACGCAAGATTTATTTTGCAGTTCTTGACACACAAACCGGTACGCCTGGCACCTACTACCATACCCCGTTCAAAGGCACTTAAATATTTTGTCTTGCCCATTCACCCTCTGAATGGCACACATACAGTACACAATCCATGTCTCAACTGTCTCAAGGCTTAAAAATCCTTATTCAAGCTTTCTCCTCCCCATTCATCGACACTGATTGAAGTGGATTTAACAGATGACATCAACAAGGGATCATAGTTTTCACCTAGATTCACCTGGTCATTCTATGTCATGGAACACTCAGTGTATCTAATCATTATGTCATCATGAAGTGCTTTGAGAGACTAGTCAAGAATCATATCACCTCCACCTTACTGGCCACCCTAGACCCACTTCAGTTTGCATACCGCACCAAAAGGTCCACAGACGACGCAATCGTCATCACACTGCATACTGCCCTATCCCATCTGGACAAAAGGAATACCTATGTAAGAATGTTGTTCATTGACTACAGCTCAGCATTCAACACCATAGTACCCCCCAAGCTCATCATCAAGCTGGAGGCCCTAGGTCTCAACCTCGCCCTGTGCATTTGGGTCCTGTACTTTCTGACGGGCCACCCCCAGGTGGTGAAGGTAGGAAACACTACCAACAATGACGAGACAGCCTACAGGGAGGAGGTGAGGGCACTCGGAGTGTGGTGTCAAGAAAACAACCAATCACTCAACGTCAACAAAACAAAGGAGATGATTGTGGACTTCAGGAAACAGCCCCCCCCCCCCCCCCCCCCCCCCCCCCCTTTCCACATTGAAGGGACAGCAGTGGAGAAGGTGGAAAGTTTTAAGTTCCTCGGCGTACACATCACAAACAAACTGAAATGGTGCACCCACACAGACAGCATGGTGAAGAAAGCGCAACAGCACCTCTTCAACCTCAGGAGGCTGAAGAAATTTGGCTTGTCACCAAAAACCCTGACAAACTTTTACAGATGCACAATCGACAGCATCCTGTCAGGCTGTATCACAGCCTGGTACGGCAACTGCACCGCCCTCAACCGCGATGCTCTCCAGAGGGTGGTGCGTTCTGCACAACGCGTCACCGGGGGCAAAGTACCTGCCCTCCATGACACCTACAGCACCCGATGTCACAGGAAGGCCAAAAAGATCATCAAGGTCATCAACCACCCGGGTCACTGCCTGTTCACACCGCTACCATCCAGAAGGCGAGGCCAGTACAGGTGCATCAAAGCTGGGACTGAGAGATTGAAAAACAGCTTCTATCTCATGGCCATCAGACTGCTAAACAGCAATCACTAACTCAGAGAGGCTGCTGCTTACATTGAGACCCAATCACTGGCCACTTTAATAAATGGATCACAAGTCACTTTATAAAATGCATTCTAAATAATGCCACTTTAATAATGTTTACATATCTTACATTACTCATATCACATGTATATACTGTATTTTATACCATCTATTGCACCTTGCCTATGCCGCTCGGCCATCGCTCATCCATATACTTACATGTACATATTCTCATTCACCCCTTTAGATTTGTGTGTATTAGGTAGTTGTTGGGGAATTGTTAGATTTCTTGTTAGATATTGGATGTCATAAGGTGAATGCACCAATTTGTAAGTCGCTCTGGATAAGAGCGTCTGCTAAATGACTTAAATGTAATGTAAATGTAATATTACTACATTGTCGCATTTCACTACACTCGCATTAACATCTGCTAAACATGTGTATGTGACAAATAACATTTGATTTGACTTGATTTAACAGAGATCAGGATGATGATTCCTTCATGGTCTGTGCCAAGTTTATGCTGTACCTCTATAGTTCTTCGTCTTACTAACAATGGCTTCTACGCCACAAGACACAAAATGGAACTTTGAATTCATTGATTAATTTCTTTAGCAAAAGAATGAGGCATCATCTCAAAATGTGAAATGTTAAACCCCATGTGACCTACTTGTTGCGTGTATGTACTGTACTGACATGTATGTGGAACTGATGCACATACACACACTACATGTTCATGTTTTTAAATGTATGAAAATGGTCATGTATTCTGTCTGTAATGTATTTTTAATGGGGATCCCAATAAATCAAAATCAAATCAAACATAACCTGCATCACTGTTGTAGAGTTATTCACCCCATCTGAAAATGTTTCTAGTTTTCTTTTACCTTTATGACGTATTTTTTATTTATTTATTTTACCGTTATTTTACCAGGTAAGTTGACTGAGAACACGTTCTCATTTGCAGCAACGACCTGGGGAATAGTTACAGGGGAGAGGAGGGGGATGAATGAGCCAATTGTAAACTATACCTACTGTGTAGGATTCACAATGGCATTTCTAGAGTGTGATCCAAACCAGGCAAATGGATCAGTGGCTTTAGGGTATGTAAACGTTGAGACACTCATCAGTCCTCAACTCTAATCACTATTATAAAACACAATAAAAGTGCTCTTTTTGATCAATGGAGGTGTTGCCACACATGGGTATACTGGAAACTACCCCATACTAACCTCCACCAACTTTATCAATCAGGTTTACTGTTGTATCACCCAGAACAGTTTGTCAAAGATCTCTACTTAATCATTCATCTCTTATCAGGGCTTTATCTGTGACCAATATATCAACACCACGTTAGTCATCCTATAATTCTTATCAATATCTCAGTTACAGGACGTTCAGATTTCCAAATACCGTACTGCTCATGTTGCTTCATTTCTTGCTGGCGGAAATACTTTGAAGTACATTTATTTTACATATAAAATACAACAAAGTAAACATTCCTATAAAATCCCTATGTACACGTATAAAACGCAACATTGTCAAGCTATTTAAAAAAAAAAAATACTTCTGATTCAATTTTAGAAAATAAATACATGATATGAATGACATTTTCTGATATTTCTTTCAAAATCTTCAAAATTGCCATTGAGTATCTGTTTAACAGTACAAAAGAAATAAAATATATTTTATGTACAATTCTTAGCTCAATAAGTGGTATCCTGTATACATATGGTTACTGTATGGTGTCCATTTTAGGACAGTATCATGTGTCCTTATGTCAATTATCACCAGAAAGCACAGCGATCACAGGAAATGCATGCCATCCCAGGAAATGAAAGTACTGTACACACCACTACACTCCTAAAAAAATGGTTCCAAAAGGGTTCTTCAGCTGTCTCAATAGGATAACCCTTTTTGGTTCCAGGTAGAACTCCTTTGGGTTCCATGTAGAACCATCTGTGGAAAGGGACAGTCGAAGAACCCTTAAAATACTGACATCTAAGAGTGTAGTTCTGGAACTAGAACTTGGTTTCTGGCTCTGAGACCTGGGGAGAGCAAAGAGATACTACATTTAGTTGAGATTTTATTTTGTCAGCTCATCTTACTGTACTTTGTACCTAGAGTTTTATGAATGATCTGTACCTCCACATGAGTTGCAACATTACAAGAGTTATTTTTATTAATTATCATTTTGATTGCTGATGACTATTCATTACAAATGTAGAAAAGACAACGACAAATATATTTGATGGGTCTCAGTTACTTACATGCACAAACTTGTCCCTGCTACGCAAACTTGACACACCATTGCATTGGCTGCCATGGATAGTGGCTGTTGTTATAACCTGTAAGACAACATGATTCACAAGAATGAGACAAGTTCCTGTGTATGAACCGATGTGGGCCAAGATAAGGTTTGGCACCTCTCATCTAGTCTGTAAGGGTGGAAATATCAATAGATACATAGTATTTTTCTATAGGTAAATGTTATACCTTTTCAGAGACTTTTGTGTTTTCAGAGTTTACTGGATGTTTCTCCAGGATATGCACCATGGCATCGTGGAGGGTCAGGAAAAACATGGACGACTTCACCTCGTCGTCAAAGAACTTACAGCTGTGCAGTTTCTCCAGGATGTACTCTTTGGACACAAGGGACAGATATCGTTAGATCAATCACCTTACCTCTATTTGTTTCAGGGTGATTGAATTCAGTGTTGAAGAGAAAATGGGAGAAGGAATGGATGGGACAGATGGCTTGTCTTAAACCAGGCTTACCGTCACATGCCACAATGTAGACCTCAACTTCAACCCGAATGAGCTCTTTGAGTGCCTATAGAACACAGCAAAATATCAGTACCCAGCAAGTAGAAATAATCTGGTAAAATATACAATCATCCCCCCATTCCCCAGGATTGTAACGGAAGAGTTTTGTTTTACCGCTTTGAGTCCCTTGAGGGCAGAGATGTCGAGGAAGGAGACGGCTGAGAAGTCCAGGATCAGGCTGTGGACGTCTACTCTGGGGACTTGGATGTTGGCAGGAAGCTCAGAGTTCCAGTTCACCTGGACAGGAAGGTCCTTGAAGTCAGTGGGCTGGTCCAGATCCTCCATGTTGCTCTCATCCTCAGACACCTCAATGGGACCAGAGCTGGTGAGCAGTAGGCCTTTCTGCACCGGGAGACCCACAACATTACCACAACCTCTTATTGTGAAAACCTGACTACATGTAGAAGGTGAACTTTGGAGGTCCACCCACCATTATGGGATAATGATTCATTTGTTTTTCATATACATGCAACCCCAAGACCATTCTGATAAGGCATGTATGGGGACGACTGCCTATAGGTCCTGCAGCATGTGCTTGATGTCTGTTGATTTTGGATTGCTAAAAGTATGTTGTTGCCAGGTGTGAAACTACTGTTTTGGGCTAGATGGATTTATGACATGCTTATGGCCATTTAAAGGAAACTTTATGACACAGGGGGCTCTTGTAAAGTGTTAACGGGGTAACTTTGTGAGTGGAAGTTATCTTTTTATGGGTTTCTAAGTGCAACAGGTAAGTGCACCACTACTCACAGATGTCATCTGCAGCTCTCCTTTCTTTAGAAGTTTCCTGATCGTCCTCAGGGCTTTGTTTCTCTTTCTCAACACCCTCAAAGGGTTAAAGCCCACCTGAAAACATATCAAAGTCAAGTTGAACCCTAATTGGCAATTGCACACATGAAACTGGGAGTAACTGTTACACATGGGCTTTATTGTGAATGAGGCATATTGTTTACCACTGCCTTGGCCATCATACAGATCAAGGCTAAACTTTATCTTATCTACATGTGTTTAGTGTTTAGTAAGGTGCAAGTTAAACTGTAGTAACACTGATTTGTATGGGAACTATTGCTATACAACCTGGTATACTATATTACATGGAGGCGGTATTGACCTTCATGTATTGAACTTCATGAGTTTATTTCATAATTCTTTATGACCATATCCATTGGAACAAATCCAATAAGATGTCTTAATAAGTAGACCCATGAATCATTACCTTATTGGCCCATGTCATGGAATTGTAAGGCCTATGTGTAAATGTGTTTGGTAGAATTCTTCATTTTACACGTCTAATTGTGTATAATTGCTTACTTACAGCTTCCACCAGCTTGCCTCTGAAAAAATCTATATTGGCGAAGAAGATGGGTGACGGTATCCTGAAGATCTTAACACCCTCTGGCTCATAGATCTGGAAAGAGATATATTAACAATAGAACAAGGACCATATGTAGACACACCATCTTCACACTCTTGTAAGATAAAAATATTTTGATGGGTGTCTTTAGTCCACATTACAGCTTACTCACATTCATGTAATCCTTGCGGTCTTTGTAGATATCTGTTCCTGTGATATTGGCCAGGACACTGCAACGTGGGCTGGAAAAAAATGTAGGCAGAAATGTCACTATGACATTGTGTTCCAGGGTTGGGGTTAATTCTGAATTGAGTTGTGAATTGGTCTTTGATTCCAAATCAATTATTGAATTTGAACTGAACGTAAATTGGCTACATCCCACAGGAAGCAGAATTTTTATTGAATTTGAATTAAAGGAAGTAGAATTGAATTCCATACATCATTACGCACATGTTTATTTTGACATCATGCATGGTTACTATGTTTAACAATTTCTTGAAACATTTCACTTTTAAAATGCATCCTCCTAAAAAGAGTGTTAAATAATTAACAGTGGTCTGGAAATATTCTATGATCATTTTGTAGGTTGTCTGTAATAATTCATAATTCACTTACATGTTATTAAATATTTGGAAAAATTCATTTCCCACAATGCATTAAATATGAATACTAACATCTGAGTTACAATCCCATTTTTATTGATGGTATTTGTATTCTTTAGTAAGAGGTGGCAGATGTTTTGGGAAAAATATTTATCAAAGGAATGAGACTCATCTGTTTCATGTCTCAGTTGAATTTATTTTAATTGCTTTGAATTCAATTATACTTCCTTTCATTAAAATTGAATTCCAATTATGCTTCCTGTGGGGTGTGACCAATTTAAATTTGAATCTCAATTCTTGGATTGAATTGAATCAAATTCTGAAATGTCGAATTAACCCCAACCCTGGTGTGTCCACCTCCTAATAACATTGAAAACTGACAAAGAATAAACACAGACACAAGTTCAACTTTTTTGTTAGGTATTTGGAGATTTGTGCCCATACTCACAACTGAGCCCTGAAGACAACGGTGAACAGCTCGATCCCTAGACCTACAGCCAGACCCAGATCCAGCCCCAACAGGATGGAAGCCAGGCAGGTCACCACCCACACCACCTGGATAAAGACATGGAGGGGAGACAGGACAAGGGGATGTGGGATGGAAGGGATTGGAGGAAATATGAGTTCATTATTACAGTTGGTAAAGACATCACTCCTTGTTTCCATTTTAGGTGCAGTTCAGTGGGAGGGTCTCAGAAGACTCACACAGTCGGGCCGGTCTCTCCTCCACAGGTAAGGGACTTCTCTGATCTGCATCAACATCCCCTTCAGGTTGACTATGACCACCGCCCCCAGCACCGACTGTCAACACAGAGGGAAAAGGTCAGGCAATGACATCTTTGATGATCAGTCACAAGAGTTGCCCAAGACTTCCATCTGAATTCCAGTGCTCTTATCAACTTCATACAGTGTGATTCATTACGTAATGTCCTAATCTTAGATGTTAAGTCCCCTATATGGGAGACTTTGAGAGGTTCTGGACTGGTTCTTTGTATGTCTATTTAGGCAGAAATCAAAATGTTTCCCAATATATATTGTAAATACTGAGTGACTTTTACCTTTGGGAGTGGCTCCAATAAAAACCCAATAGCCAAGGTGACGACCATCACGATGAGCGCTGACAGTAGCCCAGCAATCTGAAATGAAGAAGTAACACTTTATTTGACTCACATTTGGCTATTCACAAAACAACTACAGATAAGCACTGTTTAAACAGTGTTTCCCTTTGATATATTTCATAAATTATCATTATTTATTATCTTGGCACATTGTAACTCTGAGTCAATACTTTCATTCCTCGATATGTACTGTAGGTCATGAGTCACGACAAACTACATCACATTCTCTCTCCCATTTGTACAATTCTATCTGGTTTGGATTATGATAAGTTATCAGTCATTATTACACCAAAGATAGAGAGACCCAAATAGGTCAATATTTCATAACGTTTACAGCTACATCTCTTGGATAAAGAACTTGTACAGGAAGGAACTCTAAGTATGGTTGTGTGTCTGTATTCTCAGACAGCCTCTTGGTTTAGAAGTTTACCTGGGTTTTACCACCTGTACTCTCCTGTACCGCACTCCTGGAGAGAGCTGTGCTTGCTGCAAACGACTTAAAGGCTGCTCCAATGATGTTACTGGCCCCAAAAGCTATCAGCTCCTAGAGAGCAAAACAAGGACAAATACATGTTTTGGAACTGTTGATATTAGTTCAAGTCTTATGTTGATAGTTTGTATTAGGCTGACAACCCTCAATCACAAGCAACAACAAACACATTTTTCTGTACCACCTCGGCTTCCAACCCCTCCTCCTAATGTTCTGGTTTTGGGACTCACCTGATTTCCGTCTATGATGTAATCGTGTTTGACTGAGTAGACCTTGGCGACAGAGAAGGCTACAGCAAAGCCCACTATGGCCATAGGGAACGCCTCAACAGCAGTCTGTCCGAAGATCTGCATGTTCGGGGCCATAGGTGACTCATACCTAACAGATTGAGAGGGAGAGATATTGTTAGATTCTTTCCCATCTATTCTCAGCCATTTTAACATGCAGCAAACATCTTTTTATATGTGCCTACCCCACTGGAATACGGCCGACAACATCAACTTTATAATTCACCCGGAAGTTGAATGCATAGGAAACGCCACAAGCGATGACAGTCTGCGAAAGTCATTAACAAAATCAATTGATCAGTTATTAGCAGGACTAATGCAATCTGGTGATAAAACAGTATATTTCAAGAGAATCTGGTTACCTTGACAACTTTTCCACAAAGCTGTGACACACTGCACGCTTTTTGTACATCAAAAAAAGTTTATGTATTTTCCTACAATTCACCTGATTGTCCTCATCTGCCGTACTGTGAGTCAGTGTGAGAATAAAATATCAATACTGTACGTTTCACAAAAGCTGGCTCCTTGCTACAATGGCATTGTACTTTGGATCAATACACTCTTAGAAAAAAGGGTTCCAAAAGGGTTCTTTGGCTGTCCCCATAGGAGAACCCTTTTTGGTTCCAGGTAGAATTCGTTTGGGTTCCATGTAGAACCATCTATGTAAAAGGTTATACATGGAAATCAAAAGGGTTCTACCTGTAACCAAAAAGGGTTCTTCAAAGGGTTATCCTATAGGGACAGCCGAAGAACCCTTTTAGGTTCTAGATAGCAAATTTCTTTCTAAGAGTGTACCAAGATAGGAACAAGGGAGTGACTGTTCAGGATAAGAAAAGCAATGCTTCCCGATGCTTATCTGTGATAATATGACCTGTACTTTGTGCAAGTACATACTCATATTCAAATTTATATTAAATAGTGAGACACATCTACATAAACAGTGCCCTGTATGACAATGCCTTTTTCTTATCTCTTAGAAGAAAAGGTGTTATCTAGAACCTAAAATGGTTCTTTGGCTGTCCCCGTAGGATAACCCTTTGTAGAACCCTTTTAGGTTCCAGGTAGAACCCTTTTCTTTTCAGATAAAACCCATTGGGTTCTTTTTTCTAAGAGTTTAAATTCAGTGTTGCCCCGTATGAGGCTGGTTCTCGCCACAATGTTTCCCAATTCTGATCTGTGTATTATCTGTGTACATATAGAGCTGAAGCCCAAGTTGTGATGACATAGTGCACACAGTGCCACTCACCATTATAACCTCTATGGGGATGGGAACAGGCAGCTTGGCTTTGTATCTATCGTTGATCTCCTTCACTATGAACACCACCACCATGATCAGTATGGACGTCACCAGGTCACACACGTTGGTCTTTTCGATCTGGACAAAGATCTTCTCCAGGGTCTGAGGGAGACGCCAGTTAATATTGATGACAGTAATGAAGAACCAGTTACAGGGTGTGCGAGTTCAGTCAGAGGTCTCTACACCAAGCCATGACTCATGAAATCTAGCTTTTTCTGAAATTTTGGGGGCACTTGAGGAAGACCTGTGCTTAACTGTGTAAGATAAGATACAATGAGACACTTGTTAAGCTTATCAACACAGTGTTATTCCTCAGAGCTATAGAAACAGATCAGATATGAGGGATAAGATATGAGGGAGTTAATGAATATATCTCTGTCATAGCTAAGTCATTGCATATTTGGATATCAGTAGAAAAAAATCATACTGTTGCATTGAAAGACATTTGACCTCATCCTGTCTCTCTTCCTGGACTTACATAAACGATGGCCAGTGGTCCACTGAGTCCCGGCACCACCAGGCCCAACACGAACTTCAGCTGGGACACCAGGATGTGGACGGCAGCCGCGGTGGTGAACCCAGACACCAGCGTGTCTGACAGGTACATGACGATGAAGCCTACCTGCAGCAGACCCATGGCCAGCTGGCAGAGAAGCAGAGGACTCATGTTAGAATATGGGAGAACCCGTCCATAGATAGAGAGAGGGAGTCATTGTTAATTTTAGATTCAGATTACAGAGAGATATGAGTAATGTACAGTACATGAGTGATAATGCTGAGGTAATGATGGTGTTTTACCTGCATTATCCCCATGAGGAAGGTGACAGAGGCGGCCACCATTACTCTCTGCTCGTCGCTGGTCAGCCCCTCAAACCCAGTGATGTTGACTGGGGGGCCTTCGTCAGGCACAAGCCTCGTCACCACTGCACCCATCATGAGGCTCAGAACAGGGAACGCCCCTGGAGTGAGTGGGGTGAGGAGAAAGAGAGAAGGAGCAAAGATGAGGATGCAGGGGATGGAACGTGGAGAGGTGGGCAGAGGAGGGTGGTAAGTACAGTAAAAAGGTGTGATGGCTTGTGATGGTCAGAGCAAAACACTGTACATGCATACACACACACACACATGCCCAGTACTTACCTACTGAGATATGTCTGGAAGTGCCAAGGAAGAAGTAGATGATCACTGGGAAGAAGGCAGTGAAGAGTCCATACCATGGAGGGAGGGAGGCCAGCAGGGAGTATGCCAGGCCTGTCAATCAAACAAAAACAATGAACAACAATTTACAGTGCATGTTAAATAACTCTACCATAAGTCACTGGAGACTATGACAGCATTCAAGAGTCATCACGATCCAGATGTTTTAAGTATCTATTGACTTTTCTGTGTGTCAATGCTAGTACTGTGACAATAATGCCTGCTAATGAAGATACGTTACCATCTCTTCTTTCATTAAACAACTATTAATAGGTGTCTAAGACCAGATATTGTATTTTAGGTGATACCACTATCGGACCTGATTACCATTCTGTAAAACCATAGTTCATCAATATTGTTACTTTATTTTCTTTCAATGATCAAAGTGTATATTTTTGTGACGTTAATGAGGTCTACAGTTCTTTATCAAATTATTTCTCAAAAAGTGCTATAGGAACTGCTTCGATAGATCTGAAGATGCACACTGGTTGATTGAGGTGGTGGAGAGTGTGGGTATTAGCTTCACCTTGTAGAACAGCTACCAGTCCAGTGCTGACCCCAGATACAATATCACTCAGAAACCATTCCTTCAGCTGGTAGATTCTCATCCAACCAATGAAAGGCAGCAGAGAGAGCGCTGCGTTCTTAGCTCGCTTGAGGTCACAACTACAGTTAACACACACACCATTTTTTAGTTAGTCTCCACAGACATTATTTTCTAATAGTTTATGACATCTTTATGCACAATGTTTAGACATACAGTATATAGGATGAGAGGGCTGATCTTTAAACTAGATGTATGCTTTTGAAGGACACGTTACCATATCTTTAAGCAAACTAAAGACAATTAGGGCATCTCAGGTAAAATGTCATGTGGGCCCACTCATCCACACCAAAGAAAGACTAAACTACTAAAGTGAATTGAGTGGTAATAACTAGATGAAGGGCTAGATTCAATCCGTTCTGTCTTAACCCGAAATAACCGACAACTGCTTAGCAGTTTCATTGTTTTTATTTCAGCAATGTCTGAGATGTAACTGCATTAGAGCTGTCAAATCAGCAAACGACTTCCGGGAGTTTACCTATGCGGACATTGCCATTGGATGCGATGAGTCGCATTAATTATAATCCCCAGCAGCCTTGTTACTGGAATGTGTGTTGTAATAATCTACACCTCCATTAGGCTGATAGAAATCCTTTTGATTTAGTTTAATGATATTATTTCTATTAGCCTATACATTATAGTTCTAAACTAAACGCGAGTGGGACGGGTGTGGCTTCGTGACAATGACTACAGGATCAGCCCTTTACCAATTTGATAGCTCTTAATGCAGTTACAAGTCTGACACCGCCAAAACACCAGCTATGAGGAGTGTCTGCTATCGCCGGTTAACGCTTGATCTGATTGAATCTACACAGAAGTGTTGCGTCCATGCACTGCAGCTTATCATAAGGTTACCTTCAGTGTTACACAAAACAACAAAAGCAAAACAACAGAAGAAACTTGATGGATTCTTACGTGAAATACTGCTTGACATGGTGCCGCATGGTCTTATGGTGCCTGTGGATCTTCTCATGTTCGTCTGCGAAGGCGTCCTCTGAGTAGAGTGGCCTAGCGACCACATACTGCTTCATCTTTACCCTCTTCTTCTCGTTGAGTGGTGCGGCACCTGTTCCTCACCGGGTCTCTGAGACCCATCAATCACATTTTAGTACAAGTTCGTGTCATATCTTTCCCTCCTGCCTTTGAAAGTACCTTGACACAGACAATTACTGTGGAGCTGCTGCACAACAAAGGTGCAACTACAGTCACACACTAACTAACTACATCAGCCTGTGTCATTAGTGTCACAGCTCTGTGCTGTCCAGTGGACCAGCTGCAACTGGCATGGCTGGGCAGGGCCTGTACTGCATGTCAGCTTTGACCAGGTTAGAGTGGTCTGGGTTAAATAAGGGTTGTGATACCATTATAATACACGGGAGAACTAGGAAAGGTTGTCCTATATTACAAAGAGTTTTAACTAAAGGTAATACGAACAAAAAAAATACTCTTAAGAAAGTGTTAGGTCACCAACTGCCACATCCAGATATCAGATGGAAAGATAGAAAGTAGCCTACTGTAAGTATCTTAATCGATCTATATTTAATAGTAATTAATGATAAGCAAGGTACTAGAATAATACATAACACTAACTCTTACCTTACTAGTTTATCTGTGTACGCAGCTTCAGTGTATCCAAACTTGCCTGTCTTTCTGTCTCTTTCTCTCCGCACAGAGGAACACCCTGAGATTATCTGGGACCCTTGGGAATGTTGCCATTCATAAATCCTCTCTACCGGGTTGCTTATCGTTCTTAACTGTAATTATTAACAGCAATTATGATGCAGTCGTCACACGCCAGCCCAGCCTTATCCTTGACCATTGTTCTTATTGATAAATGCCCTGGCACAGTGCCTCAACTTTCAATGATGACTGAGTGTGTCTGAGATCCCCACTTATGGGTAGGGTGGGGAGGACTGGACAGTGGTCGTGGCTGTACACTGGAGATCAGTGGACGTTTCGTGGCAGAGGTTCAGGTCAGGGTTGAGGTTAAACATGGATGAATATGATGAGGGGTAGCAGTACTACTATACAATAATATCCCGCTCTCAACTTTCAAACTGGCTAATATTGTGAGATTCATTGTAGCGACACAGAAGGGATATTACTGTTCATCTGGGGTTGGGGTGTCAGTGCAGGGGATGTCTTGTTGTACTTAACAGTAGGTCTTACATGAAGTCTATCTAAAGCACACATCTGAAGAAATTCAAGAATAACAATGTAAAAAATATAATAGTAATTGTTTTGTCCGGACTGTTATGGCCCAATTTCATCATATCTACAGTACATGCTGACCCCTTGTGTCAAACAAAGGCCTACAGCATACCTATTTACAGCCTATGTATATTCACCATACATCAGGGGTCCTTAATTACATTCAGACACAGGAACATTTATTCTTGAGTGAATGGTCGGGGGGCTGGAACATAGTCATAAATAATGTGTACACTGCAAATTTAACCAAAGAAGCCGCAACAGATTTAGTATTTGACAAAAACAGAATCATTTCAAACCTTGATTACATTGGGATACGATCACATATGCCTCTCTATTTATGCATGGGAATACTTGGGAACAGATTTCCTAACCACAGGCGGAATGAAATATGAAAACATATTATATTGACCCAGATCTTGTTGCGTGACCAGTTGATAAGCTACAGGTATCTCTGCTTTATGTTATCATCACAGCAAAATAGTACATGTTTTTGTTGGCTTTCAATGCTGCATTCCAGTCAAGTGAAAATAGCATGTCTGTGGGAATGACCTCATAGGTGTGTGTGTGTGTGTGTGTACAGTATGTGCATGTGTGTGTAGGGCAAGGTTACTTAATTCTCTGTTTTTACTGTATATTTATGACTTACAGTACCCGAAGAAACTTATTTGGGGTGTATGTTTCACAGGTTGATGTTTATTGTCATGAATATTGCCCTGAAGTCAGAACTGAGCGATTTCCTCTAGATGGGCAAGCTGAAAAGTCAAAATTGTCTATATTGTAAAAATCCATGAAAACAAAAATTCAATTTTTGGTCTTAATTTAAGGTTATGGTTAGGCATTACTGTTAGCAGTGTGGTTAAGGTTAGGGTTAAGGTTATGTTTAGGTTTCAAATCTGATTGTATGACTTTGCGACTGTGCCAGCTAGTGACCACTAGTGCCTCCAGAACAAAAAACGCTAACCTGCGTCTGTTTTGACCTGCTCATGTTTTTGTTTATATTTAATCAAGATAGAGTCTCCTAAATCAAAAGTAGCACATCCTCATATTAACATGATTAATTGTTGCTGCCTCGTCATGCTATTATGTTCTGTTTGTTATAGATCGGGCCTTTGTTCTTCAAGGCTTTGACATGTGTTGTGTTGTCAGATTTCTAATGGCTGATGAAGGCTGGATCGCTCCGTTAACGACTCCAAGGACAAACAGTTTCCACTGACTCCCTATTACTGCCCTTTCCACTCATAAAGGCAGATTAAAGAAAAGAACGGTCTCTCACAGAGCAAGGTGAGCTGAGTGACTTGGTTGTGACCTATTTCGACAGTGATGTGATTGAGGTATGTGATTTAGGTATGTGAAGATTTACTAATATAACTGTTTAAATAACTATTTGTGATGGTCTGTCTGCATTTTAGGTTTTTGTGTGTAGGTTCTTACAACTATGTAATTTAAAAGTTTGTTGATTCGTCATATGTGAATACAATTGGCTTGTACAACAGTACAATAAAGTACATTAAATAAAGTACAATAAATAAAAATGTCTCATATATGAATGAACATACTTTTCCATGTATCATTTAGTGAGTATTCAAATAGTCTGTAAATCATTAAATCAATGAATCACTCCTGATATGAGCTTGGCATGGCCTACACAACATAATAATAACTATAGAACAACCAATAAACAGCGTGTAGCGCTTGTCGTCTGGAGGAGAAGAAGAGGACCAAGGTGCAGCGTGGTAAGTGTTCATATCATTTAATAAAATATGCAACACTAAACTAAACAAAACAACAAACACGACAAACACACAGTCATGAAAGGTGACACAAACACTAAACCGGAAACAACCACCCACAAACACAGGTGGGAACAGGCTACCTAAATATGATTTTCAATCAGAGACAATGATAGACAGCTGCCTCTGATTGAGAACCATATCAGGCCAAACTGTAACGGTCCTGACCTGTTTTATGTTGTTTTTTGTATGTGTTTAGGTCAGGGCATGTGTTTTGGGTGGGCAGTCTATGTTATCTGTTTCTATGTTGGTTTTGGTTGCCTGGTATGGCTCTTAATTAGAGGCAGGTGTTTTGCGTTCTCCTCTAATTAAGAGTCATATTTAGGTAGGGTGTTCTCACTGTTTGTTGGTGGGTGATTGTCTCCTGTGTCTGTGTCGATGTTACACCATACGGGATTGTTTCGGTTTGTTCGTGCGTTTTTGTAGTAAGTACTTGTTCGTTCGTTCTGCGTGTGTTATGTCAGTTCGTCGTACTAAGTCTGTCTATTTTCGTTTTGTTATTTTGTTAGTTTATTCAAGTATAGTTTGTTTCATTTTGTCTTATAAATAAAATTCATCATGTATTCACAACCCGCTGCGCCTTGGCTCGATCACTACTCCTCCTTTTCGACCGAAGAGAGAGAGGAACGCCGTTACACAAACACACAGAAATACAACACAAGGACAACATAGAACACCAGACATAGAATGCCCACCCAAACTCACGCCCTGACCAACCAAAACAGAGACATAAAAAGGATCTCTAAGGTCAGGATGTGACACAGTGTGATAGTATTCAGCAGAGAAAACTGAGAACCTTTAACATTGTGATGATAAACACTTGGGCTTGGGAGAGAAACTTAGCAAAACAACGATGTATGTCAGGTTGTCCCCAGGAACAGGTTCCACATAGGAGAATCCTAGCAACTATAGCACCTACTAGAATGTGCTGAAGATTAAGGGTGTTTCTACAACGTAGACTTTAAACCAAAGTAATAAATATCTACAGTCACAACCACCGGTGGAGATTAGAACACAATAAGCTCATCTTCACGACAGAATTATTTAACAATCTCACACCCAAGACATGATTTATAAAGTTAACAGTTGCTGTTAAATATGAATTACTGATAATATAATCATAATTTTCATTGTGATGCCATGAAAGCAGATCAGGTGATAGATGCTCTAAGCCCCATTGATACCTGGCACTGACATGAGTCCTTTGTTCTGATCTTGTCAACATTCTGATTGTGCCCATATTTCCAGAAATGTGTCTACACATGTCATAAAATATGTCTGTTACCTGTCCCCTGTGTCTGCATTGTGACCAAATGTTCTGGTTCCTTCCTTGATGTAAATTATTTTACAGCTATTCTTTCAAAATGCTAATCAGTTATTTATTGTTGGACACATATTGATGTAATCAGTCAACGGTGCCACCTGTCAATGATTTCATAGGGCGGGAAAAATGATGATTACATTGTTTCTGTCCAGGTCTGTCTACACTTGTAAGATACCCAGACACAATGTGTGTCTGACTACCAGAGGTGGACAGGATGATATGATCACAATCAGATCACAATGTGTCTTTTGATTTTATACACCTGTCTAAAAAATGTGGGCACAAACAGAACGTAGACAAGATCAGGACAAAGCTAGAACCAGGTATAAATGCGGCTATCTGTCACGCCCTGACCTTAGTTATCTTTGTTTTCTTTATTATTTTGGTTAGGTCAGGGTGTGACGAGGGTGGCATGTGTGTTTTATGTCTTGTCTAGGGGTTTTATATATCTATGGAGTTTTGGTATTGTATAGGGTTTATGTATGTCTAGGTGTGTGTAGTTAGTCTAGGCATATGTAGGTCTATGGTGGCCTAGATTGGTTCCCAATCAGAGGCAGCTGTTGATCGTTGTCTCTGATTGGGGATCCTATTTAGGTTGCCATTTCCAGTTTAGTTTGTGGGTTATTGTCTTTGTGAAGTTGCATGTATGCACTCTTTGTTTATAGCAGTCACGGTTTGTTAGTTTGTTTAGTGTTCTTTGTGTTTATTCGTCGTTCATTAAAAGTATGTATTCACATCACGCTGCGCTTTGGTCTCCTCACTACAACGATCGTGACACTATCGTTTCACAATCATTAAGAATGGAGCAACCTGTACATACTGAAACAGTAACCTGCTTATAGATAGAACACCTTGATCTAAATAGATGCAACAGTCAAATAGTGAGGTAGTTGCTCACTGAAATAGACCGAATCTGATAAAAAGGTGTGTGTGAGTCTTACAGTAGTGACTACGTTAGTGACTGAACGGAAAGCAATACGTATTTTTAAAGCTGGCTTTACACTACTCAACCCACTGTACAAGTTCTTACCTCTCCCATCTAGTAAGACTGTACTCCCCCAAGTGATAAAATGAAATATAACTCTTAAAAACAAGTGTTGAATATACCTTATTTGAGAAACATGTTCAGACTCACTAAGCCACTGTAGTCCAATGTGGTGAAGATTGAATGTCGTTTGTGTGTGCGTGTGTGTAAAGAGAATGTGTACCTACCGTGATAAATGCCTTTACACAGTGCTTCAGTAGATGCCAGATTTGAAAGCAAAGTAAACATAGTCCCACAATTAGTAACACAGCACTATCAAGCTTACTTCACAGTAACCCACACAGGAACATCAGGGGAAAACTAGGGCTGTAATCTGCACAAACAATTCATACCTCGCACATGGCCAGAGGCAGATAAGGATATTTTGATTGACTGGGAAAGGAAATATGACATTAAATGTAATATGCCACAAAGCTTTAAATGCTTGCAGTCCATATTTAGACATGATTAAAAGAAAAACAACTTTACAGTTCTGCTCTTGGTATTGCTAGTACACGTTTTTTACAACAGTCTAGTCTGCCTTTTATTGCAGAGTTGATGGCTGAGAACGCAACGTTGCATCATTCTTCTTAATGGCCTTAATAAAAAACAAACAACCAAACCCTTTAAACCAAAGAGGAAGAAGCGAAGCAAAAGGTTTTACTCCGCCAAAAATCTGTCCCTGAAAATAAACCAATGAAGTGAGGAATTTGTGTGTCGAAATTGGTCAACAAAAAATAGAATTGATAATTTGCTACGTGACGCTTATTTGATTGAATATAATTTTCATAATGGTTAGAATGCAAGCTACACAAAAACAACTTTATATCGGAGTTGTGCCTGTTGTCAGAGATAGATAGACACATCATGGATATTAGTATGGACATTGCCATTGAGGGCTTTCACCATTTTACAGTAATCAACTGGGTGGGGATTCCTACGAGTTGGGTTGCCTGGCTACCCAAACTCCTTGCTCCAGCCAAATGCTTACTCCACGCCCATGGATGTTATTTTCTTCTCTGAAAAAAATGGACTACTTTAAAATGGAGATAGCTTCAATGGCGCTGCCCATGCTGGTACAGACGCTATGATTGCACAGATACAAAGATGACTTTTCTATCTATCTCTATGGCCTGTTGTTCACACACTTATCTACTCTCTCATTGGCTAGAATGGTCTCACCTGATCTCGCCGCCTTTTGCCTGCCTTCCATCTTTGAGGACAAGTATTTCCATTGTTAGAGCAGTCACTTGAATACAGTGGCGTGCCGTGGGCCTGGGGCCTGGGCCTTCAGTGAGGTACTACACAGTCCCACCCGAATTAATCCACCTCTTAATACCATCATTATGATGCCATGGCTCTAGACACTATACATTTAGACAGAAACGCAGTATAACCAGGCGTTGCGTCACCTAGAAATTGACAAATTGATGTTTTGGGGTAAACAGTGTTTATCCAAAAACATGACACAATCAATGAGTCTTTTCAATATTTCCCTTCACCTTTTCATTGTGCAGCTCGGTTGCCCTGCGCGCTTGTTCTTTGAGCTGTAGATCCACTCCGGTGTCCCCAAAAGTTTTCAAAAGCACCATTGCTTGTAGGAGCCTGTGAGCCATTGACAGCGCTCGTAGTTGAAACTTTGAAAGTGGCGAGCGAACGAACCCATTTCCCGCCTGTGACAGGCTTTGTAGCGTCGGGCGACCTCTCCTTACAATGTCTAACTTTTCTTGAAAAGTTCGTCTTGAGAATGGCGTTATAATTATATCCTCGACCAAATCGATATCTTCTCCTCCTTCCGCCATTGTGGGTTGAAAAAACAGCTTAGTAGTACGCAAATGAATTTGTTTATCAAATTCAGTTTCCTAGATCTGCATAGGACCTGCCTCTCAATATTGGTAATTCAAACAAAAGACGTGCACGCACTACGCCTGCTAGCTGGCTCCTGTGTAACACTGGAGCCAGCCAGCAGGCGTACAATAGCCAACTCTAAAGCTGATTGGTTGACACTAAATTTTCATTTCCATTCACTATAAGCTACAAGCGCCCGCACTGTTGATTCTGAAGGCCTGAGGGCCGATTTTAGACCCCTGGCAACACATGATGGCTGAATATGATTGGATAAAAGATCTAACATAAAGACCAGCCCTCCAAATCTCAACCTGGGGCTGGAAGTAGTGCAACCAAGAGGAAAGTTATGAAATGAAGAGTATAACTCTTACTCTGGGGAATAATCTAATACATATTTGTGGGAAAATATATTTAATTTTTTTATTTATTCTGATGATGTTTAGGCCAGCAGAGAAGGCCTTGCAGGCCCTGACGGCCCACCACTGCTTGAATATCTTGTCAATATAATAGACAATCTTTGTTTAAACACACTTCAACTCTTCCTGTATGACATCACTTCCTGTGCAGGGGATGGGTTGAGGAGAAGAAGTCTGTGAAGGGATCTGGGATGTAGTACCACTCTTGTTTCTGGACTCCATTTAACTAAGTAGGTCACAATTAAAACAGAAGTGTCTCTTCTTCCCTCTTCCAGGTTTAGCCGAGGTCCTCTGATGTCCCTTCCGCCGCACGGGAGTGCCCATCTCGAGAGGGAGGAAACTGAGTGTTTATAACACAGATCAACTGCGACTGCACGGATGAGCAGGACTTCTGTGTTTATGCATTTGTTCTTCTGAAAGCTCTTGACACATACACAAACAATGGTCCTGTTGTTGAAATGCGCACAAGGAAAAGGACATGCATAACTCCTGTTGTAGTTTTTCCCTATTTATATTATTACACTTGTAAAGGAGAAGGGCCTTGACATGCAGAGAGTTTACAATAATACAAATCAGTTTATTATTCATTGATATAATTAAGACACTTTACGGCTGTTAAAGAGAGATATCAATGATCGGCTGCCTCAAATCACCCTCTTAGTCCACTCCAAAGTCTAAAGTTACACTCAGTTGGCTAAGAGCAGCTTCCCCTGAGTTTGAGCCGTAGTCTGGGGAAAATCCATTGTCAGTGTCCCCTGATTTGAACGTGGTCCCTTATGGAAAGTAATTTATACTGGTTGATCCTCCGTTCACAGAGAACACAGATGCAGGGTCAGCTCTTCTGCGTATCTGTGTTAGTTGGAGAGTCCATGGATTGCCTATGGATGAGCAGAGAGTCTCGGATGAATAATGGACAACATTATGGCTGTCAAACATTCTGATGCGATTGACAATAAAAGAGAATGGAGTGATGAAAACAGTTCTCACTCTATGCTGGTTGTCATAGGTCTCAATCAGGTCCTCTTCCTCAGTGAAAGGCGGTGGCTCCTTGCAATCCTGCATTAGAGAAAGCTGGGCACAGACAAAGACAAGATGGCTAAGAAGGCTAGGTTAATAGTCTTTAGTCAGTTGTTTGAGCATCAATTCAAATCAGAGAATAAACCACTGATTTCCGGGTCCCTCACCCCCTCAACCATGGCATCCTGCATGCTCCCATTGGCTGTCTCCAGTTTGATGAAGAGGATGGCATCGTGGACAGAGAGAAAGAGGAGATCTCGTGTCACCTCCTCATCGAAGAAGGACAATGCTTCCATTTTCCGTACAATTTCATCTGGAGTGTTAGATGCCAGTTAGAGAGACCAATAACAACAGCAAAGAACCCAATGCAGAAGGCAGAGGCTGTCCAGTGCTGAAACAGACTGGCACAGACACCACCAGTTATCAGAATGTGAACCTCCAAGCAGGCCAACCAAACACAACCATTATTATGGTTATTATTATTATTGTTATTTTAGGGCGACAGGTAGCCTAGTGGTTAGAGCATTGGGCCAGTAACCAAAAGGTTGCAGGATGGAAACCCCGAGCTGACAAGGTAAAAATCTGCCATTCTGCCCCTGAACAAGGCAGTTAACCCACTGTTCCCCAGTAGGCTGTCATTGTAAATAAGAATTTGTTCTCAACTGACTTGCCTAGTTAAATAAAGGTAAAATATGACATGGACATTTTGATAGTACAATCTGCTTTTAGTTCATTCTAATCCGCTTGGCAGCATTGAACAGACATTTCACAGCAGAATTCTTTGTAAGAAAGTGATAGCACTGTCCCAATAACACTGTATACTATGCTCAAGACTTTAAATAGTGACATATCCTGTATTTTTTTATCCCAAACCGTACCGTCACAGCCTGCGATGTAGACATTGACTCCGATGCGTAGGAACTCTTTAATGACCTGTAGAGGAGAGAGATATTTTAAGTAGTATTCTGAGGTTGTTGAACCGGGGAGAACCCCCCTCCTCAGTGAATTTCAAAAGAATAAAAATAGAGAAACATTAACATCTCCTTTTTACATAAAACTATACTAAAAGTTTTGAGAATGACACAAATATTAATTTTCACAAAGTTTGCTGCTTCAGTGTCTTTAGATATTTTTGTCAGATGTTACTATGGAATACTGAAGTATAATTATAAGCATTTCATAAGTGTCTAAGGCTTTTATTGACAATTACATGAAGTTGATGCAAAGAGTCAATATTTGCAGTGTTGAACCTTCTTTTTCAAGACCTCTGCAATCCTCCATGGCATGCTGTCAATTAACTTCTGGGCCACATCCTGACTGATGGCAGCCCATTCTTGCATAATCAATGCTTGGAGTTTGTCAGAATTTGTAGGTTTTTGTTTGTCCACCCTCCTCTTGAGGATTGACCAGAAGTTCCCAATGGGATTAAGGTCTGGGGAGTTTCCTGGCCATGGACCCAAAATATTGATGTTTTGTTCCCCGAGCCACTTAGTTATCACTTTTGACTTATGGCAAGGTGCTCCATCATGCTGGAAAAGGCATTGTTCGTCACCAAACTGTTCATGGATAGTTGGGAGAAGTTGCTCTCGGAGGATGTGTTGGTACCATTCTTTATTCATGGCTGTGTTCTTAGGCAAAATTGTGAGTGAGCCCACTCCCTTGGCCGAGAAGCACACATGAATGGTCTCAGGATGCTTTACTGTTGGCATGACACAAGATTGATGCTAGCGCTCACCTTGTCTTCTCCGGACAAGCTTTTTTCCGGATGCCGCAAACAATCGGATAGGGGATTCATCAGAGAAAATGACTTTACCCCAGTCCTCAGCAGTCCAATCCCTGTACCTTTTGCAGAATATCAGTCTGTCCCTGATGTTTTTCCTGGAGAGAAGTGGCTTCTTTGCTGCCCTTCTTGACACCAGGCCATCGTCCAAAAGTCTTCGCCTCACTGTACGTGCAGATGCACTCACATCTATCTGCTGCCATTCCTGAGCAAGCTCTGTACTGGTGGTGCCCTGATCCCGCAGCTGAATCAACTTTAGGAGACGGTCCTGGCGCTTGCTGGACTTTCTTGGGTGCCCTGAAGCCTTCTTCACAATAATTCAACCGCTCTCCTTGAAGTTCTTGACAATCTGATAAATGGTTGATTTAGGTGCAATCTTACTGGCAGCAATATCCTTGCCTGTGAAGCCCTTTATGTGCAAAGCAATGATGACGGCACGTGTTTCCTTGCAGGTAACCATGGTTGACAGAGGAAGAACAAGGATTCCAAGCACCACCCTCTTTTTGAAGCTTCCAGTCTGTTATTCGAACTCAATCAGCATGACAGAGTGATCTCCAGCCTTGTGCTCGTCAACACTCACACCTGTGTTAACGAGAGAATCACTGACATGATGTCAGCTGGTCCTTTTGTGGCAGGGCTGAAATGCAGTGGAAATGTTTTTGGGGGATTCAGTTCATTTGCATGGCAAAGAGGGACTTTGCAATTAATTGCAATTCATCTGATCACTCTTCATAACATTCTGGAGTATATGCAAATTGCCATCATACAAACTGAGGCAGCAGACTTTGTGAAAATTAATATTTGTGTCATTCTCAAAACTTTTGGTCACGACTGTACAGTAGCATCAACAGCCAGAAGACAGCTGGACTTCAATACAAAACATTGAAGGCTCACAGTAATTATGACCATAGCCACAGGAAGTAGGGGTGCTGAGGGTGCTGCAGCACCCCCTGAAAAATCGGAATTAAAAAAAATATATAAATAAAAATGTCCAGCACCCCCACCTCCAAACTACTTCCCACGGCTATGATTATGACAACTTCTGGAGGACGTCCTCCAACCAATCAGAGCTCTTGCAGCATGAAATCAAAGGATCAGAGAGTGAATCTAGTACTGAATAAGCTTTCAGCATAAGCTTTCAGTACATAAGCTTTCCGTACATAGCATAAGCTTTCAGTACATAAGCTTATGCACTGCAGTGCATAAAATGTGGTTGATTTAAAGAGTAGTTGACTCAAAGAGAGAGAAAGACAATAGTTGAACAGTTTTGAACAAATTAATTAGTTTAAAAATTCAGGAGAAGCAAGAGAGAAAGTGATAGCAATATTTTCTTGTATTTCTTTTCACTTTCACTAAGGTAGTTAATGCAGCTAGCTAGTTTAGCCTACTCAAACACTTAGCTCAAACAGAGAGGGATGCTATGTTAGCTAGCTGGCTATATCTATCAAACACTGGAACTCTCCAAGTCAAGGTAAGCTTTTGGTTTTATAAATGTATTGCCACCGGGGCCCACCGGTGTAACTACTAAACTGCTTGCTGACTGTACACTGTACTTCATGATTGTAGCGGGTTTACTTACACATTAGTTCTAGTAGCTATGTTGACTGTGACGTTAGCTAATATGGTGACAATGATGTAGACTGTGTGTAACTGTTAGCGGTTATGATATGAAGGTTTGACTTGGAAAGTTTTTTTTGCCTGGTCACAGATAGCTGATGTGTTGTGCACTGAAGTTCACAAGTGATGGGAAAAGGTGAGAGGAGGAGAGCGCATAGATGCGAAAAATAATTATACAATGGGCAAAATTGTCATGCATTTTTATTCGACTACTATTCATTCAAAAGATTCTGTTGAAAAACGTTTCTTAAACGGAAGCAAATATAACAAAACAGGGATAAACATACCTGAATTGGTCCAAAAGGAACTAATTAGCAACTATTGGACTAATGAATACACTCTAAATCAGCGAGATGCATGCAAGAGTGTGCGATGCAGTATTGAATGTGTCATTGTCTGTCACCTTGATTACTCTCATTTCTCTCTCGACCAGTGCACCTGCATTGTAAACTGTCATTCGTAGGCTAGGTTGTAGCAACCTTATGATGGGGGTAGGGCAAATGTTAGTATCATGTAGCCTAAACGTATCGATATTACATTGAGCTGGGTGAATGGAATATGAATGGCAATCATCCAGTATGCTGTAATAGTAATATGGCCATGCTCCTAAAAAACATTTTGTCCTCCCTCATCTTAAACGTCACTGACCGCCACTGAACCATACAGAGGGTATTATTCCTTTAGTTGTGTCATTTGTGCATTGTCATGAGCTGGGGCACTGTGTATAAGCTGTGACATGATGCCTCGTCATACAGTAGATCACTAACTCAAATTATGTTAGAAAGATGACTCACTATAACACTGTAGTAAGGGATCTTTTGTCTTTGAATGAACTGTGGTCTGTAAAATCTATTCTGTAGAATATCATATGGATGGTACTAGTAGTAGAATCCGACCTACCAGTCTGAGGGACTTGACGGCCACCACGTCTAGGAAGGACACGGCTGAGAAGTCCAGTACCAGGCTGTGGATCTGGACCTTAGGTACCGACACCCTGACTGGCAGGTCCAAGGCCCAATCCACACGGACCTCCACCTCTGGCACAGGCCAATCCCCGTCCTCCAGCTGCCCGGACTCCCGCCCACTGTCCTGCTCGCTCTCGAAGCCCTTGTTGTCGACACCCAGGGAGACCTCGGATACCACCTCCCCGGTCTGGGGGAACGGAGGTTTAACCAATCAATCAATAAGTCAAATGTATTTCCACAACCTATCTTAAAATCCTAACTGGTTACCAGGTACTGTGCTCACTTTACAGAGCAAAACTAAATGAGTGCAAAGGATTGAAAGGAGACTGAAAGATGGAATTTCCCTGTTTCAAAAGATTCTGAGCTGAACAGACGAATGTTATCAATAATCAGATTGTATCGTACCTCTGTCGCCCTCAGTTTCCCTTTCTTTATGAGTTTGTGAATCTTCTTGAGGGCCTTATTCCTCTTCTTGAACACTCTGACAGAGTCAAACCCCACCTGCATGTCAAAGGTCAAATGCACAACAAACTTTCATCTTGCCTGTTTGTAGAAAGATAAGGCCTATCCACAATCTATACAATGTCAAGGGGAAATGTAATGAGCTCACTCACCGTGGCTCTCAATCGCTCTTTGAAGTAGTCAATGTTGGCAAAGTAGATGGGAGCATTGCACTTAAAAATCTTAATTCCGGGAACTTCTGCAATCTGACAGAGGAAGGTCTCATTATTGCATTTATTTCTGGCATCCATTTCTGGTATATATTAATTAGAGTTCAAACATATCAGATGTCTTACATTCTTGTAGTCTTTCATGTTCCTGTATATGTTTGTGCCGGGTATGTTTCCAAGTGTAGAGCATGCAGGACTATGGATGAGGAGGAACAAATATTTTTTATAAATAAAATATATTTTTCTTAGTGCCATCCTAATAATTTCTATTTTGTAGACAGAAAATATAAATAATGACAGTTTAAACTAGGACATATCAAGCATATGAATCCTAGAATCTCTTAGCAGTTATTTGTAATGCTTATTTGTTTTATGTTATACATCAGTGGGTTTGGGAAAGGTGATATTTCTAATGACACGAGCATAAGATTTCAAAGCCATCCCAATAGCCTTTGATTACAGAAGAGGCCTGCTCAGTGTTACTCATAGTTTCGCTGACTGACATTTGTAGACTCTTATCTACACAGCGGTGAAGAGCACGTGGTCGAACACGCGAGCCAGGAAAATCTTTTGATTTTCTGATTTAGGTTTAATGGTTTTATAATACAGGGTAAATACTGTAGTGTACACAACAATATCTACATCAAAATATGACATCTAATCTAGGCCTTCACAGAATGCATCTAGTAATGTATGTGATTGGTTCCATTGCAGTGTGTTACGTGCTGTAGGTGTTATGTGTCACTCACAACTGTGTCCGGACCACCACAGTTCCCATCTCAAACACCAGGCCAGCCAGCAGTCCCACGTCTAGTCCCAACACTACAGAAGCCAGGCAGGTCGCCAGCCAGATGAACTTGGAAAATAACAAGTTTCAGTTTTAACTTACGATGAGATCCAGCAGAGAAAGTCCTAGTACAATTGTTACGTTGAAGTGAAATACAGTGGATTGGGTGACATCAACACACTACGGCATCTTTACTGCCAGTGATTACATGTAGAGTTATTCCATGTATACCAAGTTGATCATGCTTTCATGTCATCTACTTCAGGGGATTGAAAGTGGATGGTGCTCTACACTGTTGCTGAGTGTCAGTGTTACTCACACAGTCTGCTCTGTTCTGTCTCCACAGTGTGGGCACCTCTGTCACCTGCATGAACATTCCCTTCAGGTTGGCGATGACGATGGCTGCCAGCACTGACTGTGGGACCAATACAGAGCTGGATCAGTGTGTTAGTCTACAGTAGGTATTCCCAAACTGGTATGCGCAATGCCATCTGGGTTACGTCAAATAACCTATTTCAAACAGTACATTTATATTTTCCAACAGGGCTATACATTTGGGTGAGTTTTTTTTCTCGTCTGAGTAGCCTCGTTTCACTGCCAAAAATAAAATTAAACCATTTAGTGTTCAGCGAAATAACAACACAACGTCAAATACAGGTAGCCTAGTCAAATAATTAACATCCAATTACATTAACCAAAAGGTTGCTAGATCGAATCCCCGAGCAGACAAGGTAAAAATCTGTTGTTCTGCCCCCGAACAAGGCAGTTAACCCACTGTTCCTAGGCCGTCAAGTGTAAATAAGAATTTGTTCTTAACTAATTTGCCTAGTTAAATAACGTTTTAAAAAAACAAAATAAAAAAATAATAATAAACCGTTACTCTGTCGCGGGAAATCTTCACTGTTGTGCAGACATTTAGAAACGAAACATGACAATTTGAAAAATAAGCCACTGGAAGTTTTTTGAGCGAAAATAAAGACGACTTTTGAGTATTAAGACATGTATAAAAGCAACAGATACCATTAATAAGAAGGGTCTAGAAGTGTCTTCTATGGTGAGCTACCGAGTGGCTAGGACTGGCAAACCCCATACTATTGTGGAGGACTTAATTCTTCCTGCTGCCGTGGATATGGCTGGGACAATGCTGGGGGAAAAGGCCCAAAAAACGATACAGACAATGCCTTCATCAAACAACACTGTTTCACGACACATCAGTGACACGGCAGGAGATGTTTTGAAACAATTACTGCTTTGCATACACGCCAGTGAATTATATGCGTTATATCTGGATGAGTCTAGACGAGCTTAAAGTTTTATTTTCTGACCCTAATTCTTTTCTGACCCTGACCCTTTTCACTTGTCTGACCGCTTGCTTGATGACCGCTTAATGACGAGTTTCTCACACGACCGTCCTATCTGGGTGATGTTTTTTCTCGCCTGAATGATCTGAATCTAGGACTACAGGGACTCTCCGCAACTATGTTCAATGTGTCCGGGACAAAATTGAGGCTATGATTAAGAAGTTGTAGTTCTTTTCTGTCTGCATTAACAAGGACAATAAACAGATCTTTCCATCATTTCTTTTGTGTGCAAATGAACTCAAGCTTACGGACAATGTCAAATGTGATATAGTTAAGCACCTGAGTGAGCTGGTGGTGCAATTACACAGGTACTTTCCCTAAACGGACGACACAAACAACTGGATTTGTTATCCCTTTCATGCCCTGCCTCCAGTCCGCTTACAGATATCTGAACAAGAGTGCCTCATCGAAAATGCAACAAGCGGTTCTATGAAAAATGAATTTAATCAGACGCCACTGACAGATTTCTGGATTGGGCTGCGCTCAGAGTTTCTTGCCTTGGCAAATCGCGCTGTTAAGACACTGATGCCCCTTGCAACCATGTACCTATGTGAGAGTGGATTCTCGGCCCTCACTAGCATGAAAACTAAATACAGGCACAGACTGTGTGTGGGAAATGATTTAAGACTGAGACTCTCCAATACAACCCAACATTGCAGAGTTATGTGCATCCTTTCAAGCACACCCTTCTCATGAACCTGTGGTGAGTTATTCACAATTTTTGATTCGTTAATAAGGTTTTATATGAAAGATGGTTAAATAAAGAGCAAAAGTATTGATTATTATTATGTTATTATTTGTGCCCTGCTCCTATAAGAGCTCTTTGTCACTTCCCACGAGCCGGGTTGTGACAAAAACTCACACTCATTCTTATGTTTAATAAATGTATCGTATAGGGCAGGCTTACAATGATGGCAAAAAAACAACATTTGAGAGTGCGCTGACCCTGGTGCTAGAGGGGGTACGCAGCTGGAGGTTGAATGTTTGAAGGGGTACGGAACTTTAAGACAGTTTGGGAACCACTGGTCTAGAGCAATCCCATTTCACACTCTGCATTATCATTGGATGTGGTTGATGAGTTGACCCATTATACAGCTTGGATCTCTTCCTCACCTTCTGCAGGGGTTCCAAGAGGTTCCCGAGAGCCAGGATCACAATCATTACCATCACAGCTGAGATTATACCAGCCACCTGTAAGAAAAGTACACACGTTTGTAACGGCACCCTGTTATTGTGTGTGTGTGTGTGTGTGTGTGTGTGTGTGTGTGTGTGTGTGTGTGTGTGTGTGTGTGTGTGTGTTTTTCTTGCCTATAAGTACTGTATAGTGTACCTGACTCTTGCCGCCGGTGCTCTCCTGTACAGCGGTGCGGGACAGTGCAGTGCTTGCCACAAAGCCGGAGAAGCAGCCACAGAACACATTGCTGAACCCGAACGCTATCAGCTCCTAGGACACACAGGGAGAGAGCCTGGTCAATCTACTGCAAATGATACATGGAGCATCGCACACGTTACAGCTGAGAAACCAGTGTCAATCTACAAATGTTGTTCTTGAACATACTGTACCTGTGCTCTGCAGTGATGTCATAGAGACTAGGGCCTGATTTAGAAAACATTTGCATTGGTGCTAATTTGCAACATACAAATTCGGTTTTGGTAGGGAGTGTTGAGTTACTGTAAACCCATTGAACGAAGCATTTAAGTGATACTTAACTATAAAATCCAAAACTGTGTTTTAGTGGTGTCCTGACAATGTGTGTGTTTGTGTGGAGTGACTCCAAAAAATTGATATTGGCCACAATGCTCACATTGCTTCAGAGAGACATTAGGAAGGTCATATTAAACTCTTGGTTATAGACACTCTTACATCCCAGGTAAGACTCTTGCAGTGTCAGAGAAATTCTGCTTGGGGAAAGAACTTGATTGGCAGGAAGTTTGGAATGTACCACACACACACAAGCATACACACACACACACACACACACACACACACACACACACACACACACACACACACACACACACACACACACACACACACACACACACACACACACACACACACACACACACACACACACACACACACACACACACACACACACACACACACACACACACACACACACACACACACGCATACACACCTGATTGCCATCGATGGTGTAGTCGTGTTTTGCAGCGTAGACCTTGGCCACAGAGACAGCTACTGCATAGCCCACTACCGCTGTAGAGAAGCTGGAGCCCAGAATGTTCCACAGCAGCTCTGTGTTGGGAGGCTGAGCTGGAGCAAACCTGTGGGACAAACACCTCACAAGTTACATTGGAAAACATAATATATTTTACAGTTTTGATATTGTGTTTGATTTAGGAAGTGTACAATAGCCAATTTAACTGAATTTAACTCATATTGTTGTTTAAAATAGTCTTTCAGTTATGTTTGGTATTGTTTGGGAATGTTTCTCCATGCCATTTGTTAATATTATTGTTGGAACTATTTGTTAATACTCTGACGGTAACAATACAAGCCAAGTTGGTCTGGTTTGGATAGCGCCTGCTGAATGACTTAACGAGGATGACCATAAGATTCTAAGTCTGTCAATAAAAAACTCCAGAACATCCTCTGCTTTGGGGACAGGAAACAGGAAGTGCCACAGGAAGGGCTCTCACCCCCTGGGGATGCTGTGCACAATGCTGGCACCGTAGCGAGACTCCAGCTCGATGGCGTAGGAGATCCCAGCGGCAACCACGGTCTGGGAGAGAGGGGGGTGGATTGGGGTGGAGATAGAGACAGTTGGACACAGGAGAGGTGAGACATGATGGTTTACTGTACACTTAAACATGTATCCCACATGTAACACACACATCTGGGACACAGTAGATGCGTACATACACAGTCATTTCATCTTTAGGTTATAGTTATTTTATCACAACAAATGGTGTAACTTTGTGGTGAAGTTCTAAAAACACCTCATTAATAGATAGTAGTCCATAATGTCCTCAGAATTCTCCGTAGACCCTATTACATGTTTGGATATTCTGCATTTTATAGAATCTCAAACACTGATCGTTATCATTTCACAACAGTAAAATATTGACTGTGAGCCATTCCACTTCCTACCACAATCACTTCGATGGGGATGGGGATGGGAATCTTGTGCCGGAATTTGGAGTTGACCTCTTTTACAGCCATGACGATGACAATGGTGAGCAGCCCGGCCACCAGGTCAGCTCTGTTGGTCTGTCTGATGTTGGTAAACACGTCGATGAGCGTCTAAACAGAACAATTGGTCATATTTGGTGATCTTTATGTCTGACACTATCCCTGAGATATGCATTTTGTTTAATGCAAAGTAGGCCTTAAAATGAACCTAGTTGGATAGAATGACCACTAAATCGAAAGCTCTTTCTTTGTTATTTTGTCAATAACCTGTGTTATTTGATGTAAAGAAAATTCTAGGCTGTTTTTTTCTGAATTAATTCTCCGACACTAACAGCCAATCAAAAGGAATCTAGACAGATGTCCTTCTACAGTGTGTATTAGAGTATCAGACCCTCACGTAGAGGATGGAGAAGCAGCCGCTGTGGTTGTTAGTGGGGACGGAGAGGACTATCTTCAGCTGGGAGATGAGGACGTGGAAGGCAGCGGCTGTGGTGAAGCCGCCCACCAGGGGGTCTGACAGGTAACGGACCAGGAAGCCCACCTGGAGCAGCCCCATTACCACCTGTATGGGGAGGAACACCTGGTCACCATGGAGATACAGTAGACCATATGACTTGACCAGCAAAAACTCTGGATACAAGTTAAAGGCTATCAGGGCTCAGAGTTGTTCATCAAGACCTTATATTAATATGAACAAGATGATGTCAGATCATTGTGGGATATCAATGTCTTCCTCTTTGCACTGAATCTTTAACTCAATAATTACCTGGAACAGCCCGACCAGCACAGTCATGGAGGACGCCACCATGATCCTCTGGGCCTCCATAGCCTCCACGTCCACCACAATCCCATCAGCCTCTGTTCCATTCATACCGGTGCCATTCCCAGGAAGCAGGAAGTGGTCATCGGGGGCGAGGGTCAACACGACGGAGCCCACCATTAGACAGGTGACAGGGAACGGACCTGAGGGGTGGAGAACAGGCAAGGGAGACACCTGATAAGTGCATGATGCCATGATGCCAATTGATGCCAACTTTGTAAATGCATTGTTACATATTTGACTACGTCTCTGCCTCATTCATTAAACGTCCAATCACAGGAGATGGATGAGTTCATTAGTCATTGGTCAATGGTCAGTCCAGGTGTCAGTCAGGTGGAGGGGTGGGCCCTACCTACAGAGATGTGTCTGGAGGTGCCCAGCAGGAAGTAGGTGAGGATGGGGAAGAAGGCAGAGTAGAGTCCATAGACTGGAGCCACGGACACAAGCAGGGCATAGGCCAGGCCTGAGAGACACAAGGAAATAAACCCCAGGAAATGAGCAGTGTTTGTCTTCTCACGTCTGTATGAGAATTGACGAGGGGCAACTGCAGTCTGACATGTTTACTCTGTCAAGATTGATGACTTTCAGTTTCAACAACCTGTTATTTCAAAGAGCGCTAAACAAAACTGTCTAAGCATGAAATGGTTGAAAGCAGCTTGCCATGGGTGATTACAATAGTGAGGAAAGAACGCCATTTGGTCACACTGGATAATCAAAAAGTAGCTTTTTGTGGAATCTACACATCGACTACAGTCGGTTTAGAGAAAACTGGGACGCACACCTTGTAAGCTGCACACCAGACCAGTGCTAACACCAGAGATGACATCACTGGGAAGCCACTCTCTTATTGGGTATCTGGAGAGCCAGTCAATGACAGGAAAGACTCCTTTCACAACCTTCAGGGCCTGCCTACCTGAGCAGCTGCATTGGAAAAAACACATATTTAATGTCAAACATTATTACAGTCAGCACAGATACAGACAGACATATTCACTTCTCACAGACCAAACATTATTACAGTCAGCATAGATAGAGACAGACATATTCACTTCTCACAGACCAAACATACAAAATGTTGCCTGTTTTCCTTTCAGTAAGACTATTAAAACCTTGTCCAAACTGACCCACAGGTGCGGCTGACTCTGTCCCTCAGGGTCCTCTCCTCCCGGGCCTGCCTCTTGTTGTCCTCCTCAAACATGGGGTTGGAGTAGATGGGTCTGGACACGGTGTATGGGTACAGCTTCTCTGGAGGGAAGGCATCCATAGCGCTCCGACTGCTGAGGAGACAGACATGATGGCAACCAGTGAGCACCAGTGCCTTCCCTTATGAAGTGTAAACATCTTGAGTTAGGAAGAGTTTCTGAAGATTTGTGTGACAGAGAGATATACAATGGGATAGAGCTGGTCTTTATTTTTATTTTTTACAATCTTTATTAAGAGCTGTCATTTTATTGTGAGGAACTGCAATTTTATCCGATTTTTGTCCTCTGTTATGTGAGTGATCTTAGAGTCCTATTCAATCAAACCTGGCACTTCCAGGGTATTGAGAAAGCCTGTTTGAATGTATATGCTGTTCTCACTTTTATTTCTCTCTACTTGTCACCATGTCTTTTGGGGAATGGCACACATAGCCAGCCAGTGAAACCTTTGCTTTATCTTATCAAGTGTGAATTATAATGACACAATGATTTTGTGACAATAAAAAGAAGTAGGGACCTGATATAGTGACTGCAGAAAAAACAGGTGTCAGATTTAGCTGGGGAGCTTCCTCCATGTTTTTATCTAAGAGGCCATTTGATTTGTATCTTTCCAAAACAGTCAATAGAATATAATTCATTACATGATGTCTGAGCTTATCACCAAGATTACTCTAAGGTCAAAGGTCAAAAACACAAACAGGACAGTACTATAATTTAGGCACAGTCATGTTAGGCTATAGTATCCATGATTTCTATAGTAGATTTAAAAAAAAAAATAATAATTCACACCTTGTGATGTTATTCAGGTTCTTTGAGAGGAATACTCCCTCATGGGGCGGCAGCGTAGCCTAGTGGTTAGAGCGTTGGACTAGTAACCTTGAAGGTTGCAAGTTCAAATCCCCGAGCTGACAAGGTACAAATCTGTCGTTCTGCCCCTGAACAGGCAGTTAACCCACTGTTCCTAGGCTGTCATTGAAAATAAGAATTTGTTCTTAACTGACTTGCCTAGTTAAATAAAGGTAAAAAAAATAAAAAATAAAAATACATGGTGTCATTGATTGCTCCAGAGTGTTACAATGGGACAGTTGGGCAAAGTTTTGGTCATAAGATCTCTCTCTGTGTCTTTGACCCAGTAGTACTGCTTGTTGGGTTTCAGCATCGCACCATAGCCAAGAGCATCCTTAGCTTGATCTCACCCCAAAGCTGTCACTAAGGAACAGGGTTACCAACGACATAGCGGTGCCAGGCTAAGAATACATCCAAAACACAGCCTAGCCTAGCCTAGCCTAGCCTAACTAGGGTCAAATCTGGGGAAAGCTAACCACAGTTAGGAAATGTATTTTTTAAAGCACATGTTAGTCTGCGAGTGAATAAGATACACTTTTATGACACAGGAAAACACTGGATGGCCGGGTGGCGGTGGGTCTGATATTCTACACCTAATATGACACCAGAGGCTTGAGTGAAAGATGAGTTTGTGTTCAACACAGAACAAACTCTCTCTTTCATTAACTGTATATTTACGAGTCAGTGGATCAGAGCCAGAGTTGGGGGCTTGTCACCCAATCAAAACCATTGTAATCACTTTGAATAAAAGCATCAGCTAAATGGCATATATTATTGTAATTGTTATATAAAGGCCACCACCACAGGGCTTTCAAAAGGTGCACTACAGACCAACTTAGATATCCTTCTTTGATAACCTCTAATCATTTTAATTCAGTGTTCTATTTTAGGATATTACTTTCATTATTTTCTGATTATGTCTGAAGAACTGTGTTCACAATTTGACCATGATGTTTGTCCATTTTGTTTTGCTGTTGGATGACCACACAGTTGCATAAGTATTTACAAATCCATGAGTCACAAATTACAACATATTTCTTTTTTTTTATACTTCTACAAAAGTATTGTGTCATAATCACTTACTGGATCTCCTTGGGTAGTTGTTCTATATTCCAGAATGTTGCTCCTTTTCAGAAGTGAATAGCAAAAGTACATGTCATACTCTCCTTCTCTCTCTCTCTCTCTCTCTCTCTCTCTCTCTCTCTCTTTCTTAGAGCCCCATCCCTGTGTGTGTTTGTGTTTAAGGCTTACATGAGGGTGGGGGCCGGGGGGAGTTGGGGAGCAGAGGGGTAAGGGGTATGTGTGTCTGAGTGTTACCGGTGGAGGAAGCACAAGGGAGCTATAGAATCTACAGAGCCCAACCGAAAATTCTGCCAAGGGTGGCTGTGTGTGTGTGTGTGTCTGTGTGTGTGTGTGTGTGTGTGTGTGTGTGTGTGTGTGTGTGTGTGGGGGGTGTGTGTGTGTGTGTGTGTGTGTGTGGGGGGGGGGGGGGGGGGGGGGGGGGGGGGGGGGTGTGGGTGTGTGTGTGGGTGTGTGGGTGTGTGTGCATCTATAGTTCATGTTGACCTGTGGAGGTGTAACTGATTACTGAAAGTGGGACTGAATGCACTGAACGTTATTTGACCCTGTCCTTAGCACAGAGTGTTCAGTAAGGTCCCTCACCACTACCACACTAAAACATGAAACAGTGTGTGGACTATGTTACACATACAAGTATCATCACAGTGAACTTGATGCTCTTGTCTTGATTGTTTTCATGATAAGCCTTGAGGCAGTAAAAAAGCACCTTTCAGTCTGTCATAGAAGTTACTTGCCAAACGCTATGTTTTGATATGATCAAATGGGTTTGTTTTGTGCCAAGCCCCGCTGTGTGTGTGTAAGTGTGTGTGTGTTATTTTCTGATTATGTCTGAAGAACTTTGTGCACAATTTGACCATGATGTTTTTCTATTTAGTTTTGCTGTTGGATGACCACATAGTTGCATTTTTTTTTTTTTTTTACAAATCGACATGTCACAAATGAAAACATTTAAAAAATCATTCTACTTCTACAAAAGTATTGTGTCATAATCACTTACTGGATCTCCTTGGGTAGTTGTTCTATATTCCAGAATGTTGCTCCTTTTCAGAAGTGAATAGGTTTGACCACAAACACTGCAAATGAAATATCCTCTCACAAATAGTCTAGGACCAATTATTCAATCTCTCTCTCTCGTGGCACATTTCCACTGAGGATTTACTCCAATGTTTTACCCAAATGGCTCAGACTTTTCTGTTTCCCTTTATGCGGGCTGGCACCCATGTCTCACTGGGCCATGGCTTCGGTGGACCTGCTCTGACTTGGAGCCAAAGCAATGCCCTGGGTACTTTTCAGCTGTCATTTACATAACACTGGCTAACTGAACTTGAACACCTTCTCACAAAGCAACAGTCTTGAATGATACGTATGTTGTTGATTCTGCTCGCCACAAGTCTCTAGTGTCAAACTCCTGATGGAAACACTGGTGGTACCCTGCTGTGGGGGTAAGTCTAGATGGGAAACCACCATTAGAGCCTCATCCCTGTGTGTATGTGTGTGTGTGTGTGTGTGTGTGTGTGTGTGTGTGTGTGTGTGTGTGTGTGTGTGTGTGTGTGTGTGTGTGTGTGTGTGTGTGTGTGTGTGTGTGTGTGTGTGTGTGTGTGTGTGTGTGTGTGTGTGTGTGTGTGCGTCTATAGTTCCTGTTGACCAGTGGAGGTGTGACTGATTACTGAAAGTGGGATTGAATACACTGAGCGTTACTGACCCTGTCCTTGGACAGACTGAGCAGTGCTTCTTTACTGGCTCAAGGCCTATCATGAAAACAATGTCATTCCTTCTCTAGTGTTGTAGTTGTGACGGACCTTGCTGAACATTCTGTGCTATGCCAAACGCTATGATTTGATAAGATCAAATGGTTTTGTTGTGTGCCAAGCCCTGCCAGGTTACTACAGTCAGCTAGCTATACATCTGAGACCTGACAATGTGTGTGTGTGTGTGTGTGTGTGTGTGTGTGTGTGTGTGTGTGTGTGTGTGTGTGTGTGTGTGTGTGTGTGCTCGTGTGTCCGTGTGCCTGTGTGTAGAGGGGAGGTTTAAAGATGAATTTGATTATATTTGGCTGGTTGGGTTTACCAGGCAGGTTAAGTGGATTCAATATTGAACATCATAACGTTATGACAGAGAGGTGTAGCGGTCAGGAAAGCCCAGGTCTTTTTCATTAACAGCAGCTTATCACTCTTCATTCTCCACAAGGGAGCTGTTGTGTGAGAGACTCGCTAAATCATTCCCAACCCACCCAGCATTTAGGTCTCTGATCTGGGTATAACTCCTCCTTGCAGGCCCCCAAGCACTGGAAGGTCTATGATACTCATATATTCAAACAGCATGTTTCTAGCCAAACGGCATACACAGGGGTTAGTTGTAATTATACTGCAGTATGCTTTGCAGTATGCTCTTTTGTAGCATGTACAGATACTACTGCTGTCAAATTTGTCAGTCTTGATCAACTGACCTCTGATCTTGAACTCCCTCTAGTGGATATTCAAAATACTGGTAAAAAATGTTCAGACTGAAAATAATAATTATTTAACCTTTATTTAACTAGGCAAGTCAGTGAAGAACAATTTCTTATTTACAATGATAGCCTAGGAACATTGGGTTAACTGCCTTGTTCATGGGTAGACCAACAGATTTATACCTTGTCAGCTCGGGGATTCAATCCACCAACCTTTCGGTTACTGGTCCAACGCTCTAACCACTAGGCTACCTGCAGCCATGATTAGTCTGGCTGGGGCCGCCATGCTTCACCTCACCCGGATGCTCTGAACACATGAATCAGAACACGTGAGTTATGATTGTAATGTAATATGCGGTTATCATATTGTTCAATATGTGCGTCCATGGCCTTAGGAGGCAAATGAGAATGGTTATGCATGCTTGATAAGTTATTCAACAGTCACCAAAGAGGGCCCATAAATAGTAGACCTTTCCCAGAAAGACAGATTTAGGGTTAAGTATGCTTTTGTATACTTTGTACACAGTAGTTCTGAAAGTAGTGCTCACGAGACTAAAGTGGTCCCCGAAAATTGCATACTACATCAAATATATGCATGTACAGTGCCTTTGGAAAGTATTCAAACCCCTTGACATTTTCCACATTTTGTTATGTTACAGCCTTATTCTAAAATGTATTAAATCAATCTACACACAATACCCAATAATGACAAAGCAAAAAAACAGAAATATCACATTTACATTAGAATTCAGACCCTGTACTCAGTACTTTGTTGATGCACTTTTGGTAGCAATTACAGCCTCGGGTTTCTCCCATTCTTCTCTGCAGATCCTCTCAAGCTCCGTCGGATTGGATGGGGAGCGTTGCTGCACATCTATTTTCAGGTCTCTTCAATGATGTTCGATCAGGTTCAAGTCCGGGCTCTGGCTGGGCCACTGAAGGACATTCAGAGACTTATCCCGAAGCCACTCCTGTGTTGTCTTGGCTGTGTGCTTAGGGTTGTTGTCCTGTTGGAAGGTGAACCTTCACCCCAGTCTGAGGTCCTGAGCGCTCTGGAGCAGGTTTTCCTCAAGCATCTCTCTGTACATTGCTCCATTCATCTTTTCCTCGATCCTGACTAGTCTCCCAGTCCCTGCCACTGAAAAACATCCCCACAGCATGATGCTGCCACTACCATGCTTCACCGTAGAGATGGTGCCAGGTTTACTCCAGATGTGACGCTTGGCATTTGGGCCAAAGAGTTCAATCTTGGTTTCATCAGACCAGAGAATCTTTTTTCTCATGGTCTGAGAGTCTTTAGGTGCCTTTTGGCAAACTCCAAGCAGGCTCTCATGTGCCTTTTACTGAGGAGTGGCTTCCGTCTGAATACTCTACCATGAAGGCCTAATTGGTGGAATGCTTGTCCTGGAAGGTTCTCCCATTTGCACAGAGGTACTCTAGAGTTCTGTCAGAGTGACCATCAGGTTCTTTTCTATTTTTATTTGTTTATTTATCTTTTTAGGGGGTGCATCAGCTTTGATATTGCGGATAGATTGTTGTTTCCATCAATGTAATTGTCTGCCTCATTTCCAATCCCTCATATATTTTTTGGGGTAAATATATATATCATACATACACATACCCATATACATACACGTAACATACTTTCAGATTATACCTTTATTATTCCCCGCAAACACTTCCACCCCTCCCCCAATTGGAGTAAACTAATAAACAATAACACTTAGGCTTCTACCTTCAGTTTATACATATTAAACACACTTTACAGACACAATCTATTTTACAATAGTTATATTTTGTTTGTTTTTAGTCCTTCCTTTTAGACCATCAGGATCTTTATCAATGGAAACAGGATGCACCTGAGCTCCATGTTGAGTATCATAGCAAAGGGTCTCAATATTTATGTAAATAAGGTATTTCTGTATTTTGGTTTTAATAAATGTGCTAAAATGTCTAAAAACCTGTTTTCACTTTGTCATTATGGGGTATTGTGTGTAGATTGCTGAGGATTGTTTTTAAATTAATACATTTAAGAATAAGGCTGTAACGTACATTTCTTTCGGGAAAAAGTCAAGGTGTCTGATTATTTTCCGAAGGCACTAAATGTGCGTTATTGCTCTCTCTCGCTCTACTGTATGTACATCTTGCCAGCTGTCGCTCAAATGGCAAGGGGCAAAACCTCATTGGCTGGAACTCGAGTTGCTAGGGGCTGACCCACGTGGGGGTAATGTAGGGGAAGTTGCGTTGCACAGCTTCCAGCAAAAAGTAAATTTCAAGCTAGGGATTTTGTGGATAATTAGGTTAAGACAGTAGTTCTGCTCGTAGAACTACACATTGACACATCCATCCCAAAGCGAGAGGTTTAAAACATACTTACTAGTCGGCAAAGTTCCGGAGAGTGTCAACTGAGATTTACCCATCATTTCCCTCAGCGGAAAGCCTTGATTTAATAATCAAATGAGGACTAGCACATATCCGGTTGTGCTACTCAACATGGTGATATTGACTCTGGTCTTGGTCATATGCCAACCGGAGAATATCGACTTGTAATTTGATGATGCCAACCAGAAGTTAAATTGTACTTTTACTAATGGGATACTACAAGTACTTTCTTACTGTATAACGAATTGTGTACTTCATGACCAATATTTTGGTGTCAAAAAGCATTATTTTAAATAAATGTACATAGTACATTTCAAATCATGTCACCTTTATGAGTTACAGTATTCTTTAACAACCTTTTTGAAACATTTATTTAACATCAATGTCTGTCTTTCAGGACATTTTTAGCACATTTTGTATTTTCTGTCCTTAAACACACAAGCAATTTTTTTTAAAACTACTACTCCAAAGTAATGTAAACAGTTTACTTGAATGGGGTTATTCATTCTTAACACCTTGGTACAGTACATAGTACATTTCAAATCATGTCACCTTTATGAGGTACAGTATCCTTTGACAACCGTCTAGGTACATTATTTAACATCAATGTCCATGTCTTTAAGGACATTTTTAGGACAATTGTTTATCTTCTGTCCTTAGGCACACAATCAAACAATTCCTCAGAGCTTAAATATTGCATGGATCAAGGTTCTTTGACATGGGAGGGGGCACAGACTGCTTGCCGAGCCAATGGAGATGATTTAGCGAGCATCCTCACCCAAGAGGAATCCACAGCATTCTAAAGCATATCAGAAACACAGCAGTATGATATGTGGATCGGACTCTACTGGAAGACTTCTACCAGAATGTGGCTGTGGTCCAATGGGGACCCCTTTCCATACTGTGTGTCTGAGCCTCAACTGGGTGCTAGTAACTGCTACTCCCTGACCCGTAAGGGCCATGGACAGACTGAACACGCCTCCCAGGACAAGATAGACTGCTCTCTGAAGAGTTCCTTTCCACTGGAAGTAAGACTGACATCTGTTGTTGTACAGACAGAGAGAGGAAAAGATAGGCAGAGGTTGCATCAGAGGGCACTAGACTGGATTCAAACCTTTTCTGACATTATAGACATCTGTTCCAGAGGCTGTGGCTAGACCAGCCGGGCAACAAAACTACATCTTATGGGATGGCATTTTAGCCCCAACAGGGTCCCACTACAGCAAACACTGTCACATGTCAGACACAGAGATGCTGCATGGAGCTTACTCCAGCCACCTCTCTCTCCCCACTCTCACTAGGAACAAATGCAAATGTGTGTTCATTTTACATCTGCCCCTGCAATGCCCTCTACTTCTCATTGTGTGTGTTCCTAACCTGCCACCACTCCCCCAGTGCTCTTTCCCTCTCTCTCTCTCTGTGGGTGTATCTGATTGTGTGAGTGGAGTCAGGTCTGCTGGAGTCAGAGCAGATCCCCACCAGCTGCAACCTGTTCCATAATCAAATACTCAGCCCTGCCACTTCCACGCTGCCAGATCGTAGCCTCTGCTCATTCCGTCCGCTCTGACTCTGGTCCCTGTCACCAGTCCCTCGTCTCGCCAGTCCTGCTTCCCTGCCCTGGACCCCCGCTCTACTGCTTCCTTGGATCTGCTCCGGACCTGCTTACCCTGCCTCTACTCCCCTTGCCCCAGCCCCAGTTCCTGGTCCCTGCTACCCGCCCGAGCTCACCCTGGCCTGCACCCCATCCCCCCTGTTTTTCAATAAATACCTTGGTTACCTTATCCCTGTCTCCCCATCTGAGCATGCACTTGGGTTCACCAGCTCCACCACGCGTAACAGTTCATGTGGTTTCTATTATGAGATAATCATTCCATACTTGTAAACATGGAATAAAGAGGCTTGAACTACACAGTTACAACGTAAAATACAGTCTTTAAAGGACATTGGAAGAAAAGCTACCTATGTATGGTAAATAAGCTGAATCTCATTTGAGTGTGTGTTACCATTCCTATGTCCCTCTAGAAAAGAGAATGAAGCAGACCATTGTAAGGATGTCTCTGAAATCTCTCAGGAGCTGACCTCAATGACCCAGTGGTAAAGGAACAGATGTTGGAGCAGGTACAGTAGTCCTACATCTCCCACTTCAGAAATCAACGTCATGCTCACTCAAGTTCAAGTTTTTATTCATATTGATCATATTATTAAACTCTGATGCTTGATTAAAATAGGAGGGCTGCTGGCTTTAACCTGGTTTGATCATATCTCATAGATCAGAAAGGAGTTTGCTAATAACTTGAACTTCATTTTAGAGAACTGCCAAATTAAGCCATTTCTTGCAAGACAGTTGAACTTGGAAGCCCTGAAGAAGGAAAGCACTTTTTTGCATCCCATTGACAGTATGGAAATGAAGTAAGGTGTTCATGAACTAATACCAATGAGAGTCTTTGTACTGTTGTGTTTGTTTTCTTAGGTCACTGTGGGTCTGGATGAAGAGGACCAGCCATGATGATGCAACAGGAGAGGCATGGAAGGTCCAAGAAAACTAAAATAGTCAAGCCTACTGTAAATAACCCTAGTACCTAATAATATATTACCGTATATAAACAACATTTTAGTTCATCAGACAATGCATTTTCTTTAACTATAGATAGCTTTTTGCTCATGAATGAAAAATATGAAGTACTTTAAATGTATATTAGGATAGATTTAGACTTTAATGTTGTACTGGTCTTACATCAAACTGTAATCCAAGATTTTTGTTGGTGTATGAATGTAATGTAATAATAATGTTTGTTGTACATAAGGGACTTTTAATAAATGAAGAGAAGAGGAATAAAAAGGACATTAGTGTTTTTTCAAGACTGTAGTTAAAACATGTATGGTGACAGTGAGGGATTTTCATAGTGTAAAATTATTCATAATGATGTTACACTCTCACTCATGGATGTAACTGTTGACATTCTTAAATAAAATAGGTTTGATTTGTGACAATAGTATTACCATTATTTTCAGCAGCTATTACAGTCATAAGCACTGGCTCATGGATAGCAGGGGAGAGGTGTGGGGTTCTTGCCCTTATTCATGTAGTTGATGGCTGTTATATATTAATCAACTTGATAAACCAAACACCACAGATCAGTTAGTGAAGGTTCAAAAGATTTGACACCCTACATTTCATTTATCATATTGTTATTTATCATTTATCTAAATTGACATAAAGACAGGTAAGTTCAACTAAATCCTAACTACTTTTAACACTAAGTTCCAACTAAATAAGTCAAACAGGACCTATGGGCTTTTGAACATCCAGAATTACATTGCAATTTGTTAACACAATTGGGTATTAGGCTGCCATAGCCTTGCAGGTACCACATATAAAACAGGACTTAATATACAATCACTGGAAGGTCTATGATACTCATATATTCAAACAGCAGGTTTATAGCCAAAGGCATAGACAGGGGTAGTTGTAATTATACTGCAGTATGCTATGCAGTATGCTCTTATTGTATGATGCACAGTACAGGCTACTGCTGTCTATCTTGAACTGGTCAATGTTTTCAGACTGAAAATAACTACTCTGATTAATTGCTCTGGCTGGGGCCCCCATGCTTCCCCTCACCTGGTTGCTCTGAACACTCAGGTGAGAGTTAGGATTGTAATGAAATATGTGGTTGTCATATTGTTCAATATGTTTGTCCATGGCCTTAAAAGGCAAATGACAATGGCAATGCAGGTTTGATAAGTTATTCAGCAGTCACCAAAGGAAACCTAAGCAAGAGGGCCCACAAATAGTACACCTCTCCCAGAAAGACATATTTAGGGTTAATACCACTACAGGGGGAGAACTGGCATGAAAATGATGAACTGAGATTTACTCATCATTTCCCTGAGCACAAAGCCTTCATTTACCAATCAAATGATGAGCAGGACTTATCAGGTTGTCTAATATTCAGTTTGCCCCCCCTTGCCTTTTCCCTCAGAACAGCCTCAATTCGTCGGGGCATGGAATCTCCAAGGTGTCGAAAGCAGGGGATGCTGGCCCATGTTGACTCCAATGTTTCCCACAGTTGTGTAATAATGGCTGGATGTCCTTTGGGTGTTTAAAGGCACTTACATTTTTTTGCCTTGCCCATTCACCCTCAATGGCACACATACACCATGTCTCAATTGTCTCAAGGCTTAAAAGTCCTTCTGTAACATGTGTTCTCTCCTTCATCTACACAGATTGAAGTGGATTTAATAAGTGAGATCAATAAGGGATTATAACTTTCATCTGGATTCATCTCGTCAGTCTCTGTCATAGAATAAGCAGGTGTTCCTAATGTTTTGTACACTCAGTGTATAACTTCATGGTGATTTGAACTCTCGTCTTGGTCATATGCAAACCAAAGAATAGTAAATTGTAATTTGATGATGCCAACCATAAATTGTAGTGTTTATGTAAAGTATTTAGTAAATGTTGATCTTAGGTCATGTTTATACTACATAATCTTGATAATTATTTTATACAATGGGCCTCAGGATCTCGTCATGGTATCTCTGTGCATTCAAATTGCCATTGATAAATGCAATTGTGTTCGGTGTCAGTAGCTTATTCCTGCCCATACCATAACCTCACCGCCACCATGGGGCACTCTGCTCACAACATTGACATGTCTGCCATCTTCCCGGAACAGTTGAAGCCGAGATTAATCCGTGAAGAGCACACTTGTCCAGTGTGCCAGTGGGCATCGAAGGTGAGCATTTGCCAACTGAGGTTGGTTATGACACCGAACTGCAGTCAGGTCAAGATCCTGGTAATGGATGACGAGCACGCAGATGAGCTTCCCTGAGACGGTTTCTGACAGTTTGTGCAGAAATTCTTTGGTTGTGCAAACTCACAGTTTCATAAACTGTCCGGATAGCTGGTCTCAGATGATCCCGCAGGTAAAGAAGCCGGATGTGGTCTGATTACATGTGGTCTCTGAGGCCGGATTGCGTTGGAGGCAGCTTATGGTAGAGAAATGAACATTCAATTATCTGGCAACAGCTCTGGTGGATATTCCTGCAGTCAGTATGCCAACTGCACGATCCCTCAAAACTTTAGGGGTCTGTGGTATTGTGTTGTCTGACAAAACTGCACATTTTAGAGTGGCCGTTTATTGTCCCCAGGACAAGGTGCACCTGAGTAATGATCGTGCTGTTGAATCAGCTTCTTGATATGCCACACCTGTTAAGTGGATGGGTTATCTTGGTAAAGGAGAAATACTCTCTAACAGAGATGTAAACAAATTTGTGCACAAAATTTTAGATAAATACGATTTTTGTGCTTACGGAACATTTCTGGCATCTTTTATTTCAGCTCAAAAAACATGGTACCGGCACTTTACATGTTGCGTTTATATTTTTGTTCAGTATAATATGACCCCACTGTAGAAAAGGGAGCCTTTCATGGACACGGTGGTGTTATCTGTTTTGCTCTATGACCCTCACATGTGTCTAAATGATCCATGGTATGACCTTCTTAAAACAATTCCATATATCAGTTTAGAACCCCCCTTCCCCAACAGGTTAGACATTTAAGAATTTTATGATACTAACAATATATGAAATTATTATGACATATTATGCTACAACATATTTATTACAGATAATTTACTCAATGTGCATAAGTGGACTCTCCCTTTCAGGTTGTTTGATTTACAATATAGGGACATAAACACAGTCTTGGTGGGTCCATGTCGATTGAAGCAGCCCCCCACACCATTCTGATTCAGAGGGGTTGGGTTAATTGTGGAAGACACATTTCAGTTGAAGACATTCAGTTGTACAACTGACTAGGTATCCCCCTTGCCCTTGCCCTTTCCATTTCACTCTTTCTAGAAGGATCTTTCAGCAAGACAACAGGGAGGAGGCTTGATGAGGTTGACTGAGACAAGGGTGTGTTCAAAGAAGGAGGAGAGCAGATCCTCTTTATAAACACTCCAGCTACAGTACTTCTCCACCTGTCTGCTCATCAAAACCAAACCATCCTTGGAGAGAGAGAGAGAGAGAGGGGGAGCCAAAAAGGTACGTTTCATTTTACTTTTACTAATGGGATATTACAAGCACTTCATCACTGTATAACGTCTTATATCATGACTGACATTTTGATGTCAAAAAGCATTATTTTAAAGTTAGTTCATCTGGATTCACCTCGTCAGTCTATGTCATGGAAAGAGCGGGTGTTCCTAATGTTTTGTACACTCAGTGTACATTTCCATGGTGATTTGAACTCTAGTCTTGGTCATATGCAAACCAAAGAACAGTAAGTTGTAATTTGATGATGCCAACCACAAATTGTAGTGTTTATGTAAAGTATTTAGTAAATGTTGATCTTAGGTCATGTTGATCCTACATAATCTTAACAATTATTTTATAAGATTTTATATCTCTATTGTCCAGTGATTCGATTCAGGAAACATAATCAAAAAATCCCCATCAAAATCTGTCAGTTTAAGCTAGAGATACCTGTTTATTTGCATGGCCTGCGTCTCAATCCTCCTTCTCCGCCTATGTCACACTTACGCATCTGTGGTGGAAAGTGGCAGAGCTAAACCCCTGTTTGTCAGTCCAGGAGACATCCTGAAAATCGGCCTTCTCATGAAAAATGTCTGTAGCATCCGAACGGTTTGGCCTACAAGTAATTAGACCACTCTATAGAAAGGGGAGACTCTCATGAACACAATGTTATTTTGCTCTATGACCCCTACATTGATTGTGGCTTGTGGAATGTTGTCCCTACTCCTCTTCAATCGCTGTGCGTAGCTGCTGGATATTGTCGGGAACTGGAACACGATGTCGTACACATCAATCCGGAGCATCCCAAAAATCTCAATGGGTGACATGTCGTGTGAGTATGCAGGCGATGGAAGAACTGGGATATTTTCAGCTTCCAGGAATTGTGTACAGATGGTGGCTGATGCGCCATGGGGCCGTGCATAAGGTGATGGAACATAAGGTGATGGCGGCAGATGAATGGCACGACAATGGGCCTCAGGATCTCGTCAAATTGCCATATATAAAAAGCATTATTTTAAAGTTATGTAGTAAATATGTTTAGTTTGGATCACAGTGGCTCTCATAATGGGATATTTATCAAGCACAAAATAAGTCAGAAAATGTGTTTTGTTGCTGCATATGTAAACTGAAACAGCATACCAGAAATCATTTTATCAAATCACTAATCACTTGATCAATGACATAGAGTACTGTTTGTTTCTATTCTATATGGGTCAAGTAAAAAAGAAAAAGAAATCTGCCTACAAAATACACTGCTCAAAAAAATAAAGGGAACACTTAAACAACACAATGTAACTCCAAGTCAATCACACTTCTGTGAAATCAAACTGTCCACTTAGGAAGCAACACTGATTGACAATACATTTCACATGCTGTTGTGCAAATGGAATAGACAAAAGGTGGAAATTATAGGCAATTAGCAAGACACCCCCCAAACAGGAGTGATTCTGCAGGGGGTGACCACAGACCACTTCTCAGTTCCTATGCTTCCTGGCTGATGTTTTGGTCACTTTTGAATGCTGGCGGTGCTCTCACTCTAGTGGTAGCATGAGACGGAGTCTACAACCCACACAAGTGGCTCAGGTAGTGCAGTTCATCCAGGATGGCACATCAATGCGAACTGTGGCAAAAAGGTTTGCTGTGTCTGTCAGCATAGTGTCCAGAGCATGCAGGCGCTACCAGGAGACAGGCCAGTACATCAGGAGACGTGGAGGAGGCCGTAGGAGGGCAACAACCCAGCAGCAGGACCGCTACCTCCGCCTTAGTGCAAGGAGGTGCACTGCCAGAGCCCTGCAAAATGACCTCCAGCAGGCCACAAATGTGCAGTATTTTCACGTCCGGATGAAAAGCGTGCCCAGAGTAAACGGCCTGCTACTCAGCCATAAAAGCTACAATATGCATATTATTAGTGTATTTGGATAGAAAACACTTGGAAGTTTCTAAAACTGTTTGAATGATGTCTATGAGTATAACAGAACTATGGCAGGCAAAAACCTGATAAAAAAATCCAACCAGGAAGTGGGAAATCTGAGGTTGGTCGATTTTCAACTTAGCCCCTATTGAAGATACAGTGGGATATTGGTCATGTGGCACTTCCTAAGGCTTCCACTAGATGTCAACAGTCTTTAGAGCCTTGTCTGATGCTTCTACTGTGAAGTGGGGCCGAATGAGAGGGGATTGAGTAAGGTCTACAATGAGCTGAACATGCACTGACCATGCACATTCATGTGAGAGCGAGCTCTGTTCCATCGCACTTCTGAAGACAAAGGAAGTCTCCGGTTGGAACATTATTGATGAATTATGTTAAAAACATCCTAAAGATTGATTCAATAATTCGTTTGTCATGTTTTTACGGACTGTAATATACCTTTTTTAACTTTTTGTCCGTACTTTCCGCTGGACTTGAACGCGCGTTGTGAGTTTGGAAAGTGTACTGAACACTAGAACAACAAGGAGGAATTTGGACATAAATGATTGACATTATCGAACAAAACAAACATTTATTGTGGAACTGGGATTCTGTTATAGAATTTTGTAATCAATGTTCATAAATTTCAATTATCTTAATCGGTCTGCAACCCAGAGGTTGTAAAGTTCTGGTTTTAAATGAAACAGACAGAATTCCCGACTCACAATTTATCAAATCCAAGTTTATTTGCATATACAATGATGTTCCCTTTATAACATTCTCTTAACATACGCACATACATACACACTAACATTAGGAGAGCTTTCTTGGTCTCTATAATTCTCACCACAGTTGATCACTACCCAGCTGACAGTTCCAGTCCCCCCCAGATAAGGGAAACCTGGAGGGCTCTTCCTGTCCTATCTTATCTCCCCAGAGTTATAGCCGGGTCGGTTCAAACATAGTTTAAGGCTCCTTTGTTTTCTTTCGGCACACACATACATTCCTCTCTTCCCAGGTCCAACCTAGTTGGACTTATGTTTATCAGCTTTAATTACTCATTGTCCATGCTACGTAACTTCTAATCCCTAATGGTTAGGTTTCTGGGTAGAATTCTTTAATCATTTATCTTAAACCTATATAAAATCTTTTAACAGATTCCTGGGAGTGCATTCTGATGAAGATCATCAAAGGTAAGTGAATGTTTATAATGTTATTTCTGACTTCTGTTGACTGCACAATATGGCGGATATATTTTTGTCTTGATTGGGCTCTGAGCGCTGACCTCAGATTATTGCATGGTTTGCTTTTTCCGTAAAGCTTTTTTGAAATCTGACACAGCGGTTGCATTAAGGAGAAGTGCATCTAAAGTTCCATGCATAACACTTGTATTTTCATCAACATTTATCATGAGTATTTCTGTAAATTGATGTGGCTCTCTGCAAAATCCCCGGATGTGTCATGCCCTGACCATAGTTTGCGTTTAATGTTTCTATGTTTTGTTTGGTCAGGGTGTGATATGAGTGGGCATTCTATGTTGTATGTCTAGTTTGTCTGTTTCTATGTGTTTGGCCTGATATGGTTCTCAATCAGAGGCAGGTGTTTGTCGTTGTCTCTGATTGGGAGCCATATTTAGGTAGCCTGTTTTGTCATTGTGGGTGGTGGGTGATTGTTCCTGTTACTGTGTTCCTGTGTTTGTGTTCACGTTACGGGACTGTTTCGTCTTCGTTCATTTTGTCGGTCGACGAAGAACGTTACAGAATCACCCACCACCAAAGGACCAAGCAGCGTGGTAACGGGTAGCAGCAGCAGCAGCAGCAGCGGCCGAAAGCTCGAGAGGAATAGACATGGGAGGACATTCTAGACGGCAAGGGATGTTACACATGGGAGGAGATTCTGGCTGGAAGGGATCGCCTTCCATGGGAACAGGTGGAGGCAGCCCGGAGAGCGGAGGCAGTAGGAAAAGGGATCCGGCGTTATGAGGGAACACGGTTGGCAATGAAGCCCGAGAGGCAGCCCCAAACATGTCTTGGGGGGGGGGGGGGGGGGGGGGGGTGGCACACGGGGAGTGTGGCTAAGTCAGGTAGGAGACCTGAGCCAACTTTCCGTGCTTAACGTGGAGAGAGATGGTCCGGGCAGGCACCGTGTTATGCGGAGATACGCACGGCGTCTCCAGTACTTGTGCATAGCCTGGTGCGGTACATAGTAGCGCCTCGTATCGGCCGGGCTAGAGTGGGCATCGAGCCAGGTGCCATGAAGCCGGCTCTACGCATCTGGTCTCCAGTGTGTCTCCTCGGGCCGGGGTACATGGCACCAACCCTACGCATGGTGTCCCCGGTTCGCCAGCACGCCCAGTGCGGCCTATTCCACCTCGCCGTACTGGCATGGCTACAGGGAGCATTCAGCCAGGTAGGGTTGGGCGGGCTCGGTGCTCGAAGACCTGCAGTGCGCCTCCACGGTCCGGTCTATCCGGTGCCTCCTCCACGTACCAGGCCTCCAGTTCCAGCACCACGCACGAGACCTACAGTGGGCCTCCAGGGTCCAGTATGCCCTGTTCCTCCTCCCTGCACTCACCCTGAGGTGCGTGTTCCCAGCCCGGTACCACCAGTTCCGGCACCATGCACCAGGCCTACAGTGCCCCTCCAGGGTCCAGTATGCCCTGTTCCTCCTCCCCGCATTCACCCTGAGGGGCATGTCCCCTCCAGGTACCACCAGTTCCGGCACCACGAACCAGGCCTACAGTGCACCTCAGCAGGCCTGAGCCGCCCTCCTGTCCAGCGCCGCCTGAGCCGTCCGTCTATTCTGAGCAGCCTGAGCCGCCCGTCTGTCCTGAGCCGCCTGAGGGCGCCTGAGGGCGGCCGCCTGAGGGCGTCTGTCCTGAGCCGCCTGAGCCGCCTGAGCCGCCCGTCTGTCCTGAGCCGCCTGAGCCACCCGTCTGTCTTGAGCCGCCTGAGCCGCCCGTCTGTCTTGAGCCGCCTGAGCCGCCCGTCTGTCTTGAGCCGCCTGAGCCGCCCATCTGTCCTGAGCCGCTCGTCTGTCCGGAGCCGCCTGAGTCGCCCTTCAGTCAGGAGCCGCCTGAGCCGCCCTTCAGTCCAGAGGCGTCTGAGCCGCCTGAGCTGCCCCTCAGTCCGGAGCTGCCCCTCAGTCCGGAGCTGCCACTCAGTCCGGAGCTGCCACTCAGTCCGGAGCTGCCCCTCAGTCCGGAGGCGCCCCTCAGTCCAGAGGGGCTCCTCGGTCCAGTGGGGTCCTTTATTAGGGTTCCCAGTCCAAGGTCGGCGGCGAGGGTCGCCGCTCTAAAGAGGCCACTGAAGCGGGCAATGACTATGGTGGAGTGGGGTCCACGTCTTGCGCCAGAGCCGCCACCGCGAACAGATGCCCACCCAGACCCTCCCCTATAGGTTTAGGTTTTGCGGCCGGAGTCCGCACCTTGGGGGGGTACTGTCACGCCCTGTCCATAGTTTGCGTTGTATGTTTCTATGTTTTGTTTGGTCAGGGTGTGATATGAGTGGGCATTCTATGTTGTATGTCTAGTTTGTCTGTTTCTATGTGTTTGGCCTGATATGGTTCTCAATCAGAGGCAGGTGTTTGTCGTTGTCTCTGATTGGGAGCCATATTTAGGTAGCCTGTTTTGTCATTGTGGGTGATTATTCCTGTTACTGTGTTCCTGTGTTTGTGTTCACGTTACGGGACTGTTTCGTCTTCGTTCATTTTGTCGGTTTCTTGTTTTTGTTCGTTGTTAAAGTATTCTATTAAAATGGATAATCATCACGCTGCATTTTGGTCCTCCTCTCTTTCGCCCGACGAAGAACGTTACAGGATGTTTTGGAACTACTGAACGTAAAGTGCCAATGTAAACTCTGATTTTTTTATATAAATATGAACTTTACCGAACAAAACATACATGTATTGTGTAAAATGAAGTCCTATGAGTGTCATCTGATGAAGATCATCAAAGGTTAGTGATTCATTTGATCTATATTTCTGCTTTTTGTGAATCCTCTCTTTGGCTGGAAAAATGGCTGTGTTATTCTGTGAATAGGCAGTCACCTAACATAATCGTTTGGTTTGCTGTCGTCGTAAAGCCTTTTTGAAATCGGACACTGTGTCTGGATTTACAACAAGTGTATATTTAAAATGGTGTAAACTACATGTATGTTTAAGGAATTTTAATTATGGGATTTCTGTTGTTTTCAATTTGGCGCCCTGCAGTTTCACTGGCTGTTGACGAGGTGGGACGCTACCATCCCACGTACCCTAGAGAGGTTAATTTCTGTATTACCAAATGAGGAGAGAGACAAACTTCACACACCAGTCGGAGTTATACTTAAACTACATATTTAATAATAAGAGCTTTGCAATAGCAATGACTTTCAATGATGCGCCATTTCTAATGAACCATTGAAAGTGACAACACAAAAGTACAAAGATCTTTTATAGCCAAGATACACCCCTCTCAACCTACATGACGAACAACAGATACATAGCATGGTCACAAGGTTAAGATTTATATGAAAGGTATCTATAACACAGTTATAGATATCTATAACACAGCAACTGCTATGTCAACTGCTATGTCAACAGTTTTCATTGTATAGTGTCTGGTCCTCCTACTCCAAACTGGAACCGTCTCACCCTGGTACGGTATAGCACAAAAAAATTACCTCATGTTATCTGGAATGCTCTTTAGGTTTTATCACCCAAAGACATCGTAAATTTCCTCTGTCAGTGCTATCTCATAGAGGCCCTCCTCAGTAAAACACACACACAATAGTTAACAGAATACTCTAATCTGTCGAATATAACAACTATTATAATACAATACAAGTATTATAACATAATCTTGCAATTTCCACGACACCGGACAAACCCTCCCCTAACCCAGACGCGCATGGGCAGCCTCATGTGTCTCCCGGTCGCGGCCGGCTGCAACACAGCCTGGGATCGAACCAGGATCTGTAATGACACAGCTAGTGCCACTCAGGTGGCCCTAGACTTCTTTTCCATAACAGTTTGCATTCAATATCTCTTTCCTCAATCATAAAATCCTAATATCATCTTGTTACTTATTATACATCTTGATAAAATATTTTCTAAAACAGACAAACACTTATTGACCCTTCTACATCTTTTCAGTGGCTATGTGGCTCCCAACAGTGTTGGCAGTGTTTCTGGGTAAGTATTGTATTCCCTTTTCCCCAACATCTTTAAACTAAAAACAGCCCATCAGCTAGAACATGTATACTGACCACAGTATGCTGATATAGTTACCTTTTTTGCTCTACTGTAACACATATCCATGTTTTTAGATCTCACTATCTATGTACAAGTTATACATGTGCAACATATACAACATACACATTACGCTTTGTGATCTTTCTTGTTACAGGATGAGAATGTTTAGACTGTTTTCTTTGCCCAGGTGCAGCCCCTGACCTCTTCTTCAGCCAGCAGTCCTTGGATGTGTCCTTCAGTGATACCAGAGCAGTTGAACCATGTGAGTGTACATGCATATATGCTATATAAAACGTATCCTTCATGGTTTAGTGTAAATCAATCTGAATTGTAATATTCAGCATGGACAAGGCCATTTCTGTCAATTTTGTGGTAGTCTTTTTAATAATTTACTTGTAATCTAATTGAGAACCACATTTGCCCCTATTCAACAGCTCACTGCTCACAGGGATTCATAGTTGACAAAGACTTTGGTGGGAACGACATTCTGACGGTGTATGAACGGGACCACCATCATTGCCAGCTTGCCTGCACTCAGAACCCCGGGTGTTCCTCCTTTACCTACGTCATTAAAGGGTATAATCTATTTGAGAACTTGGGTTGCCTGTTTGGGTGGTGGTCGCACCACTTCTTTCTGTAAATAGTTGCTAGAGAAATGTCACCTCTCTCTATGCATGAGATCAAAATGATAAACAGTATTTGTTTACAATTACATTGATGACATTTTTTTTAATGTAAAACAGAAATGACTGGGAAGTGCATCAGTATTGTCATGTACTTTCAAAACAGATTCCATTGCTATCAAAAGCATTTCTTTGGTCAACCAACTATGACAAACCATCCAGGAATCATATCTGGTTACACTAGGAAGGGCTGCAGTGAAGGTATGGACCAATATAACAAACTGTACACATATTACTTACAATTGTTAAACATGTTTTCAGCGTTCACAGTGTCAAGGAGTAATAAATGAGCTTTAAATTGAGATGATGGAGTGATCTAGCACAACAACATTAGCTTGTTCCTTTATAAATCCAAAGTAGTTTTATATTAACCATTGATGTCAGGTCGTGGGTGATTCCTACCAAACCCCAAACTAAAATTTCATCCATAGAGGTGTCCTTTGGAGGAAGGATTGTTGAAATAAACCGTATTTGACATTTGTACCTTAAAGTGTAATTGAGAAGTATCTTACTGAAGTTTGAATATTTGTGACATTTTGGTCTTACTCAGGCTTCCTTTAAGACTCCAAGTGGAATTATGTTTATCGACATTTTTACACATTAATCAAAAATGAAAAGCTGAAATGTCTTGAGTCAATAAGTATTCAAACACTTTGTTATGGCAAGCCTGAATAAGTTTAGAAGCAAAAATATCCTTAACAAGTCACATAATAAGTTACATGGACTCACTCTTTGTGCAATAATATTGTTTAACAAGATTTCTGAATCCCATAACGCTAAAAGTAGCAGAGATCCCAGTCTGGAACTTTGATATGGACGTAGAGTATATTATAAAATGCACCCCCTTTTCCCCTTAGAACAGCCTCAATTCGTCGGTACAATTCGTTGGGGAATCTACAAGGTGTCGAAAGTGTTCCACAGGGATGCTGGCCCATGTTAACTCCAATGCTTCCCATAGTTGTGTCAGGTTGGCTGGATGTCCCTTGGGTGATAAACATTGTTGATACACATGGAAACTGTTGAGCTTGAAAAACCCAACAGCTTTGCTGTTCTACTACCATACCCGTTCAAAGGCACTTAAATATTTTGTTTTGCCCATTCACCCTCTAAATGGCACACATAAACAATCCAAGTTTCAATTGTCTCAAGGCTTAAACATGCTTCTTTAACTTGTCCCCTCCCCTTCATCTACACTGATTGAAGTGGATTTAACAGGTGATATCAATGAGGGATCATAGCTTCACCTGAATTCACCTGGTCAGTCTATGCCATGGAAAGAGCATGTTTTGTACACTCAGGTTATGTCAACAATCCTTCCTCTAACAGACCATTCTATGGATTATATTTAGTGAAAATCCCCAAAAGTTCTGTATTTATTTGGTTCTAGTTTCATGAGGAATCACCCCGTGCTTTGTCTGTCCACACAGGTCCAGCAGTAGAGATACCAGTGTTTACTCTGTTTAGTGAGGGGAGGAGCATGGCGGAAGCTCAGAAGTTCTGCAGGGAGTACTACCAGGAACTGGCCACCATCTTCAATGCTGAGGACCAGATAGCAGCTCTGAGAACAGTGTCAGCACAAAGCCTCACTGACGCTGTCTGGGTCCACTCCCAATACAATGCTTTTTGTCCCATAGTGGGCTATTGGAATCCACCAAATGCAAAGTGTGTTGTTCATGGACAAAGAGCAAAAGTATGGGGTTTGAGAGATTGCATAAATCCGTGTCAATTTGTGTGCCAGAAAAGTAAGTTGATTTTGCATTCCTTCTCTCCTTTGTCTGATATTTGTAAACTATTACTTCAAAGTAATGAAAACACTTTACTTGAAGGGGGTTATTCAATCAGAACACCTTGGTACAGTACATAGTACATTTCAAATCATGTCACCTTTATGAGGTACAGTATCCTTTGACAACCGTCTATGTACATTATTTAACATCAATGTCTGTGTCTTTCAGACATTTTTAGGACAATTGTGGTTCTTCTGTTCTTAGGCACACAGTCAAACAATTCCTCAGAGCTGAAATATTACATGGGTCAAGGTTTATTGACGTGGGAGGGGGCACAGACGGCTTGCCGAGCCGATGGAGATGATTTAGCGAGCATCCTCACCCAAGAGGATTACACAGCATTCCAAAGCATAACAGATTCACAGCCATATGATATATGGATCGGACTCTACTGGAAGACTTCTACCAGAATGTGGCAGTGGTCCAATGGGGACCTCTTTCCATACTGTGTGTCTGAGCCTCAACTGGGTGCTAGTAACTGCTGCTCCCTGACCCGTAAGGGCCATGGACAGACTGAACACGCCTCCCTGGACAAGATAGACTGCTCTCTGAAGAGACCGTTCCTTTGCACTGGAAGTAAGACTGCCATCTTTTATTGAACAGATAGAGAGAGGAAAAGACAGGCAGAGGTTGCATCAAAGGCACTAGGCTGGACTAAAACTTTTTTTGACACGTGTTCCAGAGGCTGTGGCATTACCACTAGACCAGACAGGCCACAAGACTGCCATCTTATTGGGGTTATTGGGGGATGTAAAACAGGGACAGGGATGGCATTTTAGCCCCAACAGGGTCCCACTACAGCAAACACTGTCACATGTCAGACACAGAGATGCTACATGTAGCCTACTCCAACCACATTTCTCTCCTCATCTTTCAGATATACAGTGGGGAGAACAAGTATTTGATACACTGCCGATTTTGCAGGTTTTCCTACTTACAAAGCATGTAGAGGTCTGTAATTTTTATCATAGGTACACTTCAACTGTGAGAGACGGAATCTAAAGCAAAAATCCAGAAAATCACATTGTATGATTTTTAAGCAATAAGTAATAAGTAATTAATTTGCATTTTATTGCATGACATAAGTATTTGATCACCTACCAACCAGTAAGAATTCCGGCTCTCACAGACCTGTTAGGTTTTCTTTAAGAAGCCCTCCTGTTCTCCACTCATTACCTGTATTAACTGCACCTGTTTGAACTCGTTACCTGTATAAAAGACACCTGTCCACACACTCAATCAAACAGACTCCAACCTTTCCACAATGGCCAAGACCAGAGAGCTGTGTAAGGACATCAGGGATAAAATTGTAGACCTGCACAAGGCTGGGATGGGCTACAGGACAATAGGCAAGCAGCTTGGTGAGAAGGCAACAACTGTTGGCGCAATTATTAGAAAATGGAAGAAGTTCAAGATGACGGTCAATCACCCTTGTTATCAGTATAAAAGACACCTGTCCACATCCTCAAACAGTCACACTCCAAACTCCACTATGGCCAAGACCAAAGAGCTATCAAAAGACACCAGAAACAAAATTGTAGACCTGCACCAGGCTGGGAAGACTGAATCTGCAATAGGTAAGCAGCTTGGTTTGAGGAAATCAACTGTGGGAGCAATTATTAGGAAATGGAAGACATACAAGACCACTGATAATCTCCCTCGATCTGGGGCTCCACGCAAGATCTCACCCCGTGGGGTCAAAATGATCACAAGAACGGTGAGCAAAAATCCCAGAACCACACGGGGGGACCTAGTGAATGACCTGCAGAGAGCTGGGACCAAAGTAACAAAGCCTACCATCAGTAACGCCGCCAGGGACTCAAATCCTGCAGTGCCAGACGTGTCCCCCTGCTTAAGCCAGTACATGTTCAGGCCCGTCTGAAGTTTGCTAGAGAGCATTTGCATGATCCAGAAGAAGATTGGGAGAATGTCATATGGTCAGATGAAACCAAAATATAACTTTTTGGTAAAAACTCAACTCGTCGTGTTTGGAGGACAAAGAATGCTGAGTTGCATCCAAAGAACACAATACCTACTGTGAAGTATGGGAGTGGAAACATCATGCTTTGGGGCTGTTTTTCTGCAAAGGGACCAGGACGACTGATCCGTGTAAAGGAAAGAATGAATGGGGCCATGTATCGTGAGATTTTGAGTGAAAACCTCCTTCCATCAGCAAGGGCATTGAAGATGAAACGTGGCTGGGTCTTTCAGCATGACAATGATCCCAAACACACTGCCCGGGCAACGAGAAGGAGTGGCTTCGTAAGAAGCATTTCAAGGTGGCCTAGCCAGTCTCCAGATCTCAACCCCATAGAAAATCTTTGGAGGAAGTTGAAAGTCCGTGTTGCCCAGCAACAGCCCCAAAACATCACTGCTCTAGAGGAGATCTGCATGGAGGAATGGGCCAAAATACCAGCAACAGTGTGTGAAAACCTTGTGAAGACTTACAGAAAACGTTTGACCTCTGTCATTGCCAACAAAGGGTATATAACAAAGTATTGAGATACATTTTTGTTATTGACCAAATACTTATTTTCCACCATAATTTGCAAATAAATTCATAAAAAATCCTACAATGTGATTTTCTGGATTTTTTTTTCTAATTTTGTCTGTCATAGTTGAAGTGTACCTATGATGAAAATTACAGGCCTCTCATCTTTTTAAGTGGGAGAACTTGCACAATTGGTGGCTGACTAAATACTTTTTTGCCCCACTGTACTTGTTCTCCCCACTGTATATGTGGTCATGTTGTTTCTATTTTGAGATAATAGTTCCATACTGGTAAATATAGAACACCGAGGCTTGATAATATACAGTTCCAAAGAAATGTACAACCTTTAAAACTTCTTAGGGCTAGGGTCTAGTTTCCTGAATTTTCGTCTGACTGACGTGCCCAAAGTAAACTGCCTGTTACTCAGGCCCAGAAGCCATAATATAATATAATTGGTAGCATTGGATAGAAAACACTTTGAAGTTTCTAAAACTGTTAAAATAATGTCTAAGACTATAACAGAAATGATATGGCAGGCGGAAATCCGAAGAAAATCCGACCAGAAATTATTCATGCTCTTGTTATGGAAACCTATTGTTTCTATGTAACTCCGTCACCCAGATTGCAATTCCTATGGCTTCCACTAGACGTCAACAGTCTTTATTCAAGGTTTCAGGCTTCTTTTTTGAAAAACAAACAAGTATTGGGAGTTTTCGTTAGGGGATCACCTGAAGCAAATCAGTCTTTCGGCGTGCGAGGGAGAGGGCAGATTTTCCTTTCCTCTGGGAAGAAAAGTTATATTTATTGTAAATAAGCTAAATCTCATTTGAGTGGCTGTCTGATCTTACCATTCCTGTGTCCCTCTAGAAAAGAGAATCAAGCAGACCATTGTAAGGATGTCTCTGAAATCTATCTCAGGAGCTGACCTCAATGACCCAGTGGTAAAGGAACAGATGTTGGAGCAGGTACAGTAGTCCTACATCTCCCACTTCAGAAATCAAAGTCATGCTCACTCATTTCACTCTTCTCATGACATCTCATAGTATTACATTTAGGATGCTCAAATGTAATGCGTGTTGCTGGCTTCATCTAGTTTGATCATATCTCACAGATCAGAAAAGAGTTTGCTAAGAACGGGAACTTCATCCAAGGCTTAAGCTGGAGAGAACTGCCCAATGGAGATGTTTTTTGCAAAACAGTTGAACTTGGAAGCCCTGAAGAAGGTAAGCACTTTTATGTGTTACAATTATAAAAGTGCCCCCTTATGTTTAGTCTGTTGTTCAGAGTCCCTTGTATATAGTGTGTTAGGTTTTGCATCCCATTGACAGTATGGAAATGAAGTAAGGTGTTTATGAACTAATTCCAGTGAAAGTCTTTGTATTGTTGTGTTTGTTTTCTTAGGTCACTGTGGGTCTGGATGAAGAGGACCAGCCATGATGATGCAACAGGAGAGGGATGGAAGGTCCAAGAAAACCACATGATATATTATATACCTTATAACACATAATACAATATTATTTTAGTCATTGCTTTTCATAGTTATGAAATATATGAAGTAAGTTTATATTAAGATAGATTTAGACTTTACAATGTTTTACTAATGTACCATCAAATTATAATCTAAGATTTTTGTTGGTGTATGAATGTATAATTCTTTATAATGAGAAAAATAATGTTACACATTCACTTATGGATGTAACTGTTGACATTCTTAAATAAAATATGTTTGATTAGTGACAACAGTATTACCATTATTTTCACCATCCAGCAAGAATGGTAAGATGGGGGCAGTAATCACAACAATGTAGAATCATGTGCCCACATGCAAGTGGCAACCTTCAGGGAACTGTTTATATAGAGACAGACACACAGACAGACAGACTCTTTGCCTTAAAGACCCAATGTATTTTCTCTGTTATTACAGTGGACTTTAAACAGTGTTAGACATACAGTAAATCTATGTTACTTCATCAAATGTACATTTCTGTTAGTGTATCAAGTTCACATTTGTGACAATAATTTGCAGTACATTTGGTAAATAGGAATCAATTCATTATTATTGGCGCTGGACATGGGCTTCACTAAAGAGCCTGGTTCAGAACAATATCCACTGACCTGTGATTGACGAGACATGAAGATATGTGGTTAAAGAAACAAAGAAAACACCAAATATATCATTGTAACCTGTGTCAGTGAGTTCTCCCAGTTCCAGGCAAAGCAGGTCACCTTCCTACAGCCCAATACAAATGAAACAAAGTCTATGTGGTACCTGCAGGGCTATAGCAGCCTAATCTCAAATTGTGTTAACAAAGTACAATGTAATTCTGGATGTACAAGATCCCTTAGTTCCTGGTACGGACACGTTGTAGTCCATACTGATAGCTTATTTGGTTGGAGTTCAGTGCTACAGTACAAGTAGTTAGGATGAGGTTTTACTTCTTGGTCTCTATGTCGATTTGGATAAAGGCCTTTGCTAAATAACTAGGCCTACATGTTGACTTGGTTTATCAAGGTGATTCATGTATAACAGCCATCAACTACATGAATAAGTGCAAGAACCCCACACCTCTCCCCTGCTATCCATGAGTATGTGTTTATGACTGTAATAACTGACACAGTCAACAAACCATGACACCAGGGAAAACTCTAATGATATCCAAAACTTGATTAGGTTCATGACATGGATACTGTCATATTGTCACATCCTCAGTGTTGTTGATGTGGAGGGAAGGGTCGGAGCTGAACTTTCAGCATCTCCTGGGTGTGTTCACCTGGTCAGCAGAGAGGGAGGAGAGAAACTCTAGAAACTCATCTCTCTTTCCCCTGTCTCTGCATCTCACAACCAAACTCTGGGGAGGGAAGAGGACAGCTAACTGGGTAGGTGTGCCATCATTTTAAGCTGCACTATAAAAAAAATCTCAATATGTTGAAACACTGTGCTTTTCTTTGAAGAAATGTTTAGCACCTGTTATAACTACCTGTTTGAAATTATTTGAATGGTGCCATTTGCTTAGTACTCTGTGTACTTTTATGAAGTTGAGACTGACTACACTCTTAAAGTGGCGGACAAGCCATCTGACATTTGCCTGGAATGCGATGGGCTGGTCCACTTTTAGCCAAGTGGGCCTGTCTAACTAGTTATTTTATTTGTGGAAAATTATCATTATCTGGCTAATAATGGGGGCCTCTGTTACACTCGATGAGGACAAAGGTAAGGAGTCAGGCGCAGAGAGCAAAGGTAACGGGGAAAACCACTTTTTAATGTCCAACCAGAAATACAACTGGTAACGTCAAAAACATTGGCGATAAACTCCAACTTGAATAAAGTCCAAAACTGGAAAATAAATCCAGTCTGTGGAAAAAACCCAATGAAAATAGCAACCTCAGAATACAAACAGAGAAACAAGCCCGCACAAACATAAACGGGCTAAACGAACTTAAATAACACCACCCTAACAACCAAACAATAAACAGGTGAAATCAATTAGACAAAACCAAACGAAAAGGAAAAAGGGATCGGTGGCAGCTAGTAGACCGGCGACGACGACCGCCGAGCGCCACTCGAACAGGAAGGGAGGCCACCTTCAGTAATACTCGTTACAGTACCCCCCTCCTGACGCGCAGCTCCCGCAGCGCGCCGATGCCGGCCTCGAGGACGACCCGGGGGCCGAGGCGCAGGGCGATCCGGATGGAGGCGATGGAACTCTCTCAGCATAGATGGATCCAATATATCCCCCACCGGGACCCAGCACCTCTCCTCCGGACCGTACCCCTCCCAGTCCACGAGGTACTGCAGGCCCCTCACCCGGCGTCTGGAATCCAGAATGGACCTTATCCTGTACGCCGGGGACCCCTCTATATCCAGAGGGGGTGGAGGGACCTCCGGCACCTCACCTTCCTGCATGGGACCAGCTACCACCGGCCTGAGGAGAGACACATGAAATGAGGGGTTAATACGATAATAAGAAGGAAGTAACAATCGGTAACACACCTCATTTACTCTCCTCAGGACTTTAAATGGCCCTACACACTGCGGACCCAGCTTCCGGCAGGGCAAGCGGAGGGGCAGGTTTCGGGTCGAGAGCCAGACCCTATCCCCCGGTGCAAACACGGGGGCCTCACTGCGGTGACGGTCAGCGCTCTTCTTCTGCCGTCTACTCGCCTGACGCAGAGACTCCTGGACGGCTCTCCAAGTCTCCTTAGAGCGCTGTACCCACTCCTCCACCGCAGGAGCCTCGGTCTGACTCTGATGCCATGGTGCCAGAACCGGCTGATACCCCAACACACACTCAAATGGTGACATGTTGGTAGAGGAGTGGCTTAGTGAGTTCTGAGCAATCTCTGCCCAGGGGATGTATCTTGACCACTCCCCTGGCCGGTCCTGGCAATACGACCGCAGAAACCTACCCACCTCCTGGTTAACTCTCTCCACCTGCCCATTACTCTCCGGGTGATACCCCGATGTAAGGCTGACCGAGACCCCCAAATGCTCCATAAACGCCTTCCATATTCTGGAAGTGAACTGGGGACCCCGATCAGAAACAATATCCTCGGGCACCCCGTAGTGCCGGAAGACATGGGTAAATAATGCCTCCGCAGTCTGCAGGGCCGTAGGGAGACCGGGCAACGGGATAAGACGGCAGGACTTAGAGAACCGATCCACAACGACCAGGATCGTAGTGTTCCCCTGAGATGGAGGTAAGTCAGTCAGAAAATCTACCGAAAGATGGGACCACGGCCGTTGTGGAACGGGGAGGGGTTGTAACTTCCCTCGAGGCAGGTGCCTAGGAGCCTTACTCTGAGCGCACACCGAACAGGAAGAGACATAGAATCTCACATCCCTCTCCAAGGTGGGCCACCAGTACTTCCCCCTAAGACCTCGCACTGTCCTCGAAATACCCGGGTGACCTGACGAGAGTATACCATGAGCCCATCGCATCAATTGATCACGAACAGCGAGCGGTACATACCTACGCCCCTCCGGGCACTGTGGAGGCGCAGGTTCCTCCCTTAACGCCCGCTCGATGTCCGCGTCCACCTCCCATACTATCGGTGCCACCAACTTGGCCGCCGGAATGATGGGAGTAGGATCGATGGACCGCTCCTCTGAGTCATAGAGGCGAGACAGCGCGTCGGCCTTAGTGTTAAGGGAACCTGGTCGATACGAGATCGTAAAACGAAATCTGGTGAAATACATGGCCCACCTTGCCTGACGCGGATTCAGTCTCTTAGCTGATCGGATATACTCCAGGTTACGGTGGTCAGTCCAGATGAGGAAAGGGTGCTTAGCCCCCTCAAGCCAGTGTCTCCACACCTTCAGGGCCTTAACCATAGCCAACAACTCCCTATCCCCCACATCATAGTTCCGCTCCGCTGGCCCGAGTTTTTTCGAAAAAAAGGCATAAGGGCGGAGTTTTGGTGGCACACCCGAGCGCTGTGAGAGCACCGCTCCAACCCCAGCCTCGGATGCGTCCACCTCTACTATAAACGCCAAAGAAGGGTCCGGATGCGCCAACACTGGCGCCTCGGTAAACAGCACCTTCAACCTACAGAAGACCCTGTCTGCCTCTGCCGACCACTGCAAACGCACCGGCCCCCCCTTCAGTAGTGAGGTAATAGGGGCTGCTACCTGACCAAAACCCCGGATAAACCTCCGGTAGTAATTGGCAAACCCTAAGAACCGCTGCACCTCCTTTACCGTGGTCGGAGTCGGCCAATTACGCACGGCTTTTACGCGGTCACCCCCTATATCCACCCCCGAGCTGGAAATGCGGTAACCCAGGAAGGAAACGGCTTGTTTAGAAAACTCACATTTCTCCGCCTTCACGTACAGGTCATGCTCCAGCAGTCGCCCAAGAACCTTGCGCACCAAAGACACATGCGCGGCGCGTGTAGCGGAGTAGATCAAAATATCGTCAATATACACCACCACACCCTGTCCGTGCAGGTCTCTGAGAATCTCGTCAACAAAGGATTGAAAGACAGCTGGAGCATTCTTTAACCCGTACGGCATGACGAGGTACTCATAATGGCCCGATGTAGTACTAAACGCGGTTTTCCACTCATCTCCCTCCCGAATACGCACCAGATTATACGCGCTCCTGAGATCCAGTTTCGTGAAGAACCGTGCTCCGTGGAATGATTCCATCGCCGTAGCGATGAGAGGTAGTGGGTAACTAAAACCCACCGTGATGGAATTGAGACCTCGATAATCAATACACGGACGCAACCCACCATCCTTTTTCTTCACAAAAAAGAAACTCGAGGAGACGGGTGACATGGAGGGCCGAATGAATCCTTGTCCCAGAGCTTCCGTGACATATGTCTCCATAGCCAACGTCTCCTCCTGGGACAAAGGATACACATGACTCCTGGGAAGTGCAGCGTTTACCTGGAGGTTTATCACGCAATCCCCCTGTCGATGGGGAGGTAATTGGGTCGCCTTCTTTTTACTGAAGGCGATAGCCAAATCGGCATACTCAGCGGGAATGCGCACGGTGGAAACCTGGTCTGGACTCTCCACCGTTGTCGCACCGATGGAAACTCCTACACACCTGCCTGAACACTCATCAGACCACCCCTGTAGAGCTCCCTGTTTCCACGAAATCGTCGGATTGTGAATAGCCAGCCAAGGAATCCCCAGCACCACCGGAAACGCAGGTGATTCGATAAGAAACAGACTAATCCGTTCCTTATGATTCCCCTGCGTAATCATCACCAAAGGAATTGTGGACTCCCTGACCAGCCCTGACCCTAACGGTCGACTATCTAAGGAGTGCACAGGAAAAGGGGGGTCTACCTTAACTAACGGAATCCTCAACCTCTGAGCGAGTCCGCGATCTATAAAGTTCCCAGCTGCGCCTGAATCGACTAGCGCCTTATGCTGGAGAGAGGGAAAAAATTTAAGGAAACATATTAACAAAAACATGTGACCAACAGGAAGCTCTGGGAGAGTGTGGTGCTGACTCACCTGAGGTGACCGAGGAGTGTTCTGCCTGCCCTCTCGATTCCCAGATGAACTCCTCCAGCACCGACCGGAAGTGTGCCCTCTTCGGCCACAACTGGTACAGGAGGAGCCTCCTCCGATCTCCCTAGATGCTGCCCCTCCTAGCTCCATCGGGATGGGAGCAGGAGGGTCAGGAGATGGAACGAACAGGACCCTTTCAGAACGTCCGCGAGCAGCTAGCAGATGGTCTAACCGGATAGACATGTCTATTAGTTCATCCAAACTTAGCATAGTGTCCCGACAAGCCAGCTCTCTGCGGACGTCCTCTCTCAGGCTACACCTGTAATGGTCTATCAGGGCCCTGTCGTTCCACCCTGCTCCAGCGGCCAAGGTCCGGAAATCTAGCGCGAAGTCCTGCGCGCTCCTCGTCCCCTGTCGTAGATAGAACAATCTCTCACCCACCGCTCGGCCATCTGGAGGGTGATCGAACACGGCCCGAAAACGGCGGGTGAACTCCGGGTAGTGGTCCCTCGCTGAGTCGGCCCCGTTCCAGACCGCATTGGCCCACTCTAGGGCTCTACCCGTCAGGCAGGAGACGAGGACACTCACGCTCTCTTCGTCCGAGGGAGCTGGTCGGACGGTGGCCAGGTACAGATCTAGTTGTAGCAGGAATCCCTGGCACCCCGCCGCCGCTCCATCGTACTGGCTTGGAGGCGTAATACGCAAAGCGCTGGTACCGGGTCCCGCTGGAGGAGATGGTATAGTTGCTGGAGGGAGGGTAGGTGGGTTAGTAGGGAGACCACTCCTCTCCCAACGATCCATCCTCTCCATCATAAGATCCATAGCTGATCCGATGCGATGGAGGATGGACGTGTGATGAAGGACTCTCTCCTCCATCGTGGGGAGAGGGGTGGTCGCTGCTCCTGCTGGCTCCATAATTAAGGTGCGGGCTTCTGTTACACTCGATGAGGACAAAGGTAAGGAGTCAGGCGCAGAGAGCAAAGGTAACGGGGAAAACCACTTTTTAATGTCCAACCAGAAATACAACTGGTAACGTCAAAAACATTGGCGATAAACTCCAACTTGAATAAAGTCCAAAACTGGAAAATAAATCCAGTCTGTGGAAAAACCCCAATGAAAATAGCAACCTCAGAATACAAACAGAGAAACAAGCCCGCACAAACATAAACGGGCTAAACGAACTTAAATAACACCACCCTAACAACCAAACAATAAACAGGTGAAATCAATTAGACAAAACCAAACGAAAAGGAAAAAGGGATCGGTGGCAGCTAGTAGACCGGCGACGACGACCGCCGAGCGCCACTCGAACAGGAAGGGAGGCCACCTTCAGTAATACTCGTTACAGCCTCAAGGTTAAAAATGTTTTGCCAGTGTTTTAGAAATGCCCATGGATGAATACTGGTCCCAGTCCGCCCCTGCACTCTTAGAAAAAAAGGGTTCCAAAATTGTTCTGCAGCTGTCCTCATTGGAGAACCTTTTGAATAACCGTTTTTGTTCATAGAATAACATTTTCCTCTGTGAAATGGTTCCACATGGAACCCAAAAGGCTTATTCAAAGGGGTCTCCTATGGGAACAGCCAAAGAACCCTTTAAGGTTCTAGATAGCAATTTTTTTTCTAGGTGTAGAAGTAAAATCTAATGTCTGATAACAGTGTGAGTAAAAAAATATATTTTGCATATCATAGACATTGTGAAAATCAGTAGATTTAGAGAGACTTGAGACATGCTTCTAAATCTCATCACATCTACCTCAAATTAGACTATATATTTTTTTACTTCTTTCAAAGTGCATGTTTGGTTAATCAAAGTTTACTCCGTGTAGTGTTTCCATAGAGTAACTGCAATGCTACTTTGGTAGTCAAATCAACTTATCATAACTTGGTCATTTTGTTTAACTGGAAAGGCACAGCATTTCCTGTTAACGCTCAGAAGGAAATTGTGCACATTAGTTCAGACTTCAAAACTAACTTAGACACAGATAATTCTTTCTTGGACATTTTCTTCTACATTAAATCTTTCAAAAAGGTTTGGATTGATAAATGATTGTGTTTTAACGTTTGTTCACAACAGCAATGCTTCTCTTGAGTTGCAATTTAAGGGTTGGGAGCATTAAACCATAATCTCTTCACAGTGGCCATGATACAGCCAGTACTTCTACTACTGCTACTGGGTAAGAGATCAGATGGGATGAATATTCCTCCCTTGGTATTATAAACCAACCTGCTATGACGTATCTAGTTGACCATGTATTCAAAGTAGTTGGGTAGTGGTTCAAAACCTGTCAACATCTATTTATGTACAATGAGCTTCAGTTCAACCAACATTTAAGATGACATTCACAGAACTCTTTCCTTGAGTGGACACATTCATATTTTAGTACAGGGATTATGAAGTTGAAATGCTAGTCCTAAGGTTGATGTCAGCATCACAATCTAAACAGAGAAAGAGATTGACCATCCCAAAAAGAACATATTTCTGATGTGATATTTATCCCCACAGCAGCCATGTCCTCACCAGTGTTTGGGACTGAGATATCAGTACTGGAGGGAACCTCTGTGACCCTTGTCTGCAGATGCCTTGGGGATATAAAGCTTGAGACATGCTGGGGCATAACTTGTGGAACTTTTCAGTGTACTGATCCCATAATGGAAGCTCAATCCAAATAAAAAGTGAACGCTGAAGTTGGAACAATGAAACTCACCACTTTAAAACTACAGCCGACAGACCGTGGGAGCTACTGCTGCAGAGTCTATGTCCCTGGATGGTTCAATGATCTTAAACAATTCTACAGCCTGAGGGTAGTTAAAGGTAAGTGTTGCTCACTTCATACTATAGGTTATCAATGGGTTTTGCTCAGTGCAGATGTCACCTTACAGTAGGAAGGAACATGACGGTTTAACGTCTTCATCTCCATGTATAAATGTTGTATTTCGGCATTATTATTGTGTATCATTGTGTTCTCTCACTAAGTCTGTACTGCTGGTAATGTCATTTTGCTGCCAAGTTGTGCTTTATCCTGTGTCCTTTCTGATGGACAGTGTGATGAAATTCAGTATGTCTTGGTTACAGGCTGTGAGAGGGACCTACTGGACAATGTCAATATTCTGGGGAACAATATTGTGAATCAGCCATTAACAACCGGAAATGCAGGTCAGTGCAGGCAGGAATGCAACAATAATGACAGGTGTCAGTACCTCACATTTGTTGGGGAAACGGCAGAAAAAATAGACAGGTACATGCTCATAAAGCTTATTTTTTGTGCTTGGGCAAACGAAGGTAGCAATATAAGTTTTAGATCAGCACCATTCTGATAACTACTACTACATACTTTGTGATATTTATCCCACAGAAACAAGTGTTTCCTGAAGGCCTTATCTGGTGATACACCCAACATTACAATACGGCACCTCAAACGTGCAACCTCAGAGTACTCTCTGAGACACTGCAGTGGTAGAGGTGAGTGCATGCAGTTAATGTATATTTGAGTTGTCGTTTATTTTGGCCATTGAATATCTAGCCAATATCTAATAATCACAGAGGTAGACTTTACTAATAGGCCCTCTTAAACAGGATAACACAGACATGGAAATCAGTCTCTGTCATGTTGTTTTTCTGTAAATGTCATCATCTTTGTTGAAGGTGTAACTTATTGAATGTCATCAATCAAGCATCAGAGCTCATTCTGTAGTCTATAGAATAGAATACAGTACTATCACTACTATGTATTCACTGTTCATCATTGATGCAGAGGACAGGTCCATATTCACGAAACAAATTGGTTGGAGGTTTGAATGAGTTTGTGAATGTATCAATTTGCCTCTGTCACATGCTCTGTTACTCTGCTATCAAACAGTTTGTGTTGCCTATATTTTAGAATAGAAAGTGGAAGCATCATCTCTGTCCACCACCTCACCAACTACCACTACTAATGGATAGTTCACCACCATATCAACTACCACTTCATCAGGTTCCACCTCCCCAGACAGGAAGCCCACATCCTCCCCCAGTAGTACTTCTCCACTCCATCCTGGTGAGTGTCAGACATGGATCTGCACAAAGGTGTACAAGTGACAGTTATTGGGCTTTTAATGGCAGATATCTCCTTGAGTGTATATATATATTTGGTTTTGTGTTAGCGCATACACTACCATTCAAAAGTTTGGGGTCACTTAGAAATGTCCTTGTTTTTGAAAGAAAGGCACATTTTCGTCCATTAAAATAGTATAAAATTGATCAAAAAAACAGTGTGGACATTGTTTATGTTGTAAATGACTATTGTAGCTGGAAACAGCAGATTTTTTATGGAATATCTACATAGGCGTACAGATGCCCATTAGTCTTCAGCAACCATCACTCCTGTTCCAATGGCACGTTGTGTTAGCTAACCCAAGTTTATCATTTAAAAAGGCTAATTGATCGTTAGAAACCCTTTTGCAATTATGTTAGCACAGCTGAAAACTGTTGAGCTGATTTATGGAAGCAATAAAACGGGTTTTCTTTAGACTGGAGCATCAGCATTTGAGGGTTTGATTACAGGCTCAAAATGACCAGAAACAAAGAACTTTCTTCTGAAACTCGACAGTCTATTCTTGTTCTGAGAAATGAAGGCTATTCCATGCGATGAATTGCCAAGAAACTGAAAATTTTGTACAACGCTGTGTACTACTCCCTTCACAAAACAGTGCAAACTGGCTCTAACCAGAATAGAAAGATGAGTGGGAGGCCCCGGTGCACAACTGAGCAAGAAGACAAGTACATTAGAGTGTCTAGTTTGAGAAACAGATGCCTCACAAGTCCTCAACTGGCAGCTTCATTAAATAGTACCCGCAAAACACCAGTCTCAACGTCATCAGTGAAGAGGCAACTCCAGGATGCTGGCCTAAAAGTACTTAAGTATCGAACGTGAATGTTATTGCTAAAATACACTTAAGTATCAAAAGTAAAAGTATAAATCATTACAAATTCCTTATATTAAGATGTTCTTGTTTTTTAAATTTATGGATAGCCAGGGGCACACTCCAGCACTAAGGCAAACTTATCACACAAGTCAGAGTTATACTTAAACTAAATCTTTAATCATATATTAATAAGGGAGTAAGTCAATACAACGCACACATATACAGTGAATCGATTGAGTGCTCTGCGATAATAATGGCTGGTTGACGAATCACCCTCAGATGATTTGTTGAGAGCCCCGAGACAAAATTACAAAGGTATTTTATAGCCAAGATACACCCCTTTCAACCTACATGACAAACACCAGATGCTGCTGAAAGTGGTGTTGGAAGGCCAGTAGGAGGCACTCTTTCCTCTGGTCTAAAATAAAAATTTCCCAATACCCCAGGGCAGTGATTGGGAACACTACCCTGTGTAGGGTGCTGTCTTTTGGATGGGGTGTTAAAAGGGTGTCCTGACTCTCTGAGGTCATTAAAGATCCCCTGGCACTTATTGTAAGAGTAGGGGTGTTAACCCCGGTGTCCTGGCTAAATTCCCAATCTGGTCCTCAAACCTTCACGGTCACCTAATTATCCCCAGTTTACAATTGGCTCATTCATCCCTCTCTCCTGTGACTATTCCCCAGGTCGTTGCTGTAAATGAGAGCGTGTTCTCAGTCAACTTACCTGGTAAAATAACAAAATATATATGTATTTTTTTTAATGAGCGGTCTAACAACCCCTTATTCTGTTGCATTGGTCTGGGGCGGTCCATCTTTGAGTGGAGCGCCCCCTGGCTGTGGACCAGTAGTGATGTTGATAAGGTGGTGAAGTACAGCGAGTGGCACAGCTGCTTCCCCCTCAACCCCATCAATTACCACTGTGGTAAGATGGTCTGGGTTGGTAACGGAGAACTGAAGTGGCTGGATGCTTCCTGTCATTAGGAATTACCCTTCATCTGTCAAGGTGTGTTGCTCAACTTTGGAGCTCCTATTTAGGACCTGTTCAGTGGGGTGGGACATTCAGAACATTGCAGATAGACAAATATTACATAGAACTGTCATAGTTTACTGTGGAATAAAGATTTACTGTCTTGACTCTTATGTCAGCTCTATTCAATGTATTACTTTATGCAATACTCTGATTATACCTCCCTATTGAATAAGGCTCAACCCACATCCCAGACACCCCCTCTCTACAGTTGGCTACTATCTGCATTGCTCTTTCCTCCCTTTAACTCCCTCCCTTTTACAGAGTCTAGACACAGTCTTTTGAATAATCTAAAACATAATGGCAAGGCTTGGTCATATAGGATACATTGATTTCCTCTCATAAATGTTCCACTGGATGTCATAAGGTGAATGCACCAATTTGTAAGTCGCTCTGGATAAGAGCGTCTGCTAAATGACTTAAATGTAAATGTAAATGTAATAAATGTCCTCTCATCCAGTATATGATGTTTCAACAGATCTCCACTAGAAGGCGCTCCATGGCAGCCTGGACAGTCTGCAGCCAGACACCACACTGATCTGCCAGAGAGACTTCCACACTCATGGTCTGGAAGCAACCTGCATTTCAATCAATTGTATTATTACACCACTATAACTACTATAACTACCATTAATATTATTACTATTATTAATATTATTACTACTTTTATTGTTATTATTATCTCTATTACATGATATTACTTAATGATACTGTACGTACATAGACTGACTCACAAGCATTGCAATTTGACCTATAGTTTACTGTAATACTTTGATTGTTTTATAATAGAGTAAAGAAAGGTGAAGTAAACTGTAACTGAAAATGTAGTATTTAACTCCTGTGTGATATGTACTGTTTCAGAACGCTATTTAGCTGGAATGTAATTATTGTTATTTTGTATTTCCTTTCAACTTTGTTCTGAATAAACATCCATTTAGAGTTTGATCAGTGTGGAATTTCATTCTTCATAGAAAGTGAATTGAGTGATGAATCAAAAGCAATTCAAATGGTCATAGAGGTGTGTACTGATGTCTAGACTGAATTGACTTTATCAATAATTCAAGCAGGACTGAAGGAGTCCATCTTAACTGTCAACAACAATGAACCTGACATTTCAGAAAACAATTTTTGACCTAATAATGTGTTTTGATTTTCAGGGGGGCGAGATGTCTGTGACATCTGTAATGTTGACATACAATTGCACTGATGGGTTGTCATTATGCAACACTGCTCTCCAAAAATGGATTTGACGTTTTTCCCAAGTTCAGACGTGATCTCTTCTTCAGCTAGCAGTCCTTGGATGAGTCCTTCAGTGACACCTGAGCAGTCGACACGTGAGTGTTTATGCTTATCTACTATTTCCTTAATGCTTTAGTGTAAATCAATCTAATATTGTAATATTGAGCACAGACAATCAGCCTCAACTGGGTGCTAGTAACTGCTGCTCTCTGACCTTTAAGGGCCATGGACAGACTGAACACTCCTCCCTGGACAATAGAGACTGCTCTCTGACCTGTAAGGGCCATGGACAGACTGAACATTCCTCCCTGGACAAGATGGACTGCTCTTTGACCTGTAAGTGCCATGGACAGACTGAACACTCCTCCCTGGACAAGATGGACTGCTCTCTGACCTGTAAGGGCCATGGCCAGACTGAACACTCCTCGCTGGACAAGATGGACTGCTCTCTGACCTGTAAGTGCCATGGACAGACTGAACACTCCTCGCTGGACAAGATGGATTGCTCTCTGACCTGTAAGTGCCATGGACAGACTGGACACTCCTCTCTGGACAATAGAGACTGCTCTCTGACCTGTAAGGGCCATGGACAGACTGAACACTCCTCCCTGGACAAGATGGACTGCTCTCTGACCTGTAAGGGCCATGGACAGACTGAACACTCCTCCCTGGACAAGATGGACTGCTCTCTGACCTGTAAGGGCCATGGACAGACTGAACACTCCTCCCTGGACAATAGAGACTGCTCTCTGACCTGTAAGTGCCATGGACAGACTGAACACTCCTCTCTGGACAATAGAGACTGCTCTCTGAAGAGATCGTTCCTTTACACTGGAAGTAAGACTATCATCTTTTTTTCTTTTACATTTATATATTCTATAAACACATAGAAAGAGAGGATGACAGTAGGGAAAGATAGACAGAGGTTGCATTAAAGGACACTAGGCCAGATTCAAACCTATTCTGACACCATCGAAATGTGTTCAAGAGGCTGTGTCATTACCACTAGACCAGACAGGACACATGACTGCCATCTTATTGGGGTTATTGTGGTTCATACTGTATCTGTAAGACAGGTGCAGGGGTGGAATTTTTGCCCCAATAGGGTTCCATTTAACAAGCACTGTCAGATGCCAGACACAACGATGCCTCATGTTGTCTAATCCACTGTCAGATGCCAACTCTCTCTCACCACTCTCTCTACGGACACATGCAAATGTGTGTTCATGTGGTTTCTATTATGAGATAATATTTCCATACTGGTTAACATCGTGCTTCTACACCTGCATTCTAGCTGTTTGGGGTTTTAGGCTGGGTTTCTGTACAGCACTTCGAGATATTATCTGATGTACGAAGGGCTATATAAAATAAAATTGATTGATTGATTGATTGAACATAGAGGCTTGATACTATACAGTTCCAAAGTAGTTAACAGCCTTTAAAGGACATTAGAAGACAATGTATATTTTTTGTAAATAAGCTGAATCTAATTTGAGTGGCTGTCTCATCTTACCATTCCTATGTCCCTCTAGAAAAGAGAATGAAGCAGACCATTGTAAGAATGTGTCTGAAATCTATCTCAGGAGTTGACCTCAATGACCCAGTGGTAAAGGAACAAATGTTGGAGCAGGTACAGTAGTCCTACATCTCCCACTTCAGAAATCAACGTCATGCTCACTCATTTCACTCTCATGTGATCTCAAGTTTTTATTCCTATTGATCATATTATAAAACTCTGATGCTTGATTAAAATAGGAGGGCTGCTGGCTTTATCTGGTTGGGGAGGAACGGAATTAAAAAAAATCCGGTAACTGTAATCCGTTACGTTACTACCAAAAATATTGTAATCAGATTACAGATACTTTTGAAAAACTAGATGATTACTTCAAGGATGACTTTTAAATTCAGAGGATGTTTGCGAGAAATAAAATACAGACACTTTTCTGTTTTTTCAATGACATTCAAATCAAAATTGAAAAAAGGCGCACGTTTAAATTTGTTCCAGCTGAGCGTGTCTGACCACACGTCAGAGACCACTATGATGACACACCAAATGTGTTTGATGGATCGTGGGAAAAGAGCAGGATTAGGTATTTGTGGGCTACATTGCAAGCTATGTCTTTCAATGGTGCGACTGCTGTTGGCATCCAAAGATTATCCAATTTGAATAAACGCTCGGAGATAAGGACAACAGCAGCGATGTAGTCTACGGCTATAGGATACATCTACATAGTCATTGATGTGAATCACAATGCTGCTCTCTCATTTACAGTTGAAGTTTACATACATACACCTTAGCCAAATACATTTAGTTTACTTACACCTTAGCCAGATGCATTCAATCAATCCCTATCCCAGTCTGCTGTTCCCACATGCTTCAAGAGGGCCACCATTGTTCCTGTTCCCAAGAAAGGTAAGGTAACTGAGATAAATGACTATCGCCCCGTAACACTCACTTCCGTCATCATGAAGTGCTTTGAGAGACTAGTCAAGGATCATACCACCCTACCTGACACCCTAGACCCACTCCAATTTGCTTACCGCCCCAATAGGTCCACAGACGACGCAATCTCAACCACACTGCACACTGCCCTAACCCATCTGGACAAGAGGAATACCTATGTAAGAATGCTGTTAATCGGTTACGGCTCAGCATTTAACACCATAGTCCCCTCAACTCGTCATTAAGCTCGAGACCCTGGGTCTTGACCCAAACCCTGTGCAAATGGGTCCTGGACTTTCTGATGGACCGGCCCCAGGTGGTGAGGGTAGGAAACAACATCTCCACCCCGCTGATCCTCAACACTGGGGCCCCACAAGGATGTGTTCTCAGCACTCTCCTGTACTCCCTGTTCACCCACGACTGCGTGGTCATGCACGCCTCCAACTCAATCATCAAGTTTGCAGACGACACTACAGTGGTAGGCTTGATTACCAACAACGACGAGACGACCTACAGGCAGGAGGTGAGGGCCCTCGGAGTGTGGTGTCAGGAAAATAACCTCCCACTCAACGTCAACAAAACAAAGGAGATGATTGTGGACTTCAGGAAACAGCAGAAGGAGCACCCCCCTATCCACATCAACGGGACAGTAGTGGAGAAGGTGGAAAGTTTTAAGTTCCTCGGCGTACACATCACGGATAAACTGAAATGGTCCACCCACACAGACAACGTGGTGAAGAAGGCGCAACAGCGCCTCTTCAATCTCAGGAGGCTGAAGAAATTTGGCTTCTCACCAAAAACACTCAAACTTTTACAGATGCACAATCGAGAGAATCCTGTCGCGCTGTATCACCACCTGGTACGGCAACTGCTCCGCCCACAACCGTAAGGCTCTCCAGAGTGTAGTGAGGTCTGCACAACGCATCACGCATCACGGGGGCAAACTACCTGCCCTCCAGGACACCTACACCACCCGATGTCACAGGAAGGCCAAAAGATCATCAAGGACAACAACCACCCGAGCCACTGCCTGTTCACCCCGCTATCATGATGTCATTTACAAAATAGCCTCCAAAACCCTACTCAATAAATTGGATGCAGTCTATCACAGTGCCATCCGTTTTGTCACCAAAGCCCCATATACTACCCACCACTGCGACCTGTATGCTCTCGTTGGCTGGCCCTCACTTCACACTCGTCGCCAAACCCACTGGCTCCAGGTCATCTACAAGACCCTGCTAGGTAAAGTCCCCCCTTATCTCAGCTCGCTGGTCACCATAGCAACGCCCACCCGTAGCACGCGCTCCAGCAGGTATATCTCTCTGGTCACCCCCAAAACCAATTCTTCCTTTGGCCGCCTCTCCTTCCAGTTCTCTGCTGCCAATGACTGGAACGAACTACAAAAAATCTCTGAAACTGGAAACACTTATCTCCCTCACTAGCTTTAAGCACCAGCTGTCAGAGCAGCTCATAGATTACTGCACCTGTACATAGCCCATCTATAATTTAGCATAAACAACTACCTCTTTACCTACTGTATTTATTTATTTATTTTGCTCCTTTGCACCCCATTATTTCTATCTCTACTTTGCACCTTCTTCCACTGCAAACCAACCATTCCAGTGTTTTTTTACTTGCTATATTGTATTTACTTCACCACCATGGCCTTTTTATATTTTTATTTATTTATATATATATTTTGTTTGCCTTCACCTCCCTTATCTCACCTCACTTGCTCATATTGTATATAGACTTATTTTTCACTGTATTATTGACTGTATGTTTGTTTTACTCCATGTGTAACTACGTGTTGTTGTATGTGTCGAACTGCTTTGCTTTATCTTGGCCAGGTCGCAATTGTAAATGAGAACGTGTTCTCAATTTGCCTACCTGGTTAAATAAAGGTGAAATAAATAAATAAATAAAATCATCCAGAAAGAGAGGTCAGTACAGGTGCATCAAAGCTCGGACCGAGAGACTGAAAAACAGCTTCGGTCTCAAGGCCATCAGACTGTTAAACAGCCATTACTAACATTGAGTGGCTGCTGCCAACATACAGACTCAATCTCTAGCCACTTTTATAATGAACATTTGGATGTAATAAATGTATCACTAGTCACTTAAACAATGCCATTTTATATAATGTTTACATACCCTACATTACTCATCTCATATGTATATACTGTACTCTATACCATCTACTGCATCTTGCCTATGCCGTTTGGCCATCGTTAATCCATATATTTATATATACATATTCTTTATCATTCCTTTACACTTGTGTGTATAAGGTAGTTGTTGTGAAATTGTTAGATTACTTGTTAGATATTGCTGCACGGTCGGAACTAGAAGCACAAGCATTTCGCTACACTCGCATTAACATCTGCTAACCATGTGTATGTGACCAATACAATTAGATTTGATTTAAACAGTTTTTCACAATTCCTGACATTTAATCCCAGTAAAAGTTCTGTTTTAGGTCAGTTAGGATCACCACTTTATTTTAAGAGTGTGAAATGTCAGAATAATAGTAGAGAGAATAATTTATTTCAGCTTTAATTTCTTTCATCACATTCCCAGTGGATCAGAAGTTTACATATTTGGTAGCACACCTTTAAGTTGTTTAAAGTGGGTCAGATGTTTCGGGTAGCCTTCCACAAGCTTCCCACAATAATTTGGGTGAATTTTGGCCCATTCTTCCTGACAGAGCTGATGTAATTGAGTCAGGTTTGTAGGCGTCCTTGCTCGCACATGCTTTTTCAGGTCTGCCCACAAATGTTCTATAGGATTGAGGTCAGGGCTTTGTGATGGCCACTCCAATGCCTTGACTTTGTTGTCCTTAAGCTATTTTGCCACAACTTTGGAAGTATGCTTGGGGTCATTGTCCATTTGGAAGACCCATTTGCGACCAAGCTTTAACTTCCTGACTGATGTCGCTTCAATATATCCACATCATTTCCCCCCTCATGATGCCATCTATTTTGTGAAGTGCACCATTCCCTCCTGCAGCAAAGCACCCCCACAACATGATGCTGCCACCCCCGTGCTTCACGGTTGGGATGGTGTTCTTCGGCTTGCAAGCATCTCCCTTTTTCCTCCAAACATAACGATGGTCACAGTTATATTTTGGACATTTCTCCAAAAAGAACGCTCTTTGTCCCCATGTGCAGTTGCAAACCGTAGCCTGGCTTTTTTTATGGTGGTTTTGGAGCAGTGGCTTCTTCCTTGCTGAGTTGCCTTTCAGGTTATGTCAATATAGGACTAATTTTACTTTTGTACCTGTTTCCTCCAGCATCTTCACAAGGTCCTTTGCTATTGTTCTGGGATTGATTTGCACTTTTCGCACCAAAGTACGTTCATCTCTAGGAGACAGAATGCGTCTCCTTCCTGAGCGGTATGATGACTGCGTGGTCTCATTGTGTTTATACTTGCGTACTATTGTTTGTACAGATGAACGTGGTACCTTCAGGCGTTTGGAAATTGCTCCCAAGGATGAACCAGACTTGTGGTGGTCTACAATTGTTTTTCTAAGGTCTTGTCTGATTTCTTTTGATTTCCCCATGATTTCAAGCAAAGAGGCACTGAGTTTGAAGGTAACTGAATGTAACTAGTCTTCTTCTAATGCCTCTTAAGGGGAAAGTAATCTAAAGATAACTGAATGTAATCAGATTACATTACTGAGTTTGGGTATTCCAAAAGTTACGTTACTGATTACAATTTTGGACAGGTAACTAGTAACTCTAACAGATTACATTTAGAAAGTAATCTACCCAACTCTGGGTTTGATCATATCTCATACAGTAGATCAGAAAGGAGTTTGCCGAGATTGGAAACTTCATCCTAGGCCTTCGCTGGAGAGAACTGCCTAATGGAGACGTTTTTCACAAGACAGTTGAACTTGAAAGCCCTGAAGAATGTACACATTTTTTTGTGTTACAGTTATGAAAACCCTTCTCCTTATGTTCAGTCTGTTGTTCAGAAATGAAGTAAGGTGTTCATGAACTAATACCAATGAGAGTCTTTGTACTGTTGTGTTTGTTTTCTTAGGTCACTGTGGGTCTGGATGAAGAGGACCAGCCATGATGATGCAACAGGAGAGGCATGGAAGGTCCAAGAAAATGAAAATAGTCCATTATAAAAAATATATTAAATTAGATTATTAAATCATTTTTAGTTGACGTTATTCACGTTATGATGTTAGCTTTCTCTTATGAAAGAAAAATATGAAGTATATTTATATTAGGCTAGACTTAGACTTTAGAATGTTTTACTATTGTAACATCAAATTAAATGTATGTTGGTTTTTGAATGTATTGTTATAATCAAGCTTGTTGTACATAAGGGCAATTTGATTAGTGAAGAGAAGAGGATTTTCACATTTGTAGATATAACATGTATGGTAACAACTTTCAGTGAGAGATTTTCAGACGGTAAAATTCTTCAAAATTTGAAAGATAATGTTACACACTCACAGATGGATGCAACTGTCGACATACTTACATAAAATATGTTTGATTACTGACTACAGTATTACCATTATTTTCACCCTCCAGGAATGGTGAGATGGAGGCAGTAATCACAACAATGTAGAATTACGTGCCCACTTCCAGGTGGCATGGTTCAGAGAACTGTAAAGATAGAGACAGACAGATTGTTGTGGATGTGACAGAATGACAGTATCCATGTTATGAAGCTAAGCAATATTTGGATATCATTAGAGTTTTCCCTGGTGTCATGGTTTGTTGACTGTGTCAGCTATTACAGTCATAAACACTGGCTCATGGATAGCAGGGGAGAGGTGTGGGGTTCTTGCACTTATTCATGTAGTTGATGGCTGTTTTACAATAATCAACTTTATAAATCAACCACCATGAATCATCTAGCAAAGGTTCAAAGTATTTGACACCCTATATTTTATTTACAATGTAGTTATTTAGCAAATGCATGTATCTAAATAGACATACTAAAATCAGATCCTGACCACTGGTAGCACTGTGATATAACCAAGCTACCTGTATGGACTAGAAAGTGGTCATACTCGAACTATGAGCTTTTACACATCCAGAATTACAGTACATTGCACTTTGTTTACACATGTGTGCATTTGACTGTCAGTATCGGGGATATGCAAGAAACACATGCATGTTGGGAACACATTTCCATTACATATTCATACAAGTGTGTAACAGGACAAGTATAAGCACCACCAAGTTATTATTATGCAGTCGTGCAGTAACACATACAAGCAGCCTTTAAAAATGTAGTTTTAAAAACTTTGCATTTGATTGTTGGAACACGGCCTGCTTTGCATGGTGCTGGGAGAACTCACTGACACAGGTTACAACGATATCTGTGGTGGTTTCTTCTTTTTTTAAACACATATCTCATTAATCAGAGGTCAGTGTATATTGTACTGTATGATGCAGTTTTTTTTGTGAAGCCCATGTCCAGTGCAAATACAATGAATTGATTGGTGGTTCCCAAATGTACAGCACATTATAATGACAAATGTGAACTTGATACACTGACAGAAATGTACATTCATTCAGGCAACTTAGATGTACTGCCTTTTTTTGTATATAAAAAGTTGTCACTGTCATAACAGAAAATAAATGAGGCCTATTGGTCAGTGTTGTTTTACATGGAGGGAGGGGTTGGAACTTTCAGCATCACCGGGGTGCATTCAGTATGATAGAACGGTGTGCAACGTTGAATTCAACGGAAATGGTACTGTACGGAACAGTTGAAAAACGTTGTGATTACTGCGCCCAGAGGGCTGTGTACCATATGGTGTGCTGAATTAGTTTTGTGATTTCAAATGGTCACAGCCATTTTTATTAGGCCACACCTCACCACACCCACCTAATGGGAGAAAATGTGCCTCGAAGGCTGTTGAAGAACGGTGCACACCATTTTGGGAAACAGGTTGATGAGTACTGTCACACCCGGATCTGTTTTACCTGTCTTGTGCTTGTCTCCACCCCCTCCAGGTGTCGCCCATTTTCCCCATTATCCCCTGTGCATTTATACCTGTGTTTTCTGTTTGTCTGTTGCCAGTTTGTCTTGTCAAACCTACCAGTATTTTTCCTGTACTCCTGTTTTTTCTTTTGAGCTAGTTCCTATTTTCTAGTTTTGACCATTCTACCTTCCCTGAGCCTGCCTGCCGTTCTGTACCTTTTGGACTCTGCTCTGGATTACTGACTTCTGCCTGCCCTTGACCTGTCGTTTGCCTGCCCCTTGTTTTTGTAATAAACTTTTATTACTTCGAACTGTCTGCATCTGGGTCTTATCCTGAGGTCTGATATTTACAAACCTTTACGCAATGTAGCAAACGTTGAATCAAACTGAACGCACCCCTGGTTACCTGGTCAGCAGAGAGGGAGGAGAGAAAGACACCTCTATAAACTCATCTCTCTTTCCCCTGTCTCTCTGTTCCACAACCAAACTGTAGGGAGGGAAGAGGACTGCTAACTGGGTAGGTGTGCCATCATGCCAAGCTACATTATAGGTTTATACATTTAAAACATCAAATGACTTGCACTCTTTGCTTTTCTTTGAAGAGATACTCACATGATTTAAAAACCTTTTGTAACTGTTTCGTACAGTATCTCTTAAATTATTTGAATGGTGCTCTTTGCTTAATATTCTGTGTATTTAAATGAAGTAAAGACTGATGAGAGGTAAATTCTAATATTAGATCAAAGTGTGTGTGTGTGTGTGTGTAAAATGCATATCATAGACAATGTGGGAATCAATAGATGTTGAAATTAAATCTCCATCACATCTTTTAACTCGACTTAGATTATACATTTATTTGCTATTTTCAAAGTGTACTCCATGTATCTGTTCCATAGAGTAACTGCAATACTACTTTGGTAGTCAAATCACCTCATCACTTCCTTATCCTTTTTGTTTTCCCTTGAAAGGTACAGCTATGCCTGTGTACTCTCAGAAGTAAAACATTGAACATTGAACATTGTGCACATTGACCCCCCCCCCCCCCCCCCCCACACACACACAGACAACGGTAATTCATAGACATTCTCCTCTATATGATATCTCTCAAACATGTCTGGATTGGCACATTATTGTGCTTTATCATTTTGTTAACTAAAACAATGTTTCCTTTGAGTTACAGTGTAAGGTTTGGGAGCACTGATGTTTTCAGATTTTAACTTGTACGAATGTCTTTAAAGCTAGAATCCTTTATTGCTACATCAATTTTGGGATTTATAAATTAATGACATACAGTGCTTTCACAAAGTATTCACACCCATTGAATTTTTCCACATTTTGTTGTGTTACAAAGTTGGATTCAAATTGATTTAATTGTCATTTTTTGTCAACTATCTGCACAAAATACTCGGTCAAAGTGGAACAAAAATTCAAACATTTAAAAAAATGTTAATCAACCCCACAAGTCAATGCATGTTAGAATCACCTTTGGCAGCGATTACAGCTGTGAGTCTTTCTGCGTAAGTCTCTAAGAGCATTCCAAACCTGGATTGTGAAACATTTTCCCATGATTATTTTCAAAACTCTTCAAGCTTTGTGAAATTGGTTGTTGATCATTGCTAGACAAGCATTTTCAGGTCTTCCATAACATTTCCAAGCAGATTTAAGAGAAAACTGTAACAATTCGGCCACTAAGAAACATTCACTGTCTTCTTGGTTTTCGTCTCCAGTGTAGATTGGACTTGTGTTTTAGATTATTGTCCTGAAGAAAGGTGAATGCATCTCCCAGTGTCTGCTGGAAAGCAGACTGAACCAGGTTTTCCTCTAGGATTTTGCCTGTGTATAGCTCCATTCTGTTTATTTTTTATCCTGGAAAAACTCCCAGTCCTTAACGATTACAAGCATACCCATAACATGATGCAGCCAACACTATCCTTGAAAATATGGAGAGTGGTACTCAATAACGTGGCGTATTAGCTTTGCCCCAACCATAACACTTTATATTCAGGATTTTGATTTTTTTGCAGTCTTACTTTAGTGCCTCGTTGCAAACAGGATGCATGTTTTGGATTATTTTTATTCTGTACAGGTTTCCCTTTCACTCTGTCAATTAATTAGGTCAGTATTGTGGAGTAACTACAATGTTGGTCCATCCTTAGTTTTCTCCTATCACAGCCATTAAACTCTAACTGTTTTAATGTCTGCTTTAAAAATGTGTACCCATCTACCAATAGGTGCCTTTCTTTGCGGGGCATTGGGAAACCTCCCAGCTCTTTGTGGTTGAATCTGTTTGAAATTCACTGTTCGACTGAGGGACCTTACAGATAATTGAGTGTGTGTGTGGTACAGAGATGAGGTAGTCATTCAAAGATAATGTTAAACACTATATAATTGCACACAGTCCATGCAACCTATTAAGCACATGTTTACTACTGAACTTATTTAGGCTTGCCCTAACGACAGGGTTGAATACTTATTGACTCAAGAAATTTCAGCTTAATTTGTAAAAAAAAAAAGAAATATCCACTTACATTATGGGGTAGTGTGTGTGTGTGTGTGTGTGTGTGTGTGTGTGTGTGTGTGTGTGTGTGTGTGTGTGTGTGTGTGTGTGTGTGTGTGTGTGTGTGTGTGTGTGTGTGTGTGTGTGTGTGTGTGTGTGTGTGTGTGTGTGTGTGTGCTAGTGACAAAAAAACATCTAAATTTAATGCATTTTAAGTTCAGGCTGTAACAACAAGATGTGGAAAAACTCAAGGGGTGTGAAAACTTTCTAAGGGCACTGTATATCCATTGATTCCTGAAGAATACAACTTACTAATGCCTAATGAGCTTAGTTCAACCATTTTTCCCCATCAGAACCCATAATATAAGCATGCTTTACTCTGTTTGTAAACAATGTAAACGTAAACAAACACTGTATAGCCTTAAAACGTGGTTAAAAATAGAATTGTTATATCATGGATGGTCAGTCCTTGCATCCATAGCTCTGTCTATGAATTTGAGTGGTTGCGATATCCAAGCCCATCCCTCAGCTTTTAACCAAAGCAGAGGTGAGGTGGACACTTTGTTCTTTTTTCAATTATGGCTTCTAGCTTTGAACCATGTAATCTCTTCACAGTGGCCATGATACAGCCAGTACTTCTACTCCTGCTACTGGGTAAGATATCACATGGGATGAATATTCCTCTCTTGGTATTATAAACCAACCTGCTATGACTGTTATCTAGTTGACCATGTATTCAAAGTAGTTGGGTAGTGGTGCAAAAACTGTCAACATCCAGATACGTACAATGAGTCTCAGTTTAACCAATATTTAGGACATTTACAGAACTCTCCTTGAGTGGACACAGTTGTATTCCAACTTCATAATCACTGAACTAAAATATAAGTCCTAAGGTTGATGTTGGTGTCACAATCTCAACAGAAAAAGAGATTGACAGTCCCAAAAATAACTGATGTGACATTTATCCCCACAGCAGTCAAGTCCTCACCAGTGTTTGGGACTGCGATATCAGTACTGGAGGGAACCTCTGTGACCCTTGTCTACAGATTTCCCAGTGAGGAGAATCACATGCTTGATACAACTTTGAGTGAAACCAGTACTTGCAAATGTTGGTGCTGTTGTAATCCCATAGCTGCGACAACTTTATCTACCATCCCACAAGAAAACAAATACAGATGTATAACTGGAGATGGGATGGTGAACTTCACCATTTTAAACCTTCAGCCTGCAGACAGTGGGAACTACTGTTGCAGAGCAGAGATCTCTACAGTGTTAAATAAACCTTTAGAATTCTACAGCCTGAGGGTAGTGAAAGGTATGTGTTGCACTTCATACTACTGGTTGTCAATGGATTTTGTTCAGTGCACATATCACCATAGAGTAGGAAGGAACATGAAGGGTTGATCAGCTTGTGTGTATTGTGAGGTGCACAAGCCCAAACTCTTCATGGTCTATGCTGTCTGTTACTGAATTTGGATTGAATCCTAACATTTTGTGTTCATTGAATGTTTGAGCACACCTAGCACTTCCATCAAAAAGGCAAAAGTCAGTGATTTGTGTCTTCATCTCTATGTATGAATGTTGCATTTATGCATCACTATTGTGCTCTTTCCCTAACAAAGTCGGTACTGCTGGTAATGTCATTTTGCTGGTGCCTAGTGGTGCTTTATCCTGTGTCCCTTTCTGCCGGTCTGTGTCGTGAAATACTTCCAGGTTGCAACAGGGATCTACTGGACGGATTGGATTTTCTGGGCAACAATATTGAGAATCAGCCAATCACAATCCAAAGTGCAAGTCAGTGCAGGCAGGAATGCACCAATATTGACAAGTGCCAGTACTTCACATTTAATTGGAAGGAGACAGAAAGAAGGTACGTGCTCAAAGATTTTCCCCTTTGTGATTGGGCAAATGAGGACAGCCATATACTTTTTAGATCAGCACCAGTCGTCTTAGTAACTACTACCACATTTTGTGAAATTTATTCCACAGAAACAAATGTTCCTTGAAGGCCTCAATTGGTGATCTGATGAACTCAACAATTACAATACAGCGCCTCCAAAATGCAACCTCAGGCTATTCCCTGAAAAACTGCAGTGGTGAAGGTGACTACAGACATGTACTAGATTCATATAGTATACGGTACCTAATGAGCAGAGATTGTTAACAGGCCCTAATAAACAGGGTAGCGTCATTGATACCTAACTCTGTTACACTGTTTCTGTATACATTACATCTGTTGAAGGTGTAATTTAAGGTACTGTACATCATCAAGCAAGCACTAAAGCGCTCTAAGAGAAACTTTAAACTACATACCAACGATGTGTGATTTGAGTCTTTATTCTAGTGCATGAAGAATATACAGTATATAGTTGTCTACACCCTATGTATTTATTACATTTTTCTAAACACATACATATTCATAATAATTGACAGATTTTGGAAGTAGTTTGCAAATGTATTAATTTCTCCATGCCCCAGACACGTCATCTGTTGCTTTCATCAATTAAATCGATATCTCTATGTTACTCTGCTATCACACAGTATGTGTTGCCTATATTTCAAAATAGATAGTGGAAGCTAAACATAATGTTTGTCACTCAACACAACAAGCAGTCTGATAATCATTTTCTTATATTTTAAACAGTCACCTACTCAGACAAAAAGTACAACCTTGTCCTTAAGTGGAAAAATTTGACCGACGCACAAGAGTACTGCAGACAGCACTACACAAACCTGTCCATCATTCACACAGAAGAGCATTGGAAGGCAATTCAATACGCTTTGAGTAATTTTAGTGGTGATGTGTGGATTGGCCTTAATGGAAATGGGCCTGTTCAAACTAAAAAGTGGAGTTGGTATGATGGGGGGGACTTAATGTTCTTATCTGGTATGGTGGTTTTGGCAACGTGCTAAACATTCATTGTGCCGTTTCAGTTTCTTCTCGGTTTCGACAAAAGTTGTGTAACACTGCCTACTTTTGCACACAATGTAAATAGACTCATTTTTCCCCCCTACTGTGTTATTGACTTGTTTATTGTTTACTCCATGTGTAACTCTGTGTTGTTGTCTGTTCACACTGCTATGCTTTATCGTGGCCAGGTCGCAGTTTTAAATGAGAACTTGTTGTCAACTAGCCTACCTGGTTAAATAAAGGTGAAAAAATAAAAAAAATAAAAAAATCTCCCAAATAATAAAAAGGATTACAATTAGGATTACAATATTTCAGTATCACTGATACACATGACTGGAAACAGGCACTAATTTGTATCTATTCTAATTCATTTTTGACAGATGAACATCCAAGTAACACAACTGGGGAGGTGGCAAGTCCTGCTACTCCTGAAACTATCACCTCTACTTCAACTGGACCTCCCTCTACCAAGACGTCCACCTCACCACTTACAACTACTAATGAACAGTCCACCACCTCACCACTTACAACTACTAATGGACAGTCCACCACCACACCACTTACAACTACTAATGGACAGTCAACCACCACACCACTACCAACTACTAATGAACAGTCCACCACCTCACCACTTACAACTACTAATAGACAGTCCAACACCTCACCACTTACAACTACTAATGAACAGTCCACCACCTCACCACTTACAACTACTAATGGACAGTCAACCACCACACCACTTACAACTACTAATAGACAGTCCAACACCTCACCACTTACAACTACTAATGAACAGTCCACCACCTCACCACTTACAACTACTAATGAACAGTCCACCACCTCACCACTTACAACTACTAATGAACAGTCCACCATCTCACCACTTACAACTACTAATGGACAGTCCACCACCTCACCACTTACAACTACTAATAGACAGTCCAACACCTCACCACTTACAACTACTAATGGTCAGTCCACCACCTCACCACTTACAACTACTAATGGACAGTCCACCACCTCACCAACTATCACTACTAATGAACAGTCCACCACCTCACCACTTACAACTACTAATGGTCAGTCCACCACCACACCACTTACAACTACTAATGGTCAGTCCACCACCTCACCAACTATCACTACTAATGAACAGTCCACCACCTCACCACTTACAACTACTAATGGTCAGTCCACCACCACACCACTTACAACTACTAATGAACAGTCCACCACCTCACCACTTACAACTACTAATGAACAGTCCACCACCTCACCACTTACAACTACTAATGAACAGTCAACCACCACACCACTTACAACTACTAATGAACAGTCCACCACCTCACCACTTACAACAACTAATGAACAGTCCACCATCTCACCAACTATCACTACTAATGGTCAGTCCACCACCTCACCAACTATCACTACTAATGGTCAGTCCACCACCTCACCACTTACAACTACTAATGGACAGTCCACCACCTCACCAACTATCACTACTAATGGTCAGTCCACCACACCACTTACAACTACTAATGGACAGTCCACCACCTCATCAACTACCACTACTAATGGTCAGTCCACCACCTCACCACTTACAACTACTAATGAACAGTCCACCACCTCACCACTTACAACTACTAATGGTCAGTCCACCACCTCACCAACTACCACTACTAATGAACAGTCCACCACCTCACCACTTACAACTACTAATGGACAGTCCACCACCTCACCACCTACAACTACTAATGAACAGTCCACCACCTCACCACTTACAACTACTAATGGTCAGTCCACCACCTCACCAACTACAACTACTAATGGACAGTCCACCACCTCACCACTTACAACTACTAATGGTCAGTCCACCACCTCACCACTTACAACTACTAATGAACAGTCCACCACCTCACCAACTATCACTACTAATGGACAGTCCACCACCTCACCAACTACAACTACTAATGGTCAGTCCACCACCTCACCACTTACCACTACTAATGGTCAGTCCACCACCTCAACACCTACAACCACTAATGGACAGTCCACCACCTCACCAACTACAACCACTAATGGTCAGTCCACCACCTCACCAACTACAACTACTAATGGTCAGTCCACCACCTCAACACCTACAACCACTAATGGTCAGTCCACCACCTCACCAACTATCACTACTAATGGTCAGTCCACCACCTCACCACTTACCACTACTAATGGTCAGTCCACCACCTCAACACCTACAACCACTAATGGACAGTCCACCACCTCACCAACTACCACTACTAATGAACAGTCCACCACCTCACCACTTACAACTACTAATGGACAGTGCACCACCTCACCAACTACCACTACTAATGGTCAGTCCACCACCTCACCACCTACAACCACTAATGGACAGTCCACCACCTCACCAACTACCACTACTAATGGTCAGTCCACCACCTCACCACCTACAACCACTAATGGACAGTCCACCACCACACCAACTAGCACTACTAATGGTCAGTCCACCACCTCACCACCTACAACCACTAATGGACAGTCCACCACCTCACCACCTACAACTACTAATGGACAGTCCACCACAACACCACTTACAACTACTAATGGTCAGTCCACCACCTCACCACTTACAACTACTAATGGTCAGTCCACCACCACACCACTTACAACTACTAATGGACAGTCCACCACCTCACCACTTACAACTACTAATGGTCAGTCCACCACCACACCACTACCAACTACTAATGAACAGTCCACCACCTCACCACTTACAACTACTAATGAACAGTCCACCACCTCACCACTACCAACTACTAATGAACAGTCCACCACCTCACCACTTACAACTACTAATGAACAGTCCACCACCACACCACTTACAACTACTAATGAACAGTCCACCACCTCACCACTTACAACTACTAATGAACAGTCCACCACCTCACCACTACCAACTACTAATGAACAGTCCACCACCTCACCACTTACAACTACTAATGAACAGTCCACCACCACACCACTTACAACTACTAATGAACAGTCCACCACCTCACCACTTACAACTAGTAATGAACAGTCCACCACCTCACCACTTACAACTACTAATGAACAGTCCACCATCTCACCAACTATCACTACTAATGGACAGTCCACCACCTCACCAACTACAACTACTAATGGTCAGTCCACCACCTCACCACTTACAACTACTAATGGTCAGTCCACCACCTCACCACTTACAACTACTAATGGACAGTCCACCACCTCACCAACTATCACTACTAATGGTCAGTCCACCACCTCACCAACTACCACTACTAATGAACAGTCCACCACCTCACCACTTACAACTACTAATGGACAGTCCACCACCTCACCACCTACAACTACTAATGAACAGTCCACCACCTCACCACTTACAACTACTAATGGACAGTCCACCACCTCACCACTTACAACTACTAATGGTCAGTCCACCACCTCACCACTTACAACTACTAATGAACAGTCCACCACCTCACCAACTATCACTACCAATGGACAGTCCACCACCTCACGAACTACAACTACTAATGGTCAGTCCACCACCTCACCACTTACAACTACTAATGGTCAGTCCACCACCTCACCACTTACAACTACTAATGGACAGTCCACCACCTCACCAACTATCACTACTAATGGTCAGTCCACCACCTCACCACTTACAACTACTAATGGACAGTCCACCACCTCACCAACTATCACTACTAATGGTCAGTCCACCACACCACTTACAACTACTAATGGACAGTCCACCACCACACCACTTACAACTACTAATGGACAGTCCACCACCTCACCACTTACAACTACTAATGGACAGTCCACCACCACACCACTACCAACTACTAATGAACAGTCCACCACCTCACCACTTACAACTACTAATGAACAGTCCACCACCTCACCACTTACAACTACTAATGAACAGTCCACCACCACACCACTTACAACTACTAATGAACAGTCCACCACCTCACCACTTACAACTACTAATGAACAGTCCACCACCTCACCACTTACAACTACTAATGAACAGTCCACCATCTCACCACTTACAACTACTAATGGTCAGTCCACCACCTCACCACTTACAACTACTAATGGTCAGTCCACCACCACACCACTTACAACTAGTAATGGACAGTCCACCACCTCACCACTTACAACTACTAATGAACAGTCCACCATCTCACCACTTACAACTACTAATGGTCAGTCCACCACCTCACCACTTACAACTACTAATGGTCAGTCCACCACCACACCACTTACAACTAGTAATGAACAGTCCACCACCTCACCACTTACAACTAGTAATGAACAGTCAACCACCTCACCACTTACAACTACTAATGAACAGTCCACCATCTCACCACTTACAACTACTAATGGTCAGTCCACCACCTCACCAACTGTCACTACTAATGGTCAGTCCACCACCTCACCACTTACAACTACTAATGGACAGTCCACCACCTCACCAACTATCACTACTAATGGTCAGTCCACCACCTCACCACTTACAACTACTAATGGACAGTCCACCACCTCACCAACTATCACTACTAATGGTCAGTCCACCACCTCACCACTTACAACTACTAATGGACAGTCCACCACCTCACCAACTATCACTACTAATGAACAGTCCACCACCTCACCAACTATCACTACTAATGAACAGTCCACCACCTCACCAACTACCACAACTAATGAACAGTCCACCACCTCACCACTTACAACTACTAATGGTCAGTCCACCACACCACTTACAACTACTAATAGACAGTCCACCACCTCACCACTTACAACTACTAATGGTCAGTCCACCACCACACCACTTACAACTACTAATAGACAGTCCACCACCTCACCACTTACAACTACTAATGAACAGTCCACCACCTCACCACTTACAACTACTAATGGTCAGTCCACCACCACACCACTTACAACTACTAATGAACAGTCCACCACCTCACCACTTACAACTACTAATGGTCAGTCCACCACCACACCACTTACAACTACTAATGGTCAGTCGACCACCACACCACTTACAACTACTAATGAACAGTCCACCACCTCACCACTTACAACTACTAATGGTCAGTCCAACACCTCACCACTTACAACTACTAATGAACAGTCCACCACCTCACCACTTACAACTACTAATGAACAGTCCACCACCTCACCACTTACAACTACTAATGAACAGTCCACCACCTCACCACTTACAACTACTAATGGTCAGTCCACCACCTCACCAACTATCACTACTAATGGTCAGTCCACCACCTCACCACTTACAACTACTAATGGACAGTCCACCACCTCACCAACTATCACTACTAATGGTCAGTCCACCACACCACTTACAACTACTAATGGACAGTCCACCACCTCATCAACTACCACTACTAATGGTCAGTCCACCACCTCACCACTTACAACTACTAATGAACAGTCCACCACCTCACCACTTACAACTACTAATGGTCAGTCCACCACCTCACCAACTACCACTACTAATGAACAGTCCACCACCTCACCACTTACAACTACTAATGAACAGTCCACCACCTCACCACTTACAACTACTAATGAACAGTCCACCACCTCACCACTTACAACTACTAATGGTCAGTCCACCACCTCACCAACTATCACTACTAATGGTCAGTCCACCACCTCACCACTTACAACTACTAATGGACAGTCCACCACCTCACCAACTATCACTACTAATGGTCAGTCCACCACACCACTTAAAACTACTAATGGACAATCCACCACCTCATCAACTACCACTACTAATGGTCAGTCCACCACCTCACCACTTACAACTACTAATGAACAGTCCACCACCTCACCACTTACAACTACTAATGGTCAGTCCACCACCTCACCAACTACCACTACTAATGAACAGTCCACCACCTCACCACTTACAACTACTAATGGACAGTCCACCACCTCACCACCTACAACTACTAATGAACAGTCCACCACCTCACCACTTACAACTACTAATGGTCAGTCCACCACCTCACCAACTACAACTACTAATGGACAGTCCACCACCTCACCACTTACAACTACTAATGGTCAGTCCACCACCTCACCACTTACAACTACTAATGAACAGTCCACCACCTCACCAACTATCACTACTAATGGACAGTCCACCACCTCACCAACTACAACTACTAATGGTCAGTCCACCACCTCACCACTTACAACTACTAATGGTCAGTCCACCACCTCACCACTTACAACTACTAATGAACAGTCCACCACCTCACCAACTATCACTACTAATGGTCAGTCCACCACCTCACCACTTACCACTACTAATGGTCAGTCCACCACCTCACCACCTACAACCACTAATGGACAGTCCACCACCTCACCAACTACCACTACTAATGAACAGTCCACCACCTCACCACTTACAACTACTAATGGACAGTCCACCACCTCACCAACTACCACTACTAATGGTCAGTCCACCACCTCACCACCTACAACCACTAATGGACAGTCCACCACCTCACCAACTACCACTACTAATGGTCAGTCCACCACCTCACCACCTACAACCACTAATGGACAGTCCACCACCTCACCAACTACCACTACTAATGGTCAGTCCACCACATCACCACCTACAACCACTAATGGACAGTCCACCACCTCACCACCTACAACTACTAATGGACAGTCCACCACCACACCACTTACAACTACTAATGGTCAGTCCACCACCTCACCACTTACAACTACTAATGGTCAGTCCACCACCACACCACTTACAACTACTAATGGACAGTCCACCACCTCACCACTTACAACTACTAATGGACAGTCCACCACCACACCACTACCAACTACTAATGAACAGTCCACCACCTCACCACTTACAACTACTAATGAACAGTCCACCACCTCACCACTTACAACTACTAATGAACAGTCCACCACCTCACCACTTACAACTACTAATGAACAGTCCACCACCTCACCACTTACAACTACTAATGGTCAGTCCACCACCACACCACTTACAACTACTAATGAACAGTCCACCACCTCACCACTTACAACTACTAATGGTCAGTCCACCACCTCACCACTTACAACTACTAATGAACAGTCCACCATCTCACCACTTACAACTACTAATGAACAGTCCACCACCTCACCACTTACAACTACTAATGAACAGTCCACCATCTCACCACTTACAACTACTAATGGTCAGTCCACCACCTCACCAACTATCACTACTAATGGTCAGTCCACCACCTCACCACTTACAACTACTAATGGACAGTTCACCACCTCACCAAATATCACTACTAATGGTCAGTCCACCACACCACTTACAACTACTAATGGACAGTCCACCACCTCATCAACTACCACTACTAATGAACAGTCCACCACCTCACCACTTACAACTACTAATGGTCAGTCCACCACGTCACCAACTACCACTACTAATGAACAGTCCACCACCTCACCACTTACAACTACTAATGGACAGTCCACCACCTCACCACCTACAACTACTAATGAACAGTCCACCACCTCACCACTTACAACTACTAATGGACAGTCCACCACCTCACCACTTACAACTACTAATGGTCAGTCCACCACCTCACCACTTACAACTAGTAATGAACAGTCCACCACCTCACCAACTATCACTACTAATGGACAGTCCACCACCTCACCAACTACAACTACTAATGGTCAGTCCACCACCTCACCACTTACAACTACTAATGGTCAGTCCACCACCTCACCACTTACAACTACTAATGAACAGTCCATCACCTCACCAACTATCACTACTAATGGTCAGTCCACCACCTCACCACTTACCACTACTAATGGTCAGTCCACCACCTCACCACCTACAACAACTAATGGACAGTCCACCACCTCACCAACTACCACTACCAATGAACAGTCCACCACCTCACCACTTACAACTACTAATGGACAGTCCACCACCTCACCAACTACCACTACTAATGGTCAGTCCACCACCTCACCACCTACAACCACTAATGGACAGTCCACCACCTCACCAACTACCACTACTAATGGTCAGTCCACCACCACACCACTTACAACTACTAATGAACAGTCCACCACCTCACCACTTACAACTACTAATGGACAGTCCACCACCTCACCAACTACCACTACTAATGGTCAGTCCACCACCTCATCACCTACAACCACTAATGGACAGTCCACCACCTCACCAACTACCACTACTAATGGTCAGTCCACCACCTCACCACCTACAACCACTAATGGACAGTCCACCACCTCACCAACTACCACTACTAATGGTCAGTCCACCACACCACTTACAACTACTAATGGACAGTCCACCACCTCATCAACTACCACTACTAATGGTCAGTCCACCACCTCACCACTTACAACTACTAATGAACAGTCCACCACCTCACCACTTACAACTACTAATGGTCAGTCCACCACCTCACCAACTACCACTACTAATGAACAGTCCACCACCTCACCACTTACAACTACTAATGGACAGTCCACCACCTCACCACCTACAACTACTAATGAACAGTCCACCACCTCACCACTTACAACTACTAATGGTCAGTCCACCACCTCACCAACTACAACTAAAAATGGACAGTCCACCACCTCACCACTTACAACTACTAATGGTCAGTCCACCACCTCACCACTTACAACTACTAATGAACAGTCCACCACCTAACCAACTATCACTACTAATGGTCAGTCCACCACCTCACCACTTACCACTACTAATGGTCAGTCCACCACCTCACCACCTACAACCACTAATGGACAGTCCACCACCTCACCAACTACCACTACTAATGAACAGTCCACCACCTCACCACTTACAACTACTAATGGACAGTCCACCACCTCACCAACTACCACTACTAATGGTCAGTCCACCACCTCACCACCTACAACCACTAATGGACAGTCCACCACCTCACCAACTACCACTACTAATGGTCAGTCCACCACCTCACCACCTACAACCACTAATGGACAGTCCATCACCTCACCAACTACCACTACTAATGGTCAGTCCACCACCTCACCACCTACAACCACTAATGGACAGTCCACCACCTCACCACCTACAACTACTAATGGACAGTCCACCACCACACCACTTACAACTACTAATGGTCAGTCCACCACCTCACCAAATATCACTACTAATGGATAGTCCACCACCTCACCAACTACCACAACTAATGCACAGTCCACCACCTCACCAACTACCACTACTAATGGACAGTCCACCACCTCACCACCTACCACCACTAATGGACAGTCCACCACCTCACCACAGACTACCACTACTAATGGACAGTCCACCACCTCACCACCTACCACTACTAATGGACAGTCCACCACCTCACCACCTACAACCACTAATGGACAGTCCACCACCTCACCACCTATTCCTATTAATGGACAGTCCACCACCTCACCAACTACCACCACTACTAGACAGTCCACCACCTCACCACCTATTCCTATTAATGGGCAGTACACCACCTCACCAACTACCACTATTAATGGACAGTCCACCACTTCACCAACTACAACAAAAAATTGACAGTCCTCCACCTCACCAACTACCACTACTAATGGAAAGTCCACCACCTCACCAACTACCAGTTCTCAGGGACAGTCCACCATCTCACCACCTATCACTACTAATGGACAGTCCACCACCTCACCACCTACCACTACTGATGGACAGTCCACCTCCTCAACACCAACTACAACTAATAATGGACAGTCCACCACTTCACCAACTATCACTACAAGTGGACAATCCACCACCTCACCACCAAACACTACTAATGGACAGTCCACCATCTCACCAACTACAACTAATAATGGACAGTACACATTTACATTTAAGTCATTTAGCAGACGCTCTTATCCAGAGCGACTTACAAATTGGTGCATTCACCTTATGATATCCAGTGGAACAACCACTTTACAATAGTGCATCTAACTCTTTAAGGGGGGGGAGGGGTTAGAAGGATTACTTTATCCTATCCTAGGTATTCCTTGAAGAGGTGGGGCTTCAGGTGTCTCCGGAAGGTGGTGATTGACTCCGCTGACCTGGCGTCGTGAGGGAGTTTGTTCCACAATTGGGGTGCCAGAGCAGCGAACAGTTTTGACTGGGCTGAGCGGGAACTGTACTTCCTCAGAGGTAGGGAGGCGAGCAGGCCAGAGGTGGATGAACGCAGTGCCCTTGTTTGGGTGTAGGGCCTGATCAGAGCCTGAAGGTACGGAGGTGCCGTTCCCCTCACAGCTCCGTAGGCAAGCACCATGGTCTTGTAGCGGATGCATGCTTCAACTGGAAGCCAGTGGAGAGAGCGGAGGAGCGGGGTGACGGGAGAGAACTTGGGAAGGTTGAACACCAGACGGGCTGCGGCGTTCTGGATGAGTTGTAGGGGTTTAATGGCACAGGCAGGGAGCCCAGCCAACAGCGAGTTGCAGTAATCCAGACGGGAGATGACAAGTGCCTGGATTAGGACCTGCGCCGCTTCCTGTGTGAGGCAGGGTCGACTCTGCGAATGTTGTAGAGCATGAACCTACAGGAACGTGTCACCGACTTGATGTTGGTTGAGAACGACAGGGTGTTGTCCTGGATCACGCCAAGGTTCTTAGCACTCTGGGAGGAGGACACAATGGAGTTGTCAACCGTGATGGCGAGATCATGGAACGGGCAGTCCTTCCCCGGGAGGAAGAGCAGCTACGTCTTGCCGAGGTTCAGCTTGAGGTGGTGATCCGTCATCCACACTGATATGTCTGCCAGACATGCAGAGATGCGATTCGCCACCTAGTTATCAGAGGGGGGAAAGGAGAAGACTAATTGTGTGTCGTCTGCATAGCAATGATAGGAGAGACCATGTGAGGATATGACAGAGCCAAGTGACTTGGTGTATAGCGAGAATAGGAGAGGGCCTAGAACAGAGCCCTGGGGGACACCAGTGGTGAGAGCACGTGGTGCGGAGACAGATTCTCGCCACGCCACCTGGTAGGAGCGACCTGTCAGGTAGGACGCAATCCAAGGGTGAGCCGCGCCGGAGATGCCCAGCTCGTAGAGGGTGGAGAGGAGGATCTGATGGTTCACAGTGTCAAAGGCAGCCGATAGGTCTAGAAGGATGAGAGCAGAGGAGAGAGAGTTAGCCTTAGCAGTGCGGAGCGCCTCCGTGACACAGAGAAGAGCAGTCTCAGTTGAATGACTAGTCTTGAAACCTGACTGATTTGGATCAAGAAGGTAATTCTGAGAGAGATAGCAGGAGAGCTGGCCAAGGACGGCACGTTCAAGAGTTTTGGAGAGAAAAGAAAGAAGGGATACTGGTCTGTAGTTGTTGACATCGGAGGGATCGAATGTAGGTTTTTTCAGAAGGGGTGCAACTCTCGCTCTCTTGAAGACGGAAGGGACGTAGCCAGCGGTCAAGGATGAGTTGATGAGCGAGGTGAGGTAAGGGAGAAGGTCTCCGGAAATGGTCTGGAGAAGAGAGGAGGGGATAGGGTCAAGCGGGCAGGTTGTTGGGCGGCCGGCCGTCACAAGACGCGAAATTTCATCTGGAGAGAGAGGGGAGAAAGAGGTCAAAGCACAGGGTAGGGCAGTGTGAGCAGAACCAGCGGTGTCGTTTGACTTAGCAAACGAGGATCGGATGTCGTCAACCTTCTTTTCAAAATGGTTGACGAAGTCATCCGCAGAGAGGGAGGAGGGGGGAGGAGGGGGAGGAGGATTCAGGAGGGAGGAGAAGGTGGCAAAGAGCTTCCTAGGGTTAGAGGCAGATGCTTGGAATTTAGAGTGGTAGAAATTGGCTTTAGCAGCAGAGACAGAAGAGGAGAATGTAGAGAGGAGGGAGTGAAAGGATGCCAGGTCCGCAGGGAGGCGAGTTTTCCTCCATTTCCGCTCGGCTGCCCGTACACAACCTCACTACCTATTTCTATTAATGGGCAGTCCACCACCTCACCACCTACCACTATCAATGGACAGTCCACCACCTCACCACCTACAACCACTAATGGACAGTCCACCGCCTCACCAACTACCACTATTAATGGACAGTCCACCACTACACCAACAAGTGGACAGTCCACCACCTCACCAACTACCACTTTTAATGGACAGTCCACCACTTCATCAACTATCACTACAAGTGGACAATCCATCACCCCACCACCTATTACTATTACTGGACAGTACACCACCTCACCAACTACAACTAAAAATGGACAGTACACCACCTCACCACCTATTACTATTACTGGACAGTACACCACCTCACCAACTACAACTAAAAATGGACAGTACACCACCTCACCACCTGTTACGATTACTGGACAGTACACCACCTCACCAACTACAACTAAAAATGGACAGTACACCACCTCACCACCTGTTACGATTACTGGACAGTACACCACCTCACCAACTACAACTAAAAATGGACAGTACACCACCTCACCACCTGTTACGATTACTGGACAGTACACCACCTCACCAACTACAACTAAAAATGGACAGTACACCACCTCACCACCTGTTACGATTACTGGACAGGACACCACCTCACCAACTACAACTAAAAATGGACAGTACACCACCTCACCACCTATTACTAATACTGGACAGTCCACCACCTCACCACCTACAACCACTAATGGACAGTCCACCACCTCACCAACTACCACTACTAATGGACAGTCCACCACCTAACCACCTACAGCTTTTAATGGACAGTCCACCACCTCACCAAATATCACTACTAGTGGACAGTCCACCACCTTACCACCTACCAATTCTCAGGGACAGTCCACCACCTCACCAACTACCACTTCTAATGGACAGTCCACCACCTCACCAACTACCACTTCTAATGGACAGTCCACCACCTCACCACCTACAACTTTTAATGGACAGTCCACCACCTCACCACCTACCACCACTAATGGACAGTCCACCACCTCACCACCTACCACTACTAGTGGACAGTCCACCTCCTCACCACCAACTACAACTAATAATGGGCAGTACACCACCTCACCAACTACAACCACTAATGGACAGTCCACCGCCTCACCAACTACCACTATTAATGGAGAGTCCACCACCTTACCACCTATTCCTATTAATGGGCAGTCCACCACCTCACCACCTAACACTATTAATGGACAGTCCACCGCCTCTCCAACTACCACCACTACTGGACAGTCCACTACCTCACCAACTACCACTATTAATGGACAGACCACCACCTCACCAACTACCACTATTAATGGACAGTCCACCACTACACCAACAAGTGGACAGTCCACCACCTCACCAACTACCACTTTTAATGGACAGTCCACAACCTCACCACCTACCACTACTAGTGGACGGGGTCCACCTCCTCACCACCAACTGCAACTAATAATGGGCAGTCCACCACCTCACCACATATCAATACTGATGGACAGTCCACCACCTTACCACCTACGAATTCTCAGGGACAGTCCACCACCTCAGCAACTACCACTACTAATGGACAGTCCACCACCCCACCAACTACAGCTAACAATGGACAGTCCACCACCTCACCAACTTCCACTTTTAATGGACAGTCCACCACTTCACCAACTTACACTTTTAATGGACAGTCCACCACCTCACCAACTACCACTATTAATGGACAGTCCACCACTACACCAACAAGTGGACAGTCCACCACCTCACCAACTACCACTTTTAATGGACAGTCCACCACTTCATCAACTATCACTACAAGTGGACAATCCATCACCTCACCACCTATTACTATTACTGGACAGTACACCACCTCACCAACTACAACTAAAAATGGACAGTACACCACCTCACCACCTATTACTATTACTGGACAGTACACCACCTCACCAACTACAACTAAAAATGGACAGTACACCACCTCACCACCTGTTACTATTACTGGACAGTACACCACCTCACCAACTACAACTAAAAATGGACAGTACACCACCTCACCACCTATTACTATTACTGGACAGTACACCACCTCACCAACTACAACTAAAAATGGACAGTACACCACCTCACCACCTGTTACGATTACTGGACAGGACACCACCTCACCAACTACAACTAAAAATGGACAGTACACCACCTCACCACCTATTACTATTACTGGACAGTACACCACCTCACCAACTACAACCACTAATGGACAGTCCACCACCTCACCAACTACCACTACTAATGGACAGTCCACCACCTAACCACCTACAACTTTTAATGGACAGTCCACCACCTCACCAAATATCACTACTAGTGGACAGTCCACCACCTTACCACCTACCAATTCTCAGGGACAGTCCACCACCTCACCAACTACCACTTCTAATGGACAGTCCACCACCTCACCAACTACCACTTCTAATGGACAGTCCACCACCTCACCACCTACAACTTTTAATGGACAGTCCACCACCTCACCACCTACCACCACTAATGGACAGTCCACCACCTCACCACCTACAACTACTAGTGGACAGTCCTCCTCCTCACCACCAACTACAACTAATAATGGGCAGTACACCACCTCACCAACTACCACTATCAATGGACAGTCCACCACCTCACCTCCTACAACCACTAATGGACAGTCCACCGCCTCACCAACTACCACTATTAATGGAGAGTCCACCACCTTACCACCTATTCCTATTAATGGGCAGTCCACCACCTCACCACCTAACACTACTAATGGACAGTCCACCGCCTCTCCAACTACCACCACTACTGGACAGTCCACTACCTCACCAACTACCACTATTAATGGACAGACCACCACCTCACCAACTACCACTATTAATGGACAGTCCACCACTACACCAACAAGTGGACAGTCCACCACCTCACCAACTACCACTTTTAATGGACAGTCCACAACCTCACCACCTACCACTACTAGTGGACGGGGTCCACCTCCTCACCACCAACTGCAACTAATAATGGGCAGTCCACCACCTCACCACATATCAATACTGATGGACAGTCCACCACCTTACCACCTACGAATTCTCAGGGACAGTCCACCACCTCAGCAACTACCACTACTAATGGACAGTCCACCACCCCACCAACTACAACTAACAATGGACAGTCCACCACCTCACCAACTACCACTATTAATGGACAGTCCACCACTTCACCAACTTCCACTTTTAATGGACAGTCCACCACCTCACCAACTACCACTATTAATGGACAGTCTACCACCTCACCAACTACCACTACTGACTTCATCAGGTTCCCACCTCTCCAGACAGGGATCCCACATCCTGTCCCTGTAGTATATCCTCTCCACTCCATCCTAGTGAGTGTCAGACATGGAGCTACATTCTCTACCAATCTGCACAAAGGTGTACAAGTGGCAGTTGTTGGACATTTAATGGCAGATAAGAGCTTGCGTGTATTTGTATTCAGTGGTGGAAAAGTAAGAGTAAAGAAACCTCAATACAAAATTCCTCAAGTGAATGTCCGCCAGTAATATACTACTCGAGTAAAATTATTTGATTCTAAATATACATAAGTATCAAAAGTAAAAGTACATATCCTTTCAAATTCCTTATAAAGGTTTTCTTGTTTTTTTTAGCCAGGGGCACACTCCAACACTAATTTACAAATGAAGCATTTGTGTTTAGTGAGTCTGCCAGATCACAGCCAGAAGGGATGACCAGGGATGATAATTTGACCATTTCTGTCCATCTAAGCATTCAAAATGTAACAAGTACTGATAGTTGTCAAGGGAAAATGTAAGGAGTAAAACATACATCATTTTCTTTAGCAATGTAGAGAAGTAAAAGTTGTCAAAACTATAATAGTGATTTAATGTACAGATACCCAACAAAAATTACTTAAGTAGTACTTTCAAATATTTTTATTTAGGTACTTTACACCACTGTGTGTTTGTTTTGTCCATACAGATTATCTGCACTACATCAATGAGTCCAAGAGCTGGATTAATGCCATGGAGTTCTGCAGAAGTCGTGGCTCCAAGTCCAACCTGGTGCACATTACCAACCAGACCGTGCAGGCTGACGTGACCCAGCTCATCGCCAATGTGGGGCTGGCATGTGGGGGGGTGTGGATTGGTCTGGAGAGGTCCATCTTTGAGTGGAGCGCCCCCTGGCTGTGGACCAGTGGTGATGTTGATAAGGTGGTGAAGTACAGTGAGTGGCACAGCTGCTTCCCCCTCAACCCCATCAATTACCACTGTGGTAAGATGGTCCGGGTTGGTAACAGAGAACTGAAGTGGCTGGATGCTTCCTGTCATCAGGAATTACCCTTCATCTGTCAAGGTACATTGCTCAACTTTTAAGCTCCTATTTTGGGGCTTATTCTGCGAGGTGGGATATTCAGAACGTTGCAGATAGACAAATATGACATAGAACTGTCAAGGTTTACTGTGGAATAGAGATGTGCTGTCTTGACTGTCATGTAATCTCTATGCAATGTATTATTTTATGCAATGCTCTGATTATACCTCCCTATTGAATAAGGCTCAACCCACATCCCAGAAACCCCCTCTCTACAGTTGGCTACTATCTGCATTGCTCTTTCCTCCCTTTAACTCCCTCCCTTTTACTCCCCTCCCTTTTACAGTCTAGACTCACTCTACTAGTAATAGTCTTTAGAATGAGCCCAAAACATAATGGTAAGACCTGGTCGTATAAGATACATCAATGTCCTGTCATCTAGTATATGATGTTTCAACAGATCTCCACTAGAAGGCGCTCCATGGCAGCCTGGACAGTCTGCAGCCAGACACCACACTGATCTGCCAGAGAGACTTCCACACTCATGGTCTGGAAGGAACCTGCATTTCAATTCGTAATATTTTACACCAATATAACTATTACTATTATTAGGACTTTTTATTGTCATATTTCATATTATATTACTTAATGATACTGTATGTATATAGACTGACTCACAAGCATTGCAATTTGACCTATAGTTTACTGTAATACTTTGATTGTTTTAAAATAAAGAAAGGTGAAGTAAACTGTAACTGAAAATGTAGTATTTAACTCCTGTGTGATATGTACGGTTTCAGAACGCTATTTAGTTAGAATGTAATTATTGTTTTTTTGTATTTCCTTTCAACTTTGTTCTGATTAAACATCCATTTAGAGTTTGATCAGTGTGGAATTTCATTCTTCATAGAAAGTACATTGAGTGATGAATCAAAAGCAATTCAAATGGTCATAATGTAACCTTATTATTTGAGAGGTGTTCAGTGATGTCTAGACTGAATTGACTTTATGATTATTTTCATCAGGACTGAAGGAGTCCATCTCAACTGCCAGCGACAATGAACCTGGTATCTCAGAAAACAACTTTTCAGGGGGGCGAGATGTCTGTGACATCTGTAATGTTGACATACAATTGCACTGATGGGCTGTATTTATGCAACACTGCTCTCCAAAACATAAGTTTAAATCTGTTTCCCAGTCTGTTGCAGCCCCTGATCTCTTCAGCCAGCAGTCCTTGGATGAGTCCTTCGGTGATGTCTGAGTAGTCAACCCATGTGGGTGTATATGCTTACATACTGTTTGGTTCTGAGAATATGAAATACACTTATTCATGTCACTGAGGAAGAGTGGCTAAGATTTACATTATGTCAGAATATGTTATTGTTAGCCATCAGGGATCCTATGGGAGGAGAAGAGACTCAGTCTGGTACCAATCACCATAACCGCTGTGAGTTGGGGAGGAGTGAGCACTTTGGGGCAGAGGCCAGATGAAGTGAGGAAGAACATATCACTAAGGTTCTGTCCAGCAACAGAGATGCTTTGGCTTTTCAGATGTGTAGGAGAAGACTCAGCATAGTTAAATAGCATTGCTTGTGTGAATATGTCGGCTAATGCAGCTGTATTGAGCCTCTGGGAAGAATAAACTTGGTTAAGCTTTCGTAGTGTCCATTGAGTTTATACTCTGAAAATTAGAACCTAACAATACTATATCCTTAATGCTTTTGTGTAAATCAATCTGATATTGTAATATTGAGCACAGACAATCAGCCTCAACTGCGTGGCAGTAACTGCTGCTCTCTGACCTGTAAGTGCCATGGACAGACTGAACACGCCTCCCTGGACAATAGAGACTGCTCTCTGAAGAGATCGTTGCTTTGACCTGAAGTAAGACTATCATCTTTTTTTAATTGACGTGACGTTTTGAACAGAGAGGATGACAGTAGGTTAAGATAGACAGAGGTGTTGCATCAAAAGGCACTAGTGCAGATTCAAACCTACGCTGACGCCTTACATGTTCCAGAGGCTGTGGCATTACAGCTAGACAGGACAAGCCACAAGACTGCCATCTTATTAGGGTTTATATCTGTAAGACAGGTGCCGGGATGGCATTTTAGCACCAATAGGGTCCCACTTTAACAAGCACTGTCAGATGCTGGACACAGCGATGCTTCATGTTGTCTAATTATGTTAGATGCCAACTCTCTCTCACCACTCTCACTCGGGATTAATGCAAATGTATGTTCATGTGGATAATAGTTCCATTCTAAGTTCCAAAGTAATTCACATTCTTCAAAGGACATTGAAAGAAAAGTTGTATTTTTTTGTAAATAAGCTGAATTTCCTTTGTGTGGATGCTGTTGACATTCTTAAATAAAATATGTTTGATTAGTGACAAAAGTCTTACCATTATTTTCAGCCTGCAGCAGGAATGGTGAGATGGAGGCAGTAATCACAACAATGTAGAATTACGTGCCCACTTCCAGGTGGCATGGTTCAGAGAACTGTAAAGATGGAGACAGACAGACATTTGTGGATGTAACAGAATGACAGTAGCCATGTTCTGAACCTAAACAACATTTGTATATCAGAATTTTCCCTGGTGTCATGGTTTGTTGACTGTGTCAGCTATTACAGTCATAAACACTGGCTCATGGATAGCAGGGGAGAGGTGTGGGGTTCTTGCACTTATTCATGTGGTTGATGGCTGTTATACATAAATCAACTTGATAAACCAAGTCATCATGTAGGCCTAGTTATTTAGCAAATGCTTTTATCCAAATCGACACAGAGACCAGGAAGTTAAACCACATCCTAACTACCTGTAACGTAGCACTAAACTCCAACCAAATAAGCTATCAGTATGGACTACAACGTGTCCGTACCAGGAACTATGGGATCTTGTACATCCTGAATTATGTTGCACTTTATTTACACAATTGGAGATTAGGCTGCTATAGCCCTGCAGGTACCACATAGAAAACAGGATTTTAAATACAATGCATTAGGTTGTCGGAAGGTGACCTGATTTGCCTGGCACTGGGAGAACGCACTGACTGTAACGCTCTGGGCGTAGTGGGTGCGAAGTCAGGCACAGGAAGCAGAGAGTACAGGGTAGTGCTATTTATTGCACACACGGCGAAATATAAGTCACCCCACGAAACACAGGGCGCACACAAAACAAATGCACCAAACACGGGGACTCAAACAGTCCGGAGAAAAAACCCACGAACGAAACACGTCAACATCGAAAGTGCTCAGAGCAACACAAAACAATCCTGCACAAAGAGCAGGCAGGCCTACTGGCTAACATAGCCCGACTAATCAGCCTACACACAAAACAGGTGAAACCAATAAACAGAAAGGGGAAAAGGGATCAGTGGCAACTAGTAGGCCGGTGACGACGAGTGCCAAGCGCCACTCGAACAGGAAGGGGAGCCACCTTCGGTAGGAGTCGTGACACTGACACAGGTTACAATGATATATTTGGTGTTTTCTTTGTTTCTTTAACCACATATCTTCATGTCTCGTCAATCAGAGGTCAGTGGATATTGTTCTGAAACAGGTACTTTAGTGAAGCACATGTCCAGTGGAAATAATAATGAATTGATTCCTATTTACCAAATGTACTGCAAATTATTGTCACAAATGTGAACTTTATACACTAACAGAAATGTAAATTTGATGAAGTAACATAGATGTACTGTATGTCTAACACTGTTTAAAGTCCACTGTAATAACAGAGAAAATACATTGGGTCTTTTGGTCAGTGTTGTTGATGTGGAGGGAAGGGTTGGAGCACCACCTGGGTGTGTTCACCTGGTCAGCAGAGAGAGAGGAGAGAAACTCTAGAAACTCATCTCTCTTTCCCCTGTCTCTGCATCTCACAACCAAACTCTGGGGAGAGAAGAGGACAGCTAACTGGGTAGGTGTGCCATCATTTTAAGCTGCACTATAAAAAAATAAACACTGTGCTTTTCATTGAAGAGGTAATAATTCAGATATGTTTCGCACCTTTTGTAACTTACTGTTTGAAATGATTTGAATGGAGCCCCTTGCTTAGTATTCTGTGTATTTGAATGAAGTTAAGACTCACTAAACTCTGAAAGGGGCGGACTGGCCGTCTGGCAGTTGGCGAAATTCCAGATGGGCTGGTCCACTTTTAGCCAAGTAGGCTGGTTCACTTTTAGCCAAGTGGGCTGGTTCACTTTTAGCCAAGTGGGCTGGTTCACTTTTAGCCAAGTGGGCTGGTTCACTTTTAGCCAAGTGGGCTGGTTCACTTTTAAGTGGGCTGGTTCACTTTTAGCCAAGTGGGCTGGTTCACTTTTAGACAAGTGGGCTGGTTCACTTTTAGACAAGTGGGCTGGTTCACTTTTAGACAAGTGGGCTGGTTCACTTTCAGACAAGTGGGCTGGTTCACTTTTAGCCAAGTGGGCTGGTTCACTTTTAGCCAAGTGGGCTGGTTCACTTTTAGCCAAGTGGGCTGGTTCACTTTTAGCCAAGTGGGCTGGTTCACTTTTAGCCAAGTGGGCTGGTTCACTTTTAGCCAAGTGGGCTGGTTCACTTTTAGCCAAGTGGGCTGGTTCACTTTTAGCCAAGTGGGCTGGTTCACTTTTAGCCAAGTGGGCTGGTTCACTTTTAGCCAAGTGGGCTGGTTCACTTTTAGCCAAGTGGGCTGGTTCACTTTTAGCCAAGTGGGCTGGTTCACTTTTAGCCAAGTGGGCTGGTTCACTTTTAGCCAAGTGGGCTGGTTCACTTTTAGCCAAGTGGGCTGGTCCACTTTTAGACAAGTGGGCCTGTCTAAGGTATTCGTTTTACGTTGAAAATGATAATTGTCTGGCCTATAATGGGGGCCTTAAGGTTTAAATAATGGGCCAGTGTTTTAGAAATGAATGAATATTGGTTCTAGTCCGCCCCTGCACTCTTAGAAAAAAAGGTTCTACAGCTGTCCTAATAGGAGAACCATTCAAAGAACCGTTTTTGTTCATATAATATTTATTTCCTCTGTGGAATGGTTCTACATGGAACCCAATAAAAAAATGTATTTTATTTTATTTAACTAGGCAAGTCAGTTAGTGTTCAGTTTGTCAAATCGGAGGGCCTTTTGTCCGGACCTCTGGCAGACTCTATGGGGGTGCCACAGGGTTCAATTCTCGGGCAGACTCTTTTCTCTGTGTTTATCAATGATGTCGCTCTTGCTGCTGGTGATTCTCTGATCCACCTCTACGCAGACGACACCATTCTGTATACATCTGGCTCTTCTTTGGAAACTGTGCTAACAAACCTCCAATCGAGCTTCAACGCCATACAACACTCCTTCCATGGCCTCCAACTGCTTTTAAATGATAGTAAAACTAAGTGCATGCTCTTCAACCGATTGCTGCCCTCACCCTCCCGCCCGACTAGCATCACTTCTCTGGACGGTTTTGACCTAGAATATGTGGACAACTACAAATACCTAGGTGTCTGGTTAGACTGTAACCTCTCCTTCCAGACTCACATTAAGCATCTCCAATCCAAAATTAAATATAGAATTGGAATGGACTATTTTAGTTTTCTTTGAACTTCCATTCCTCTCCTGTTGCAGTAACGTGGTTGGTCCTCTTCATTTCGAAATGGTTGCTGTAAATTCAATTGATTGGACATGATTTGGAAAGGTACACACGAGTCTATATAAGGTTCCACAGTTGACAGTTCATGTCAGAGCAAAACCCAAATTGGCCTGAACGCCATGCGTCACTTCTGGAGGAAACCTGGCACCATCCCTACGGTGAAGCATGGTGGTGGCAGCATCATGCTGTGAGGATGTTTTTCAGCGGCAGGGACTGGGAGACTAGTCAGGATTGAGACAAAGATGAACGGAGCTCAGTACAGTGAGATCCCTGATGAAAACCCGTTCCAGAGCGCTCAGCACCTCGGAATATGAGGCAAAGGTTAACCTTCCAACAGGACAACAACCCTAAGCACATAGCCAAGACAACGCAGGAGTGGCTTCTGGACAAGTCTCTGAATGTTCTTGAGTGGCCCAGCCAGAGCCCGGACTTGAACCTGATCAAACATCTCCGGAGAGACCTGAAAATAGCTGTGCAGCAGCGCTCCCCATCCAATCTGACAGAGCTTGAGAGGATCTGCAGAAAAGAATGGGAGAAACTCCCCAAATACAGGTTTGCCAAGCTTGCAGCATCAAACCCAAGAAGACTCTAATCGCTGCAAAAGGTACTTCAACAAAGTACTGAGTAAAGGTTCGAATACTTATGTAAATGTGATATTTCATTTTTTTATACATTTGCTAACATTTATATAATCCTGTTTTTTCTTTCTCATTATGGGGTATTGTGTGGCAATTGAGGGGGAAACAAAATAATCAATTTTAGAATAAGGCTGTAACCTAACAAAATGTGGAAAAAGTAAACGGGTCTGAATCATTTCCGAGGGCACTATTTATTTGGAAGGTGGGGAGAGAAATGTGGCTGGAGTAGGCTAACTGTAGCATCTCTGTGTCCGACGTGACAGTTCTTGCTGCAATGGGACCCTATTGGGGCTAAAATGCCATCTCTGTCACTGTCTTACCCACAATAACCCCAATAACATGTCAATCTTGTGGCCTGTGTGGTCTAGTGGTAATGCCACAGCCTCTGGAACACATGTCTATAGTGTCAGAATAGGTTTGAATCCAGTCTAGTGCCCTTTGACACGACCTCTGCCTGTCTTCTCCTCTCTCTATCTGTTATAAAAGCTGGCATTCTTACTTCCAGTGGAAAGAAACTCTTCAGAGAGCAGTCTATCTTGTCCAGGGAGGCGTGTTCTGTCTGTCCATGGCCCTTACGCGTCAGGGAGCAGCAGTTACTAGCACCCAGTTGAGGCTCAGACACACAGTATGGAAAGGGTCCCCATTGGACCACTGCCACGTTCTGGTAGAAGTGTTCCAGTAGAGTCCGATCCACATTTCAAACTGCTGTGTCCATATTATGCTTTGGAATGCTGTGTAATCCTCTTGGGTGAGGATGCTCTCTAAGTCATCTACATTTGCTCGGCAAGCCGTCTGTGCCCCATCCCATGTCATTGAACCTTGACCCATGTAATATTTAAGCTCTGAGTTTGATTGGTGCCAAAGGACAGAAAATACACATTTGTCATAATAATGTCCTGAAAGAGACGGACATTGATGTTAAGTAATGTACCTAGACGGTTGTCAAAGGATACTGTAACTTATAAAGGTGACATTATTTGAAATGTACTATGTACATTGTACAAGGTGTTAAGAATGATTAACCCCCTTCAAGTAAAGTGTTTTCATTACTTTGAAGTAATAGTTTACAAATATCAGACAAAGGAGAGAATGGATGAAAAATCAACTTACTTTTCTGTCAAACAAAGGACATGGATTTGTGCAATCTCTCAAACCCCATACTTTTGCTATACGTTCTTGAGCAACACACATTACATTGTGTATATTCCAATATCCCAGTTTAGGCCAAAATGCATGGTATTCGGATTGGACCCAGACAGGATCAGTGAGGTTCTGTGCTGACACTGCTCTCAGAGCTGCTAAATATGGTAGTGTGATAAGATCTCCAACTCCTTAGGACCATATTCCAAGGTGGCTGAGCAGTTCAGACGTCTTTTTCCGTATTGTCGTGTCGTGTCCTGTATATATATATATTTACACCTTTTCTTCACATATCTTTAATTTATTTTATTATCCAAGAACTCAACTACAAAAGCTTTCCTGCAAAAGCTTTCCTGCAACCCGCTTCACCAATTACAATAAGTATTATTTACCTCAATCTGAAAATCCATCGTGGAAGATAGCCAGGGGCTAATTCAGAAGCTAGCCTGAAAGCTAACCAGAAGCTACTCCGATAGCTAGCCAGAAGCTAATCTGTAGCTGCCCCGAAATTAGCCGGTTTGCTGGCTAGCGTTGGTGTTTCAGCTGCCCACGTTTTGCGGTCATCAGCTATTCCTTTAGCTCGATAATCTACCGGCACTTTTGTGCAACGCGACTCGGACCGGAGCATTCCGGGACTTTTTTTCTCTCAGTTTCCCCGGATTCCAACCGCAGGCTCTGGACACTTGCACCTTGATTTCGCAGCTAGCTAGCTGCATACCGTGTGACTATTGGCTTACGTCGACCCCGGAGCAAACTCAAATCATGCTGGAGCTAGCCAGCTGAGGAGTTCCATCACCATCCGGACCCGTTTCTTTTGTTGCTGCTGCAGATACGGAACCCCACCGGGCCTTCACGACTGACTGCCGACGTTATCTGCCCGAGGGATTTATCCAACCGGCACCTCCGTCCCGACGTTACCTGAACGCTCATCTGAGGCCCGCTAATCGTTAGCTGTCTTATCGGCTGCTATCTGAACAAAACCCCACTACAAGGAACCTACCGACGGAAACGCACGAGGTATCTACAAACAGACCTCCATCCTATGCTGCTACCGATAGCCATATACCCGGCCAGCTGTCTGGATCGCCACGACCCCAACCAACCTCTACTCACTGGACCCTTATTGATCACTCGATTAAGCATGCCTCTCCTTAATGTAAATATGCCTTGTCCATTGCTGTTCTGGTTAGTGTTTATTGGCTTATTTCACTGTAGAGATTCTAGCCCTGCTCTCTATACCATATCCAACCTCTCAGTTCCACCACCCACATATGCGATGACATCACCTGGTTTCAATGATGTTTCTAGAGACAAGATCTCTCCCATCATCACTCAATACCTAGGTTTACCTCCACTGTATTCACATCCTACCATACCTTTGTCTGTACATTATTCCTTTAAACTATTTTATCGCCCCCAGAAACTTCCTTTTACTCTCTGCTCTAGTAGCTCTAGGCGACCAATTCTCATTGCTTTTAGCCGTACCCTTATCGTACTTCTCCTCTGTTCCTCTGGTGATGTAGAGGTGAATCCAGGCCCTGCAGTACCTGGCTCCACTCCTATTCCCCAGGCGCTCTCTTTTGATGACTTCTGTAACCGTAATAGCCTTGGCTTCATGCATGTTAACATTAGAAGCCTCCTCCCTAAGTTTGTTTTGTTCACTGCTTTAGCACACTCTACCAACCCGGATGTTTTAGCCGTGTCTGAATCCTGGCTTAGAAAGACCACCAAAAATTCTGACATTTTTATCGCCAATTACAATATTTTCAGACAAGATAGAACGGCCAAAGGGGGCGGTGTTGCAATCTACTGCAAAGACTGCCTGCAGAGTTCTGTTATACTATCCAGGTCTGTTCCCAAACAATTTGAACTTCTACTTTTAAAAATCCACCTCTCTAAAAACAAGTCTCTCACCGTTGCCGCCTGCTATAGACCACCCTCTGCCCCCAGCTGTGCTCTGGACACTATATGTGAACTGATTGCCCCCCATCTATCTTCAGAGCTCGTGCTGCTAGGCGACCTAAATTTGAACATGCTCAACACCCCAGCCACCCTACAATCTAAGCTTGATGCCCTCAATCTCACACAAATTATCAATGAACCTACCAGGTACCACCCCAATTCCGTAAACACGGGTACCCTCATAGATATCATCCTAACAAACTTGCCCTCCAAATACACCTCTGCTGTTTTCAACCAAGATCTCAGCGATCACTGCCTCATTGCCTGCATCCGTAATGGGTCAGCGGTCAAACGACCTCCACTCATCACTGTCAAACGCTCCCTGAAACACTTCAGCGAGCAGGCCTTCCTAATCGACCTGGCCGGGGTATCCTGGAAGGATATTGATCTCATCCCGTCAGTAGAGGATGCCTGGTCATTTTTTTAAAATGCCTTCCTCACCATCTTGAATAAGCATGCCCCATTCAAGAAATTTAGAACCAGGAACAGATATAGCCCTTGGTTCTCTCCTGACCTGACTGCCCTTAACCAACAGAAAAACATCCTATGGCGTTCTGCATTAGCATCGAACAGCCCCCGTGATATGCAACTTTTCAGGGAAGCCAGAAACCAATATACACAGGCAGTTAGAACAGCCAAGGCTAGCTTTTTCAAGCAGAAATTTGCTTCCTGCAACACAAATTCAAAAAAGTTCTGGGACACCGTTAAGTCCATGGAGAATAAGAACACCTCCTCCCAGCTTCCAACCGCTCTGAAGATAGGAAACACTGTCACCACCGACAAATCCACTATAATTGAGAATTTCAATAAGCATTTTTCTACGGCTGGCCATGCTTTCCACCTGGCTACCCCTACCCCGGACAACAGCACTGCCCTCCCCTCTGCTACTCGCCCAAGCCTTCCCCATTTCTCTTTCTCCCAAATACAGTCAGCTGATGTTCTTAATGAGCTGCAAAATCTGGACCCTTACAAATCAGCCGGGCTAGATAATCTGGACCCTTTCTTTCTAAAACTATCTGCTGAAATTGTTGCCACCCCTATTACTAGCCTCTTCAACCTCTCTTTCGTGTCGTCTGAGATCCCCAAAGATTGGAAAGCAGCTGCGGTTATCCCCCTCTTCAAAGGGGGGGACACCCTTGACCCTAACTGCTACAGACCTATATCTATCCTACCCTGCCTTTCTAAGGTCTTCGAAAGCCAAGTCAACAAACAGATTACCGACCATTTCGAATCACACCACACCTTCTCCGCTATGCAATCTGGTTTCAGAGCTGGTCATGGGTGCACCTCAGCCACGCTCAAGGTCATAAACAATATCGTAACCGCCATCGATAGGAAACAATACTGTGCAGCCGTATTCATTGACCTGGCCAAGGCTTTTGACTCTGTCAATCACCACATCCTCATTGGCAGACTCGACAGCCTTGGTTTCTCTAATGATTGCCTCGCCTGGTTCACCAACTACTTCTCTGATAGAGTTCAGTGTGTCAAATCGGAGGGTCTGTTGTCCGGGCCTCTGGCAGTCTCTATGGGGGTGCCACAGGGTTCAATTCTTGGACCGACTCTCTTCTCTGTTTACATCAATGATGTCGCTCTTGCTGCTGGTGATTCTCTGATCCACCTCTACGCAGACGACACTATTCTGTATACTTCTGGCCCTTCTTTTGACACTGTGTTAACAACCCTCCAGGCGAGCTTCAATGCCATACAACTCTCCTTCCGTGGCCTCCAACTGCTCTTAAATACAAGTAAAACCAAATGCATGCTCTTCAACCGATCGCTGCCTGCTCCTGCCCGCCTGTCCAGCATCACTACTCTGGACGGCTCTGACTTAGAATATGTGGACAACTACAAATACCTAGGTGTCTGGTTAGACTGTAAACTCTCCTTCCAGACCCACATCAAACATCTCCAATCCAAGTCAAATCTAGAATTGGCTTCCTATTCCGCAACAAAGCATCCTTTACTCATGCTGCCAAACATACCCTTGTAAAACTGACCATCCTACCAATCCTCGACTTCGGTGATGTCATTTACAAAATAGCCTCCAAAACCCTACTCAATAAATTGGATGCAGTCTATCACAGTGCCATCCGTTTTGTCACCAAAGCCCCATATACTACCCACCACTGCGACCTGTACACTCTCGTTGGCTGGCCCTCGCTTCATACTCGTCGCCAAACCCACTGGTTCCAGGTCATCTACAAGACCCTGCTAGGTAAAGTCCCCCCTTATCTCAGCTCGCTGGTCACCATAGCAGCACCTACCTGTAGCACGCGCTCCAGCAGGTATATCTCTCTAGTCACCCCCAAAACCAATTCTTCCTTTGGACGCCTCTCCTTCCAGTTCTCTGCTGCCAATGACTGGAACGAACTACAAAAATCTCTGAAACTGGAAACACTTATCTCCCTCACTAGCTTTAAGCACCAGCTGTCAGAGCAGCTCACAGATTACTGCACCTGTACATAACCCATCTACAATTTAGCCCAAACAACTACCTCTTTACCTACCTACTGTATTTATTTATTAATTTATTTTGCTACTTTGCACCCCATTATTTCTGTCTCTACTTTGCACTTTCTTCCAATACAAACCAACCATTCCAGTGTTTTTTTAGTTTTTATTTTACTTGCTGTGTTGTACTCACTTCGCCTCCATGGCCTTTTTATATTTTTATTTATTTATACATATATCTGTTTGCCTTCACCTCCCTTATCTCACCTCACTTGCTCACATTGTATATAGACTTATTTTTTTCACTGTATTATTGACTATATGTTTGTTTTTACTCCATGTGTAACTATGTGTTGTTGTATGTGTCGAACTGCTTTGCTTTATCTTGGCCAGGTCGCAATTGTAAATGAGAACGTGTTCTCAATTTGCCTACCTGGTTAAATAAAGGTTAAATAAATAAAAATAAATAAAATAAAATAAATAAAGAGCTGCTATCGGGTCCTCAGCATTGAAGATGGTATTACCATTATTTTCACCCTCCAGCAAGAATGGTGAGATGGAGACACAAATCACAACAATGTAGAATGAATTGTCCACTTCCAGGTGGCATTGTTCAGAGAACTGTAAAGAAGGAGACAAACTCTTGTAGGTGTAACAGAATGACAGAATCCATGTTATCAAGTTAATCAACGTTTGGATATCATTAGAGTTTTCCCTGGTGTCATGGTTTGTTGACTGTGTCAGCTATTACAGTCATAAACACAGACTCATGGATAGCAGGGGAGAGGTGTGGGGTTATTGCCCTTATTCATGTAGTTGATGGCTGTTATACATTAATCACCTTGATAAACCAAACAGCCTGAATCAGTTAGTGAAGGTTCAAAAGATTTGACATCCTACAATTTTTGAAAGATGTCATTTAGCATTTATCCAAATTGACAAAAAGACAGGGAAGTAAAACCACATACTAACTACTTGTAACACTAAACTCCAACTAAATAATCTATCAGGAACTATGCTTTGGTAAATACAGAATTACATTGCACTTTGTTAACACAATTGGGTATTAGGCTGCCATAGCCTTGCAGGTACCACATATAAAACAGGACTTAATATACAATCACTGGAAGGTCTATGATTCTCACATATTCAAACAGCAGGTTTACAGCCAAAGGCATAGACAGGGGTAGTTGTAATTATACTGCAGTATGCTCTTATTGTACTATGTACAGGCTACTGCTGTCTAATTTTGATCAACTGACCTCTGATCTTGAACTTCCTCTAGTGGAGATTTAAAATACTGGTAAATAAAACTGATTAATTGGTCTTGCTGGGGCCCCTATGCTTTCCCTCACCTAGATGCTCTGAACACTGAGGTGTGCCTTATTATTGTAATGTAATATGTGTTTATCATGACCTTAAAAGGCAAATGGCAATGGCCATGCTTGCTTGATATGTTATTTAAAGTTACCAAAGGAAACCTGACCTAGACAAGAGGGCCCAAAAAATAGTATACTTCTTCCAGAAAGACAGATTTAAGGTTAATACCATTACAGGGGAAGAACTGACATGAACATTTTCAACTGACATTTACCCATAATTTCCCTAAGCGCAAAGTCTTGATTTACCAATCAAATGAAGAGCAGGACATATCAGGTTCTCTAAACTGAGTGGATAAATTATTAGGAACACCTTCCTAAATATTGAGTTGCAGTTCTTGACACACTCAAACCGGTGTGCCTGGCACCTATTACCATACCCCGTTCAAAGGCACTTAAATCTTTTGTCTTGCCCATTCACCCTTTGAATGGCAGACACACAATCCGTGTTTTAAATTAACTGTCTCAATGCTTAAAAATCATTCTGTAACCTGTCTCCTCCACTTTATCTACACTGATTGAAGTGGATTTACAAGTGACGTCAATAAGGGATCATAGCTTTCACTTGGATTTACCTGGTCAGTCTTTGTCATGGAAAGAGCAGGTGTTCCTAATGTTTTGTGCCCTCGGTGTATATCTCCATGTGGATTGGAACTCTTGTCTTGGTCATATTTTATTTTATTTTTATTTATTTCACCTTTATTTAACCAGGTAGGCAAATTGAGAACACGTTCTCATTTACAATTGCGACCTGGCCAAGATAAAGCAAAGCAGTTCGACACATACAACAACACATAGTTACACATGGAGTAAAACAAACATACAGTCAATAATACAGTGAAAAATAAGTCTATATACAATATGAGCAAGTGAGGTGAGATAAGGGAGGTGAAGGCAAACAAAATATATATATAAATAAATAAAAATATAAAAAGGCCATGGTGGCGAAGTAAATACAATATAGCAAGTAAAAAAATAAAAAAAAATTAAAAAAGTAGAGATAGTAGAGATAGAAAAAAGTAGAGATAGAAATAATGGGGTGCAAAGGAGCAAAATAAATAAATAAATAAATACAGTAGGTAAATAGGTAGTTGTTTGGGCTAAATTATAGATGGGCTATGTACAGGTGCAGTAATCTATGAGCTGCTCTGACAGCTGGTGCTTAAAGCTAGTGAGGGAGATAAGTGTTTCCAGTTTCAGAGATTTTTTGTAGTTCGTTCCAGTCATTGGCAGCAGAGAACTGGAAGGAGAGGCGGCCAAAGGAAGAATTGGTTTTGGGGGTGACCAGAGAGATATACCTGCTGGAGCGCGTGCTACAGGTAGGTGCTGCTATGGTGACCAGCGAGCTGAGATAAGGGGGGACTTTACCTAGCAGGGTCTTGTAGATGACCTGGAGCCAGTGGGTTTGACGACGAGTATGAAGCGAGGGCCAGCCAACGAGAGTGTACAGGTCGCAGTGGTGGGTAGTATATGGGGCTTTGGTGACAAAACGGATGGTACTGTGATAGACTGCATCCAATTTATTGAGTAGGGTTTTGGAGGCTATTTTGTAAATGACATCACCGAAGTCGAGGATTGGTAGGATGGTCAGTACAAGGGTATGTTTGGCAGCATGAGTGAAGGATGCTTTGTTGCGGAATAGGAAGCCAATTCTAGATTTAACTTTGGGTTGGAGATGCTTAATGTGAGTCTGGAAGGAGAGTTTACAGTCTAACCAGAAACCTAGGTATTTGTAGTTATCCACATATTCTAAGTCAGAGCCGTCCAGAGTAGTGATGTTGGACAGGCGGGCAGGTGCAGGCAGCGATCGGTTGAAGAGCATGCATTTAGTTTTACTTGTATTTAAGAGCAAATGGAGGCCACGGAAGGAGAGTTGTATGGCATTGAAGCTCGCCTGGAGGGTTGTTAAGTCAAAAGAAGGGCCAGAAGTATACAGAATAGTGTCGTCTGCGTAGAGATGGATCAGAGAATCACCAGCAGCAAGAGCGACATCATTGATGTATACAGAGAAGAGAGTCGGTCCAAGAATTGAACCCTGAGACTGCCAGAGGCCCGGACAACAGACCCTCCGATTTGACACACTGAACTCTATCAGAGAAGTAGTTGGTGAACCAGGCGAGGCAATCATTAGAGAAACCAAGGCTGTCGAGTCTGCCGATGAGGATGTGGTGATTGACAGAGTCAAAAGCCTTGGCCAGGTCAATGAATACGGCTGCACAGTATTGTTTCCTATCGATGGCGGTTAAGATATCGTTCATGACCTTGAGCGTGGCTGAGGTGCACCCATGACCAGCTCTGAAACCAGATTGCATAGTGGAGAAGGTATGGTGGGATTCGAAATGGTCGGTAATCTGTTTGTTGACTTGGCTTTCGAAGACCTTAGAAAGGCAGGGTAGGATAGATATAGGTCTGTAGCTGTTAGGGTCAAGAGTGTCCCCCCCTTTGAAGAGGGGGATAACCGCAGCTGCTTTCCAATCTTTGGGAATCTCAGACGACACGAAAGAGAGGTTGAAAAGGCTAGTAATAGGGGTGGCAACAATTTCAGCAGATAGTTTTAGAAAGAAAGGGTCCAGATTATCTAGCCCGGCTGATTTGTAAGGGTCCAGATTTTGCAGCTCTTTCAGAACATCAGCTGACTGTATTTGGGAGAAAGAGAAATGGGGAAGGCTTGGGCGAGTAGCAGAGGGGAGGGCAGTGATGTTGACCAGGGTAGGGGTAGCCAGGTGGAAAGCATGGCCAGCCGTAGAAAAATGCTTATTGAAATTCTCAATTATAGTGGATTTGTCGGTGGTGACAGTGTTTCCTATCTTCAGTGCAGTTGGAAGCTGGGAGGAGGTGTTCTTATTCTCCATGGACTTTACAGTGTCCCAGAACTTTTTTGAATTTGTGTTGCAGGAAACAAATTTCTGCTTGAAAAAGCTAGCCTTGGCTGTTCTAACTGCCTGTGTATATTGGTTTCTAGCTTCCCTGAAAAGTTGCATATCACGGGGGCTGTTCGATGCTAATGCAGAACGCCATAGGATGTTTTTCTGTTGGTTAAGGGCAGTCAGGTCAGGAGAGAACCAAGGGCTATATCTGTTCCTGGTTCTAAATTTCTTGAATGGGGCATGCTTATTCAAGATGGTGAGGAAGGCATTTAAAAAAAATATCCAGGCATCCTCTACTGACGGGATGAGATCAATATCCTTCCAGGATACCTCGGCCAGGTCGATCAGAAAGGCCTGCTCGCTGAAGTGTTTCAGGGAGCGTTTGACAGTGATGAGTGGAGGTCGTTTGACCGCTGACCCATTACGGATGCAGGCAATGAGGCAGTGATCGCTGAGATCTTGGTTGAAAACAGCAGAGGTGTATTTGGAGGGCAAGTTGGTTAGGATGATATCTATGAGGGTGCCCGTGTTTACGGAATTGGGGTGGTACCTGGTAGGTTCATTGATAATTTGTGTGAGATTGAGGGCATCAAGCTTAGATTGTAGGATGGCTGGGGTGTTAAGCATTTTCCAATTTAGGTCGCCTAGCAGCACGAGCTCTGAAGATAGATGGGGGGCAATCAGTTCACATATGGTGTCCAGAGCACAGCTGGGGGCAGAGGGTGGTCTATAGCAGGCGGCAACGGTGTGAGACTTGTTTTTAGAGAGGTGGATTTTTAAAAGTAGATGTTCAAATTGTTTGGGAACAGACCTGGATAGTAAAACAGAACTCTGCAGGCAATCTTTGCAGTAGATTGCAACACCGCCCCCTTTGGCCGTTCTATCTTGTCTGAAAATCTTGTAGTTGGGGATGAAAATGTCAGAATTTTTGGTGGTCTTTCTAAGCCAGGATTCAGACACGGCTAAAACATCCGGGTTGGCAGAGTGAGCTAAAGCAGTGAATAAAACAAACTTATGGAGGAGGCTTCTAATGTTAACATGCATTAAACCAAGGCTATTACGGTTACAGAAGTCATCAAAAGAGAGCGCCTGGGGAATAGGAGTGGAGCTAGGTACTGCAGGGCCTGGATTCACCTCTACATCACCAGAGGAACAGAGGAGGAGTAGGATAAGGGTACGGCTAAAAGCTATGAGAATTGGTCGTCTAGAACGTCTAGAACAGAGAGTAAAAGGACGTTTCTGGGGGCGATAAAATAGCTTCAAGGAATAATGTACAGACAAAGGTATGGTAGGATGTGAATACAGAGGAGGTAAACCTAGGTATTGAGTGATGATGAGAGAGATATTGTCTCTAGAAACATCATTGAAACCAGGTGATGTCATCGCATATGTGGGTGGTGAAACTGAATGGTTGGATATGGTATAGTGAGCAGGGCTAGAGGCCCTACAGTGAAATAAGCCAATAAACACTAACCAGAACAGCAATGGACAAGGCATATTTACATTAAGGAGAGGCATGCTTAATCGAGTGATCAATAAGGGTCCAGGGAGTAGAGGTTGGTTGGGGTCACGGCGATCCAGACAGCTGGCCGGGTATATGGCTATCGGTAGCAAGATAGCAAAGGATGGAGGTCTATTTTTAGACACCTCGTGCGTTTCCGTCGGATAGATTAGTGGGGTACCGTGTCTTGTAAAGGGGATCAATCCAATTGGCAAAATAGATATAGTGACCCAAGAAAAAGAAAAAAAATGTCCGATATACTTATTAAGATAGCAGCCGATAAGACAGCTAACGATTAGCGGGCCCCAGATGAGCGTTCAGGTAACGTCGCGACGGAGGTGCCAGTTGGATAACTCCCTCGGGCAGATAACGTCGGCAGTCAATCGTGAAGGCCCGGTGGGGCTCCGTATCTGCAGCAAAAAAAAACCCCGGGTCCGGATAGGTGACTGTAGCCCAGGAATGGCTGATGGAATTCCTCAGCTGGCTAGCTCCGGAATAATTTAAGTTTGCTCCGGGATCGACGTAAGCCAATAGTCACACGGTTTGCAGCTAGCTAGCTGCGAAATCAAGGTGCAAATGACCAGAGCCTGCGGCTGAAATCCGGGGAAACTGAGAGAAAAAAAAGGCCCGGTATGCTCCGGTCCGAGTCGCGTTGCACAAAAGTGCCGGTAGATTATCGAGCTAAAGGAATAGCTGATGACCACAAAACGTGGGCAGCTGAAACACCAACGCTAGCCAGCAAGCCGGCTAACTTCTGGGCAGCTTGAGATTAGCTTTCGGCTAGCTTTCGGCTAACTTCTGGTTAGCTTTCTGGCTAACTTCTGATTAGCCCCTGGTTAGCTTCCACTGTGGATTTTCAGATTTCAGGTAAATAATACTTTTTTTTGTTGTAATTGGTGAGGCGGGTTGCAGGAAAGCTTTTGTAGTTGAGTTCTTGGATAATAAAAAAATATAAAAGATATGCGAAGAAGGTGTAAATATATATATACAGGACAAGACAGTACGAGGACAAAAATGACGTCTGAACTGCTAAGCCATCTTGGAACTATATGCCAACCAAAAATAAATTGTTATCTTCATGTAAAAGTATATAGGAAATGTGGGAATTTTTCAAATGTTTTGGCTCCTACAAGATCTTAAAAATTATATAAAGTGATACTAAAAATAAATTATAACATTATTACATATTATGCTACAACATATTTATTAAATACAATTTACTCAATATGCATAAGTGGAGTCTCCCTTTTAGGTTGTTTGATTTACAATATAGGGACATAAACACAGTCTTGGTGGGTTCACTCTTTCTAGAATGATCTTTCAGCAAGACAACAGAGAGGCTTGATGAGGTTGACTGAGACAAGGGTGTGTTCAAAGGAGGAGGAGAGCAGATCCTCTTTATAAACACTCCAGCTACAGTACTTCTCCACCTGTCTGCTCATCAAAACCAAACAAGCCTTGGAGAGAGAGAGAGAGAGAGAGAGAGAGAGAGAGAGGGGGAGCCAAAAAGGTACGTTTACTTTTACTTTTACTAATGGGATATTACAAGCACTTCATCACTGTATAACATCTTACATCATGACTGACATTTTGGTGTCAAAAAGAATTCGTTTAAAGTTGTTATCTAGTAAATATGCCTAGTTTGGATCACATTGACTCGCATAATGGAATATTTATCAAGCAGAGAATAAGTCAGAAAATGTGTTTTGTTATAAAGTGATTATGTAATGGCATGTAATACTGCAACAGCATGCCAGCTATAATTGTATCATATCACTTAAAACTTGATCAATGACATACGGTACTGTTTGTTTGTAATCTATATAGGTCAAGTTAAAAAAAAGGGATTCTGTCCGCAAAATGTATTGTTTTCCTTAAATAGTTAACAGAGAATTAATTTATGATCCCTAGCCAGCTTGGGTGGAATTGAACTCATATATCAGGGGTTTAGCACTTAGTCCTACATACATTTTGGCTCAAACAGTCTGCAGCCAAACGCACTACAATGACACACACGATTGTGTGTCACTTTGTCAAATATTGGCATTAATATATTGATGCCACATTACAGAATACTTTTTTCCAAAAGATTCAGAGGTAGAATTTGAGCAAAAAACATGTTTTCCTGTTAAAGGTGAAAGACAAAGGTACAGTTACTACTGCTTTCACTCAAAATCGTCCAAAACAGTTTATTTTATGTCATAATATGAATATTTAAAAGCATCACAACACCACAAACGTTTCCTATTTCTTGAGGACAGAAGGGGGAGGAGAAAGGTTGAATCAAGCCGCTTCAGTCACTCTTTCCCTGTCAAATTAGTCAGAGTATCATACTCTATTTGCCTAGTTAAATCCACTGGCTATTTTACATACTGTAGTTTTTACATTCATCTCGTTCATCCAGAAACTAATCAGCTGCTCATTGTTAAGGCTGTCATGTTAAGGCTGTCTTTTCCATAACAGTTTTCATTCAGTATCTCTTTTCTCTATCACAAATTCCTAATATCATCTTGTTTCTTATACATCTTGATAAAATATTTTCTAAAACAGACAAACACTTATTGACCCTTCTACATCTTTTCAGTGGCTATGTGGCTCCCAACAGTGTTGGCAGTGTTTCTGGGTAAGTATTGTATTCCCTTTTCCCCAACATCTTTAAACTAAAAACAGCCCATTAGCTAGAACATGTATACTGACCACAGTATGCTGATATAGTTAACTTATTTGCTCTACTGTAACACATATCCATGTTTTTAGATCTCACTATCTATGTACAAGTTATACATGTGCAACATATACAACATACACATTACGCTTTGTGATCTTTCTTGTTACAGGATGAGAATGTTTAGACTGTTTTCTTTGCCCAGGTGCAGCCCCTGACCTCTTCTTCAGCCAGCAGTCCTTGGATGTGTCCTTCAGTGATACCAGAGCAGTTGAACCACGTGAGTGTACATGCTTATGTGCTATATAAGACGTATACTTCATGGTTTAGTGTAAATCAATCTAAATTGTAATATTGAGCATGGACAAGGCCATTTCTGTCACTTTGTGCTAGTCTTTTAAATAATGTACTTGTATTCTAATTGAGAACCACATTTGCCCCTATTCAACAGCTCACTGCTCACAGGGATTCCTGGTTGACAAAGACTTTGGTGGGAACGACATTCTGACGGTGTATGAACGGGACCACCATCATTGCCAGCTTGCCTGCACTCAGAACCCCGGGTGTTCCTACTTCAGCTACGTGGTTAAAGAGTATAATCAATTTGAGAAGTTGGGTTGCCTGTTTGGGTGGTGGTCGCACCACTTCTTTCTGTAAATAGTTGAAGGATGTGGCTAGAGAAATGTCACCTCATGGACTGAATATAAATGTGATCAAAATGATAAACAGTATTTGTTTACAATTACATTGATGACATTTTTTTTAATGTAAAACAGAAATGACTGGGAAGTGCATCAGTATTGTCATGTACTTTCAAAACAGATTCCATTGCTATCAAAAGCATTTCTTTGGTCAACCAACTATGACAAACCATCCAGGAATCATATCTGGTTACACTAGGAAGGGCTGCAGTGAAGGTATGGACCAATATAACAAACTGTACACATATTACTTACAATTGTTAAACATGTTTTCAGCGTTCACAGTGTCAAGGAGTAGTAAATGAGCTTTAAATTGAGATGATGGAGTGATCTAGCACAACAACATTAGCATGTTCCTTTATAAATCCAAAGTAGTTTTATATTAACCATTGATGTCAGGTCGTGGGTGATTCCTACCAAACCCCAAACTAAAATTTCATCCATAGAGGTGTCCTTTGGAGGAAGGATTGTTGAAATAAACCGTATTTGACATTTGTACCTTAAAGTGTAATTGAGAAGTATCTTACTGAAGTTTGAATATTTGTGACATTTTGGTCTTACTCAGGCTTCCTTTAAGACTCCAAGTGGAATTATGTTTATCGACATTTTTACATATTAATCAAAAATGAAAAGCTGAAATATCTTGAGTCAATAAGTATTCAAACACTTTGTTATGGCAAGCCTGAATAAGTTTAGAAGCAAAAATATCCTTAACAAGTCACATAATAAGTTACATGGACTCACTCTTTGTGCAATAATATTGTTTAACAAGATTTCTGAATCCCATAACGCTAAAAGTAGCAGAGATCCCAGTCTGGAACTTTGATATGGACGTAGAGTATATTATAAAATGCACCCCCTTTTCCCCTTAGAACAGCCTCAATTCGTCGGTACAATTCGTTGGGGAATCTACAAGGTGTCGAAAGTGTTCCACAGGGATGCTGGCCCATGTTAACTCCAATGCTTCCCATAGTTGTGTCAGGTTGGCTGGATGTCCCTTGGGTGATAAACAATGTTGATACACATGGAAACTGTTGAGCTTGAAAAACCCAACAGCTTTGCTGTTCTACTACCATACCCGTTCAAAGGCACTTAAATATTTTGTTTTGCCCATTCACCCTCTAAATGGCACACATAAACAATCCAAGTTTCAATTGTCTCAAGGCTTAAACATGCTTCTTTAACTTGTCCCCTCCCCTTCATCTACACTGATTGAAGTGGATTTAACAGGTGATATCAATGAGGGATCATAGCTTCACCTGAATTCACCTGGTCAGTCTATGCCATGGAAAGAGCATGTTTTGTACACTCAGGTTATGTCAACAATCCTTCCTCTAACAGACCATTCTATGGATTATATTTAGTGAAAATCCCCAAAAGTTCTGTATTTATTTGGTTCTAGTTTCATGAGGAATCACCCCGTGCTTTGTCTGTCCACACAGGTCCAGCAGTAGAGATACTAGTGTTTACTCTGTTTAGTGAGGGGAGGAGCATGGCGGAAGCTCAGAAGTTCTGCAGGGAGTATTACGAGGAACTGGCCACCATCTTCAATGCTGAGGACCAGATAGCAGCTCTGAGAACAGTGTCAGCACAAAACCTCACTGACGCTGTCTGGGTCCACTCCCAATACAATGCTTTTTGTCCCAGAGTGGGCTATTGGAATCCACCAAATGCAAAGTGTGTTGTTCATGGACAAAGAGCAAAAGTATGGGGTTTGAGAGATTGCATAAATCCATGTCAATTTGTGTGCCAGAAAAGTAAGTTGATTTTGCATCCATTCTCTCCCTTGTCTGATATTTGTCATTCTTAACACCTTGGTAAAGTACATAGTACATTTCAAATCATGTCACCTTTATGAGGTACAGTATCCTTTGACAACCGTTTAGGTACATTTATTTAACATCAATGTCTGTCTATCAGGACATTTTTAGGACAATTGTTTATCTTCTGTCCTTAGGCACACAATCAAACAATTCCTCAGAGCTTAAATATTACATGGGTCAAGGTTCATTGACGTGGAAGGGGGCACAGACTGCTTGCCGAGCCGATGGAGATGATTTAGCGAGCATCCTCACCCAAGAGGATTACACAGCATTCCAAGGCATAACAGATTCACAGCAGTATGATATGTGGATCGGACTCTACTGGAAGACTTCTACCAGAATGCGGCAGTGGTCCAATGGGGACCCCTTTCCATACTGTGTGTCTGAGCCTCAACTGGGTGCAAGTAACTGCTGCTCCCTGACCCGTAAGGGCCATGGACAGACTGAACACGCCTCCCTGGACAAGATAGACTGCTCTCTGAAGAGACCGTTCCTTTGCACTGGAAGTAAGACTGCCATCTTTTATTGAACAGATAGAGAGAGGAAAAGACAGGCAGAGGTGGCATCAAAGGCACTAGGCTGGACTAAAACCTTTTCTGACACTATAGACATGTGTTCCAGAGGCTGTGTCATTACCGCTAGACCAGCCAGGCCACAAGACTGCCATCTCATTGGGGATATTGGGGGATGTAGTACAGGGACAGGGACTGTCACATGGGACATTGAGATGCTACATGTACCCTATTCCGGCCACCTCTCTCTCCCCAATCTCACTAGGAACAAATGAAAATGTTTGTTCATGTGGTTTCTTTTATGAGATAATCATTCCATACTTGTAAACATAGAATACAGAGGCTTGAACTACACAGTTACAACGTAATTTACAGTCTTTAAAGGACATTGGAAGAAAAGCTACCTATTTATGGAAAATAAGCTGAATCTCATTTGAGTGTGTGTTACCATTCCTGTGTCCCTCTAGAAAAGAGAATGAAGCAGACCATTGTAAGGATGTCTCTGAAATCTAACACAGGAGGTGACCTCAATGACCCAGTGGTAAAGGAACAGATGTTGGAGCAGGTACAGTAGTCCTACATCTCCCACATCAGAAATCAATGTCATGTTCACTCATTTCACTCTTCTCATGATTAGGAATAAAACTTGACATCACAAAGAATTACATTTAGGATACTCAATTAAAATGAGGGCTGCTGACATTATCTGGTTTGATCATATCTCATAGATCAGAAAGGAGTTTGCTAAGAACGGGAACTTCATCAAAGACCTGCGCTGGAGAGAACTGCCGAATGGAGACGTTTTTCGCAAAATAGTTGAACTTGGAAGCCCTGAAGAAGGTAAACACTTTTTTTGTGTCGGTTATGAAAATGACCCTCCTTAAGATTAGTATGTTGTTCAGAGTCCCTTGTACAATGTGTTGTTAGGTTTTGCATCCTATTAACAGAATGGAAATGAAGTAAGGTGTTCGTGAACTAATTCCAGTGAGAGTCTTTGTGCTGTTGTGTTTGTATTCTAAGGTCAGTGTGGGTCTGGATGAAGAGGACCAGCCATGATGATGCAACAGGAGAGGCATGGAAGGTCCAAGAAAACTAAAACAGTCAAGCCTACTGTAAATAACCCTAGTACCTCATAATATATGACCGTATATAAATAACATTATCTTAGTTCACGGACAATGTTTTTTTTTTAATGATTGATAGCTTTCTGCTTTTGAATGAGAAATAAGATGTCAAGTTATGTTAGGCTAGTTTTAAACTCTACAATGTTTTACTATTGTAACATCAAATTATAATCTATGACATGTTGGTGTATGAATTTAATGTAATAATATTTGTTGTACATTAGGTCAATTTGATTAATGAAGAGAAGTTTGTAGTTTAAACATGCATAGTAACATGTTTTAGTGAGGGATCTGCATTGTATAATTCTTCATAATGATGTTACACACTCAATTATTGATGTAACTGTCGACATTCTTAAATAAAATATGTTTGATTAGTGCCTACAGTATTACCATTATTTTCACCCTACAGCAAGAATGGTGAGATGGGGGCACAAATCACAACAATGTAGAATTATGTGCCCACTTCCAGGTGGCATGGTTCAGAGAACTAAAGATGGAGACATATAGAATGTTGTGGGTGTGACAGAATGACAGTAGCCATGTTATCAAGTTAATCAACGTTTGGATATCATTAGAGTTTTCCCTGGTGTCATGGTTTGTTGACTGTGTCAGCTATTACAGTCATAATCACAGACTCATGGATAGCAGGGGAGAGGTGTGGGGTTCTTGCCCTTATTCATGTAGTTGATGGCTGTTATACATTAATCACCTTGATAAACCAAGCCATCACAGATCAGTTAGTGAAGGTTCAAAGATTTGACAGCCTCATTTTATTTATGTTATTTAGCATTTATCTAAATTGACATAAAGACAGGGAAGTAAAAGCACATCCTAACTACTTATGACACTAAACTCCAACTAAATAAGATATCAGGAACTATAGGCTTTTGTACATCCAGAATGGCATTTCACTTTGTTAACACAATTGGGTATTAGGCTGCCATAGCCCTGCAGGTACCATATATAAGACAGGACTTAATATACAATCACTGGAAGGTCTATGATACTCATATATTCAAATAGCATGTTTTTAGCCAAATGCATAGACAGGGGTAATTGTAATTATACTGCAGTATGCTCTTATTGTACTATGTACAGGCTACTGCTGTCTAATTTTGAAATATCTTGATTAACTGACCTCTGATCTTGAACTCCCTCTAGCTAATATTCAAAATAATGGTAAATATTTTTCAGACCGAAAATAACTACTCTGATTGATTGCTCTGGCTGGGGCCGCCATGCTTCACCTCACCTAGCTTCTCTGAACACTGAGGTTTGAGTTATGATTGTAATGTAATATGTGGTTATCATATTGTTCAATATGAGTGTCCATGGTCTTAAATGGCAAATGACAATGGCTATGCATGTTTGCTAAGTTATTCAATAGAGTCACCAAAGGAAAATTAGCCAAGAGGGCCCACAAATAGTATACCTCTCCCAGAAAGACAGATTTAGGGTTAATTCCATTACAGGGCGAGAACTGGCATGAAAATTGTCAATTGAGATTTACCTATCATTTCCCTGAGCCAAAGCCTTGATTTACGAATCAAACGAGGAGCAGGACATATCAGGTTGTCTACATTGAGTATACAAAATATTAGAAACAACTTTCTAATATTGATTTCCAACCCCCCCCCTTTCCCCTCAGAACAGCCTCAATTCGTTGTGCCATGGACTCTACAAGGTGTTGAAAGCAGGAGATGCTGGCCCATGTTGACTCCAATGCTTCCCACAGTTGTGCCAAGTTGGCTGGATGTCCTCTGGGTGGTGGACCATTGTTGATACACACAGAAAACTGATGAGCATGGAAAACCCAGCAGCGTGACAATTAATGACACAAAACGGCACGCCTTGCACCTACTGTTCAAAGATCCTTAAATGTTTTGCGTTGCATATTTACCCTCTGAATGCACACACATACAATCCATGTCTCAATTGTCTCACGGCTTAAAAATCCTTCTGTAACCTGTCTTCTCTCCTTTATTTACACTGAAGTGGATTTAACAAGTGAGATCAATAAGGGCACATAGAATTCACCTGGATTCACCGCGTCAGTCTACTGTATGTCATGGAAAGAGCAGGTGTTCCTAATGTTTTGTACACAGTGTATATCACCACGGTGATTTGAACTCTAGTCTTGGTCATATTCCATCCAAAGAATAGCAAATTGTAATTTGATGATTCCAAGCATAAGTTGTTATGTTTATGTACAGTATTTGGGAAATGTTGATCTTAGGTTATGTTGATCCTACATGATCTTAACAATTATTTTATAAGATATTATACCACCTAGAGCACTGGTGCATGAAGTTAAGCAACATAATCAAAAAATCACCATCAAAATATGTCAGTTTAATTTAGAGATGTCTGTTTATTTATGTGTCACACACGCCTATGTCACACTTCCATATCTGTGGTGGAAAGTGGCAGAGCTACAGCATTATTTGTCAGTCCAGGAGACATCCTGAAAATCGGTCTTCTCATGAAAAATGTCTGAAGCATCTGAACGGTTAGGCCTACAACTAATATGACCGCAGATACGGAAGTGTGACACAGGCGGGTGAGGTGGATTGAGATGCAGAACGTGTAAATAAACAGACATCTCTAGCTAAAACTGACATATTTGATGGAGATTTTTTTATTATGTAGCTTAACTTGACGCACCTGTGCTCTAGGGGTATAATATATTATAAAATAATTGTTAAGATCATATAGGATCAAAACGTCCTAAGATCAACATTTCCCAAATACTGTACATAAACATAACAACTTATGCTTGGAATCATCAAATCACAATTTGCTACATCCTCTATTTTCCTAGTTATATCCACCGGCTATTTAAAAAAAATGTTTTATGTATTTATTGCATATTCGAAACATACAAAATACTTGCAGTGAAGCCGCTCAACAACTACATCATACCATACCAGTCATCCAACAGACTCCCATTCAGAGCGACACACAGAAGCATCCAGGGTCAATGCCCTGCTCAAGGGCATGTTGACCGATCTACCACCAGGCCAAAAAACGTGAACCCGAACCCTCCAAGATCCCCCCCACAGTTCCCCAATAGATGTCCCTCAACCATTCGAGACCCCTCCCACAGTCCCCCCCCCAGGAAGAAAAATAAGAAATAAAAAATACAATTAACAATTAATTCTCCACCCCCAAGAACCCCCCAATGCACCAACAACCAAGAGAATCAACTAAAGAGAAAAAAGGAAAAGACAGAAGAAAACAACAAACAACAACGCAAAAAAATGAATATATATATTTAAAACACCGGCTATTTTACATACTGTAGCTTTTACATTAATCTCGGCACCCAGAACTAAATCAGCTACTCAATGTTAAGGCTGTCACGAGAGACTTCTTTTACATACCAGTTTGCATTCAGTATCTCTTTTTTCTATCACAAATTCCTAATATCCTCTTATTACTTATACATCTTCATAAAATATTTTGAAGTTCTAAGTCTTTAGAAATTGTAGAAAACATTTTGAAAATGAAATCAGAAATATTTCATTTACATTGGAATTCACACCCTTGAGTCAATACTTTGTAGTAGCACCTATGGCAGCGATTACAACTGTGAGTCTTTCTGGGTAAGTCTCTAAGAGCTTTCCACACCTGGATTGTGCAACTCTTGCCCATTATTATTTTACAAATTCTTCAAGCTCTGTCACATTTCTTGTTGATCATTGTTAGAAAAACCAAGCAAACTGAACCAGGTTTTCCTATAGGATTTTGCCCATGCTTAGCTCTATTCTGTTTATTTTTTATTTGTAAAAACTCCTTAGTCTTTAATGATTACAAGCACACCCATAACATAAGGAAGCCACCACTATGCTTGAAAATATGCATAGTGCTTCTCAGGAATGTGTTGTATTGGATTTTCCCCAAACATAACACTTTGTATTCAGGACCAAAAGTTAATTGCTTGCCACATTTCTTGCAGTTAATGCCTTGTTGCAAACTGGATGCTTGTTTTGGAATATGTTTTATTCTGTGCAGGCATTCTTCTTTCACTCTGCCAATTAGGTTAGTATTGTGGAGTAACTACAATGTTGTTGAGCCATCCTCAGTTTTCTCCGATCACAGCCATTAAACTCTGTAACTGCTTTAAAGTCACCATTGGCTTAATGGTGAAATCCCTGAGCGGTTTACTCTCCAAGAATATGCATATCCTTGCTTCAGACCCTGAGCAACAGGCAGTACGATTTGGGTATGTCATTTTAGGCGAACATTTTTAAAAACTGGCGGATCTTCAAGAGCCATTGATGTCAGTCCACGGGTGATTGATCACAAAACTAAAACAAGACATTTCCTCCATGGAAGGGTCATTGGGGGAAAGATTGTTGACATCTATTTGACATTCGTACCTTAAAGCATACTTGAGAAACTGAAGTTGGAATATTTGTGACATTTTGGCCTTGCCCAGGGCTCCTTTAAGACTCCATACTTTCATTTGTAGGTACTACAAAGTAAAAGTTTGTGTAATATGAAGCTTTAACGCTATGAGTAGTATTTTGATTTCAATTGCACATTTCTTACATACATTAATGCATATTGAAAAATATGACCATGTTTAAAAATATATATATTTTTAGATTTGGCACATTTTTCTGCATGATCCCTTCATCCATCCCATAAAGCTAATAGTAGCAGAGATCCCACTCTGGAAATGTGATACGGACGTGGAATACAGTGGCTTCAGAAACTATTCACACCACTTGACTTTTTCCAAATGTTGTTTTACAGTCTGAATTTTAAAACACATGTCACTGGGCTACACAGAATAACCCATAATGTCAAAGTGGAATTATGTTTCTAGAAATGTTTTTGTCTTGAGTCACTTTGTTATGGCAAACCTAAATAAGTTCAGCAGTAAAAATGTCCTTAACAAGTCACATAATAAGTTGCATGGACTCTTTGGGGAAAAATATTGTTTAACATGATTTTTGAATCCTATAATGCTAAAAGTAGCAGAGATCCCAGTCTGGAACTTTGGTATGGGTGTAGGGTATATTATGAGTTGCACCCCTTTTTGCCCTTAGAACAGCCTCAATTTGTTTGGGCATGGACTATACAAGGTATCGAAAGCGTTCCACAGAATGCTGGCCCATGTTGACTCCAATGCTTCCCACAATTGTGTCAAATGGTCTGGATGTCCTTTGGGTGGTGGACCATTCTTGAAACACACAGGAAACTGTTGAGCTTGAAAAACCGAGCAGTGGTGTAGTTCTTGACACAATCAAACAGATGTACCTGGCACCTACTACCATACCCTGTTCAAAGGCACTTAAATATTTTATCTTGACCATTCACCCTCTAAACGGCACACATACACAATCCATGTCTCAATTGTCTCAAGGCTTAAAAATCCTTCTTTAACCTGTCTCCTCCCCTTCATCTACACTGATTGAAGTGGATTTAACAGGTGACATCAATAAGGGATCTTATTTTTCACCTGGATTCACCTGGTAATGTTTTGTATATTCAGTGCATTTCAACAATCCTTCCTCCAAACGACCATTCTATGGATTATATTTTGTGAAAATCCCTCACGAGTTCTGAACTTTTTTGGCTCTAGTTTGATAAGGAATCACCCTTGTGCTTGGTCTGTCCACACAAACCCAGCAGTAGAGATACCAGTGTTTACTCTGGGGAGTGAGGGGAGGTGCCACCATATTCAATGCTGAGGACCAGATAGCAGCTCTGAGAACAGTGTCAGCACAGAGTCTCACTGACGCTGTCTGGGTCCACTGCCAATGCCATGCCTTTTGGCCCAAACCGGGCTATTGGAATACACCAAATGCGAAGTATGTTGTTATAGACAAAGTGCAAAAGTATGGGTTTTGAGAGATTGCACAAGTTCATGGCACTTTGTGTGCAAGAAAAGTAAGTTGATTTTGCATCCATTCTCTCCTTTGTCTGATATTTGTAAACTATTACTTCAAAGTAATGAAAACACTTTACTTGAAGAGGATTAGTCATTCTTAACACCTTGGTACAGTACATAGTACATTTCAAATCATGTAACCTTTATCAGTTACAGTATCCTTTGACAACCGTCTAGATACATGTATTTAACATCAATGTCCGTGTCTTTCAGGACATTTTTAAGACAATTGTGTATTTTCTGTCCTTAGGCACCAATCAAACTCAGAGCTTAAATATTACATGGGTCGGGGTTCAATGACATGGGATGGGGCACTGGGAGCTTGCTGAGCGAATGGCGATGACTTAGAGAGCATCCTCACCCAAGAGGATTACACAGCATTCCAAAGCATAATATGGACACAGCAGTTTGAAATGTGGATCGGACTCTACTGGAACACTTCTACCAGAACGTGGCAGTGGTCCAATGGGGACCTCTTTCCATACTGTGTGTCTGAGCCTCAACTGGGTGCTAGTAACTGCTGCTCCCTGACCCGTAAGGGCCATGGACAGACAGAACACGCCTCCCTGGACAAGATAGACTGCTCTCTGACCCGTAAGGGCCATGGACAGACAGAGCACTCCTCCCTGGACAAGATAGACTGCTCTCTGAAGAGTTTCTTTCCACTGGAAGTAAGAATGCCAGCTTTTATAACAGATAGAGAGAGGAAAAGACAGGCAGAGGTCGTGTCAAAGGGCACTAGACTGGATTCAAACCTATTCTGACACTATAGACATCTGTTCCAGAAGCTGTGGCATTACCACTAGACCATACAGGCCACAAGATTGACATGTTATTGGGGTTATTGTGGGTAAGACAGGGACAGAGATGGCATTTTAGCCCCAATAGGGTCCCATTGCAGCAAGAACTGTCACGTCGGACACAGAGATGCTACAGTTAGCCTACTCCAGCCACATTTCTCTCCCCACCTTCCAAATAAATAGTGCCCTCGGAAATTATTCAGACCCGTTTACTTTTTCCACATTTTGTTAGGTTACAGCCTTATTCTAAAATTGATTATTTTGTTTTTTCCCCTCATCAATCGCCACACAATACCCCATAATGAAAAAGGAAAACAGGATTATATAAATGTTAGCATTTACATTTACATTTAAGTCATTTAGCAGACGCTCTTATCCAGAGCGACTTACAAATTGGTGCATTCACCTTATGACATCCAGTGGAACAGCCACTTTACAACAGTGCATCTAAATCTTTTAAGGGGGGGGGGGGGGGTCAGAAGGATTACTTTATTCCTTAAAGAGGTGGGGTTTCAGGTGTCTCCGGAAGGTGGTGATTGACTCCGCTGTCCTGGCGTCGTGAGGGAGTTTGTTCCACCAGTGGGGGGCCAGAGCAGCGAACAGTTTTGACTGGGCTGAGCGGGAACTGTACTTCCTCAGTGGTAGGGAGGCGAGCAGGCCAGAGGTGGATGAACGCAGTGCCCTTGTTTGGGTGTAGGGCCTGATCAGAGCCTGGAGGTACTGAGGTGCCGTTCCCCTCACAGCTCCGTAGGCAAGCACCATGGTCTTGTAGCGGATGCGAGCTTCAACTGGAAGCCAGTGGAGAGAGCGGAAGAGCGGGGTGACGTGAGAGAACTTGGGAAGGTTGAACACCAGACGGGCTGCGGCGTTCTGGATGAGTTGTAGGGGTTTAATGGCACAGGCAGGGAGCCCAGCCAACAGCGAGTTGCAGTAATCCAGACGGGAGATGACAAGTGCCTGGATTAGGACCTGCGCCGCTTCCTGTGTGAGGCAGGGTCGTACTCTGCGGATGTTGTAGAGCATGAACCTACAGGAACGGGCCACCGCCTTGATGTTAGTTGAGAACGACAGGGTGTTGTCCAGGATCACGCCAAGGTTCTTAGCTCTCTGGGAGGAGGACACAATGGAGTTGTCAACCGTGATGGCGAGATCATGGAACGGGCAGTCCTTCCCCGGGAGGAAGAGCAGCTCCGTCTTGCCGAGGTTCAGCTTGAGGTGGTGATCCGTCATCCACACTGATATGTCTGCCAGACATGCAGAGATGCGATTCGCCACCTGGTCATCAGAAGGGGGAAAGGAGAAGATTAATTGTGTGTCGTCTGCATAGCAATGATAGGAGAGACCATGTGAGGTTATGACAGAGCCAAGTGACTTGGTGTATAGCGAGAATAGGAGAGGGCCTAGAACAGAGCCCTGGGGGACACCAGTGGTGAGAGCACGTGGTGAGGAGACAGATTCTCGCCACGCCACCTGGTAGGAGCGACCTGTCAGGTAGGACGCAATCCAAGCGTGGGCCGCGCCGGAGATGCCCAACTCGGAGAGGGTGGAGAGGAGGATCTGATGGTTCACAGTGTCGAAGGCAGCCGATAGGTCTAGAAGGATGAGAGCAGAGGAGAGAGAGTTAGCTTTAGCAGTGCGGAGCGCCTCCGTGATACAGAGAAGAGCAGTCTCAGTTGAATGACTAGTCTTGAAACCTGACTGATTTGGATCAAGAAGGTCATTCTGAGAGAGATAGCAGGAGAGCTGGCCAAGGACGGCACGTTCAAGAGTTTTGGAGAGAAAAGAAAGAAGGCATACTGGTCTGTAGTTGTTGACATCGGAGGGATCGAGTGTAGGTTTTTTCAGAAGGGGTGCAACTCTCGCTCTCTTGAAGACGGAAGGGACGTAGCCAGTGGTCAGGGATGAGTTGATGAGCGAGGTGAGGTAAGGGAGAAGGTCTCCGGAAATGGTCTGGAGAAGAGAGGAGGGGATAGGGTCAAGCGGGCAGGTTGTTGGGCGGCCGGCCGTCACAAGACGCGAGATTTCATCTGGAGAGAGAGGGGAGAAAGAGGTCAGAGCACAGGGTAGGGCAGTGTGAGCAGAACCAGTGGTGTCGTTTGGCTTAGCAAACGAGGATCGGATGTCGTCGACCTTCTTTTCAAAATGGTTGACGAAGTCATCTGCAGAGAGGGAGGAGGGGGGGGGAGGGGGAGGAGGATTCAGGAGGGAGGAGAAGGTGGCAAAGAGCTTCCTAGGGTTAGAGGCAGATGCTTGGAATTTAGAGTGGTAGAAAGTGGCTTTAGCAGCAGAGACAGAAGAGGAAAATGTAGAGAGGAGGGAGTGAAAGGATGCCAGGTCCGCAGGGAGGCGAGTTTTCCTCCATTTCCGCTCGGCTGCCCGGAGCCCTGTTCTGTGAGCTCGCAATGAGTCGTCGAGCCACGGAGCGGGAGGGGAGGACCGAGCCGGCCTGGAGGATAGGGGACATAGAGAGTCAAAGGATGCAGAAAGGGAGGAGAGGAGGGTTGAGGAGGCAGAATCAGGAGATAGGTTGGAGAAGGTTTGAGCAGAGGGGAGAGATGATAGGATGGAAGAGGAGAGAGTAGCAAATGTATAAAAAAACTGAAATATCACATTTACATAAGTATTCAAACCTTTACTCAGTACTTTGTTGAAGAACATTTGGCAGGGCCTCCCGGGTGGCGCAGTGGTCTAGGGCACTGCATCGCAGTGCTAACTGCGCCACCAGAGTCTCTGGGTTCGCGCCCAGGCTCTGTCGCAGCCGGCCGCGACCGGGAGGTCCGTGGGGCGACGCACAATTGGCATAGCGTCGTCCGGGGTAGGGAGGGTTTGGCCGGTAGGGATATCCTTGTCTCATCGCGCTCCAGCGACTCCTGTGGCGGGCCGGGCGCAGTGCGCGCCAGCCAAGGGGGGCCAGGTACACGGTGTTTCCTCCGACACATTGGTGCGGCTGGCTTCCGGGTTGGAGGCGCGCTGTGTTAAAGAAGCAGTACGGCTGGTTGGGTTGTGCTTCGGAGGACGCATGGCTTTCAACCTTCGTCTCTCCCGAGCCCGTACGGGAGTTGTAGCGATGAGACAAGGTAGTAATTACTAGCGATTGGATACCACGAAAATTGGGGAGAAAATGAGATAAAAAAATTTAAAAAATAAAATTAAAAAAAAGAACATTTGGCAGCGATTACAGCCTCGAGTCTTCTTGGGATTGACGCTGCAAGCTTGGCACACCTGTATTTGGGGAGATTCTCCCATTCTTCTCTGCAGATCCTCTCAAGGTCTGTCAGATTGGATGGGGAGTGATGCTGCACAGCTATTATCAGGTCTCTCCAGAGATGTTCGATCAGGTTTAAGTCCGGGCTCTGGCTTGGCCACTCAAGAACATTCAGAGACTTGTCCAGAAGCCACTCCTGTATTGTCTTGGCTGTGTGCTTAGGGTCGTTGTCCTGTTGGAAGGTAAACCTTTGCCCCATGTCCGAGGTCCTGAGCGCTCTGGAACAGGTTTTCATCAGGGATCTCACTGTACTTTGCTCCGTTCATCTTTGCCTCAATCCTGACTAGTCTCCCAGTCCCTGCCGCTGAAAAACATCCCCACTACCAATTACTTTCCGTTAGTGTTTAGTGTGTCAAATCAGAGGGCCTTTTGTCCGGACCTCTGGCAGTCTTTATGGGGGTGCCACAGGGTTCAATTGTCGGGCCGACTCTTTTCTCTGTATATATCAATGATGTCGCTCTTGCTGCTGGTGATTCTCTGATCCACCTCTCTGCAGACGACACCATTCTGTATACATCTGGCTCTTCTTTGGAAACTGTGCTAACAAACCTCCAAACGAGCTTCAACGCCATACAACACTCCTTCAATGGCCTCCAACTGCTTTTAAATGATAGTAAAACTAAGTGCATGCTCTTCAACCGATTGCTGCCCTCACCCTCCCGCCCGACTAGCATCACTACTCTGGACGGTTTTGACCTAGAATATGTGGACAACTACAAATACTCAGGTGTCTGGTTAGACTGTAACCTCTCCTTCCAGACTCACATTAAGCATCTCCAATCCAAAATTAAATTTTGAATTGGCTTCCTATTTCGCAAACATAGCCTCCTTCAACTCATGCCGCCAACCATACCCTCGTAAAACTGACCATCCTACATATCCTTGACTTCAGCGATATCATTTACAAAATAGCCCCCAACACTCTCCTCAGCAAACTGGATATAGTCTATCACAGTGCCAACTGTTTTATCACCAAAGCCCCATATACTACCCACCACTGCGACCTGTATGCTCTTGTTGGCTGGCCCTCACTACATATCCATCGCCAAACCCACTGGCTCCAGGTCATCTATAAGTCTTTGCTTGGCAAAGCCCCGCCTTATCTCAGCTCACTGATCACCATAGCAACACCCACCTGAAGCACACGCTCCAGCAGGTATATTGCACTGGTCATCACCAAAGCCAACACTTCGTTTGGCTGCCTTTCCTTCCAGTTCTCTGCTGCCAATGATGAATGAATTGCAAAAATCTCTGAAGCTGGAGTTTTATATCTCCCTCTCTAACTTTAAGCATCAGCTGTCAGAGCAGCTTACCGTTCACTGTACCGGTACACCGCCAATCTGTAAATAGCACACCCGACTACCTCATCCCCATATTATTACTTACCCTCTTGCTCTTTTGCACATCAGTGTTTCTACTTGCACATCATCATCTGCACATCTATCACTCCAGTATTAATGCTAAATTGTAATTATTTTTGCCTCTATGGCCTATTTATTGCCTACCTATAAGGCCTATTTATTAGGGCCTCCCTACTCTTCTACATTTGCACACACTATACATTATTTTTTTCTATATTTCTTTTCTTTTATGTTATTGACTGTACGTTTGTTTATGTGTAACTCTGTGTTGTTTTTGTCGCACTGCTTTGCTTTATCTTTATCTTATCTTTATCAGATCATGTTTCCATACTGGTAAATAAAGAAAACGGAGGCTTGCTACTACACAGTTCCAAAGAAATGTAGAGCCTTTAAAGTACATTGGAAGAAGGGGGATATATATTTATGGTAAATAAGCTGAATCTCATTTGAGTGTGTGTTATCATTCCCATGTCCCTCTAGAAAAGAGAATCAAGCAGACCATTGTAAGGATGTCTCTGAAATCTATCTCAGGAGTTGACCTCAATGACCCAGTGGTAAAGGAACAGATGTTGGAGCAGGTACAGTAGTCCTACATCTCCCACTTCAGAAATCAATGTCATGCTCACTCATTTCACTCTTCTCATGACATCTCATAGTATTACATTTAGGATGCTCAAATGTAATGCGTGTTGCTGGCTTCATCTAGTTTGATCATATCTCACAGATCAGAAATGAGCTGGCCAAGAACGGGAACTTCATCCTAGACCAATGCTGGAGAGAACTGCCTAATGGAGAAGTTTTTTGCAAAACAGTTGAACTTGAAAGCCCTGACGAATGTACACACTTTGTGTCACAGTTATGAAAACTGTGTGTTAGGTTTTGCATCCCATTGACAGTATGGAAATGAAGTAAGGTGTTCATGAACTAATTCCAGTGAAAGTCTTTGTATTGTTGTGTTTGTTTTCTTAGGTCACTGTGGGTCTGGATGAAGAGGACCAGCCATGATGATGCAACAGGAGAGGCATGGAACGTCAAAGAAAACTAAAATAGTCCATTATAAATAATGTATTAAATAAGATTATTAAATTATTTTTAGTTTACGTTATTCACGTTGTGAAAGTTAGCTTTCTCTTATGAAATACGAAAGAAAAATATAAAGTATATTTATGTTAGGCTAGATTTAGATTTGACTATATTTCTCTAATGCAACATACAATTATAATCTAGATGTTTTGTTGGTGTTTGAACGTATTGTGATAAAAAAAAGCTTGTTGGGCAATTTGATTAGTGAAGAGAAGTGGATTTTAAAGTTTGTAGTTAAAACATGTATGGTGACAGTGAGGGATTTTCATAGTGTAACATTCTTCATAATGATGTTACACTCTCACTCATGGATGTAACTGTTGACATTCTTACATAAAATAGGTTTGATTTGTGACATCAGTATTACCATTATTTTCACCCTCCAGCAAGAATGGTGAGATGGAGACACAAATCACAACAATGTAGAATGAATTGTCCACTTCCAGGTGGCATGGTTCAGAGAACTGTAAAGAAGGAGACAAACTCTTGTAGGTGTAACAGAATGACAGAATCCATGTTATCAAGTTAATCAACGTTTGGATATCATTAGAGTTTTCCCTGGTGTCATGGTTTGTTGACTGTGTCAGCTATTACAGTCATAAACACTGGCTCATGGATAGCAGGGTAGAGGTGTGGGGCTTATTCATGTAGTTGATGGCTGTTATATATTAATCAACTTGATAAACCAAACAGCCTGAATCAGTTAGTGAAGGTTCAAAATATTTGACATCCTACATTTTTTGAATGATGTAGTCATTTAGCATTTATTCAAATTGACAAAAAGACAGGGAAGTAAAACCACATACTAACTACTTGTAACACTAAACTCCATCTAAATAATCTATCAGGAACTATGCTTTTGTAAATACAGAATTACATTGCACTTTGTTAACACAATTGGGTATTAGGCTGCCATAGCCTTGCAGGTACCACATATAAAACAGGACTTAATATACAATCACTGGAAGGTCTATGATACTCATATATTCAAACAGCAGGTTTCTAGCCAAAGACATAGACAGGGGTAGTTGTAATTATACTGCAGTATGCTCTTATTGTACTATGTACAGGCTACTGCTGTCTAATTTTGATCAACTGACCTCTGATCTTGAACTTCCTCTAGTGGAGATTTAAAATACTGGTAAATAAAACTGATTAATTGGTCTTGCTGGGGCCCCTATGCTTTCCCTCACCTAGATGCTCTGAACACTGAGGTGTGCCTTATTATTGTAATGTAATATGTGTTTATCATGACCTTAAAAGGCAAATGGCAATGGCCATGCTGCTTGATATGTTATTTAAAGTTACCAAAGGAAACCTAACCTAGACAAGAGGGCCCAAAAAATAGTATACTTCTTCCAGAAAGACAGATTTAGGGTTAATACCATTACAGGGGAAGAACTGACATGAACATTTTCAACTGACATTTACCCATAATTTCCCTAAGCGCAAAGCCTTGATTTACCAATCAAATGAAGAGCAGGACATATCAGGTTCTCTAAACTGAGTGGACAAATTATTAGGAACACCTTCCTAATTTTGAGTTGTAGTTCTTGACACACTCAAACCGGTGTGCCTGGCACCTATTACCATATCCCGTTCAAAGGCACTTAAATCTTTTGTCTTGCCCATTCACCCTTTGAATGGCAGACACACAATCCGTGTTTTAAATTAACTGTCTCAATGCTTAAAAATCATTCTGTAACCTGTCTCCTCCACTTTATCTACACTGATTGAAGTGGATTTACAAGTGACGTCAATAAGGGATCATAGCTTTCACTTGGATTTACCTGGTCAGTCTTTGTCATGGAAAGAGCAGGTGTTCCTAATGTTTTGTGCCCTCGGTGTATATCTCCATGGGGATTGGAACTTTTTTTTAGGTTGTTTGATTTACAATATAGGGACATAAACACAGTCTTGGTGGGTCCACTCTTTCTAGAATGATCTTTCAGCAAGACAACAGAGAGGCTTGATGAGGTTGACTGAGACAAGGGTGTGTTCAAAGAAGGAGGAGAGCAGATCCTCTTTCTAAACACTCCAGCTACAGTACTTCTCCACCTGTCTGCTCATCAAAACCAAACAAGCCTTGGCGAGAGAGAGAGAGAGAGAGAGGAAGAGCCATAAAGGTACGTTTCATTTTACTTTTACTAATGGGATATTACAAGCACTTCATCACTGTATAACATCTTACATCATGACCGATATTTTGGTGTCAAAAATAATTCGTTTAAAGTTGTTATCTAGTAAATATGCCTAGTTTGGATCACAGTGACTCGCATAATGGAATATTTATCAAGCAGAGAATAAGTCAGAAAATGTGTTTTGTTTTAAAGTGATTATGTAATGGCATGTAATACTGCAACAGCATGTCAGCTATAATTGTATCATATCACTTAAAACTTGATCAATGACATACGGTACTGTTTGTTTGTAATCTATATAGGTCAAGTAAAAAAAAAAAAAAGGGATTCTGTCCGCAAAATGTATTGTTTTCCTTAAATAGTTAACAGAGAATTAATTTATGATCCCTAGCCAGCTTGGGTGGAATTGAACTCATATATCAGGGGTTTAGCACTTAGTCCTACATACATTTTCGCTCACTCAGTCTGCAGCTAAACCCACTACAATGACACACGAGATTGTGTGTCACTTTGTCAAATATTGGCATTAATATATTGATGCCTCATTACAGAATACTTTTTTCCAAAAGATTCAGAGGTAGAATTTGAGCAAAAAACATGTTTTCCTGTTAAAGGTGAAAGACAAAGGTACAGTTACTACTGCTTTCACTCAAAATCGTCCAAAACAGTTTATTTTTTGTCATAATATGAATATTTCAAAGCATCACAACACCACAAACGTTTCATATTTCTTGAGGACAGAAGGGGGAGGAGAAAGGTTGAATCAAGCCGCTTCAGTCACTCTTTCCCTGTCAAATTAGTCAGAGTATCATACTCTATTTGCCTAGTTAAATCCACTGGCTATTTTACATACTGTAGTTTTTACATTAATCTCATTCATCCAGAAACTAATCAGCTGCTCAATGTTAAGGCTGTCACGAGAGACTTCTTTTCCATAACAGTTTGCATTCAATATCTCTTTTCTCAATCACAAATTCCTAATATCATCTTGTTTCTTATACATCTTGATAAAATATTTTCTAAAACAGACAAACACTTATTGACCCTTCTACATCTTTTCAGTGGCTATGTGGCTCCCAACAGTGTTGGCAGTATTTCTGGGTAAGTATTGTATTCCCTTTTCCCCAGCATCTTTAAACTAAAAACAGCCCATTAGCTAGAACATGTATACTGACCACAGTATGCTGATATAGTTAACTTATTTGCTCTACTGTAACACATATCCATGTTTTAGATCTCACTATCTATGTACAAGTTATACATGTGCAACATATACAACATACACATTACGCTTTGTGATCTTTCTTGTTACAGGATGAGAATGTTTAGACTGTTTTCTTTGCCCAGGTGCAGCCCCTGACCTCTTCTTCAGCCAGCAGTCCTTGGATGAGTCCTTCAGTGATACCAGAGCAGTTGAACCATGTGAGTGTACATGCTTATATGCTATATAAGACGTATCCTTCATGGTTTAGTGTAAATCAATCTAAATTGTAATATTGAGCATGGACAAGGCCATTTCTGTCACTTTTGTGATAGTCTTTTAAATAATGTACTTGTAATCTAATTGAGAACCACATTTGCCCCTATTCAACAGCTCACTGCTCACAGGGATTCCTGGTTGACAAAGACTTTGGTGGGAACGACATTCGGATGGTGTATGAACGGAACCGCCATCATTGTCATTATGTAGGCCTAGTTATTTAGCAAATGCTTTTATCCAAATCGACATAGAGACCAGGAAGTAAAACCACATCCTAACTACTTGTACTGTAGCACTGAACTCCAACCAAATAAGCTATCAGTATGGACTACAACGTGTCCGTACCAGGAGTTCCTGGGTACATGGCCTCTTGTACATCCAGAATTACATTGCACTTTGTTTACACCATTTGGGATTAGGCTGCCATAGCCCTACAGTTACCACATAGAAAACAAGACTTTATTTAATTTGCGTTGGGCTGTAGGAAGGTGACCTGCTTTGCATGAAGCTGGGAGAATGCACTGACACGGGTTACAATTATATTTTTTACGTTTTGTTTTTTAACCACATATCTTCATATCTCGTATATCAGAGGTCAGTGGATATTGTTCTGTACAAGGCTATTTAGTGAAGCACATGTCCAATGCAAATACAATAAAGTTTGCTGGTTACCAAATGTACTGCAAATTATTGAGACAAATGTGAACTTGATACACTAACCAAAATGTACATTCGATCAAGCAACGTAGATGTACTGTATTTCTAAAAAACAATGTAAACTAATGTAATAACGTAGTAATTGCTGCTCTCTGACCTGTAAGGGCCATGGACAGACTGAACACTCCTCCCTGGACAATATAGACTGCTCTCTGACCTGTAAGGGCCATGGACAGACTGAACACTCCTCCCTGGACAATATAGACTGCTCTCTGACCCATAAGGGCCATGGACAGACTGAACACGCCTCCCTGGACAATAGAGACTGCTCTCTGGAGAGATCATTCCTTTGCACTGGAAGTAAGATTGCCATATTTTTTCCTTTTACATTTATATTGTCTATAAACAGATAGAAAGAGAGGATGACAGTAGGGGAAGATAGACAGAGGCTGCATTAAAGGTCACTAGGCCAGATTCAAACCTATTCTGACACTATAGACATGTGTTCCAGAGGCTGTGTCATTACCACTAGACCAGCCAGGCCATAAGACTTTCATCTTATTTGGGTTATTATGGTTTATATCTGTAAGACAGGTGCAGGGATGGCATTTTAGCACCAATAGTATCCCACTTTAAAAAGCACTGTCAGATGCCAGACAGGAATGCTTCATGTAGCCTAATCCACTGTCAGATGCCACCTCTCTCTCCCCATTCTCACTAGGGGTTAAATAAAAATATATGTGTGCATGTGGTTTCTATTATGATATAATATTTCCATACTGGTAAACATAGAACACAGCTACACAGTTACACAGTTCAATTTGAGGAATATAAGCATGCAACATTTGGATATCATTAGAATTTTCGCTGGTGTCGTGGTTTGCTGACTGTAGCAGCTATTACAGTCATAAACAACGACTCGTGGATAGCAGGGACACAAGGGGGAGGTTTTTGCCCTTGTTCATGTAGATGACTGCTGTTATACATGAAACAACTTGATGAATCGACCTTGACACGTTTAGCAAAGGTTCAGTGTATATGACATCATACATTGTATTTACTGTAGTTATCAAAGGAAATGCATGTATCCAAATCAACATAGGACAGGGAAGTGGGCTACAATCACATCACAACTCCTGGTGTAGTATCATCTAAAATAGGGAGGCTTGACAACAAGTTTCTAGCTTCAGCATGTTTACTAGCCTAGTCTGCACATGTAATACATAGGTACGGATACCCACAAGGGCCATCCTACTATATCTTCCCCTCCGATGAACAAGAATTCAACATTCAGAACCACTGAAGCATAACTGAAATGCAATTTGGAAACCAGTATTATTCTCTTTAACATCCTACTTCACATCCTGAACCAGTATTGTTCTCTTTAAAATGCTACTTCACATCCTCAAACCAGTATTATTCTCTTTAAAATGCTACTTCACATCCTCAAACCAGTATTATTCTCTTTAAAATGCTACTTCACATCCTCAAACCAGTATTATTATCTTTAAAATGCTACTTCACATCCTGAACCAGTATCGTTCTCTTTAAAATGCTACTTCACATCCTCAAACCAGTATTATTCTCTTTAAAATGCTACTTCACATCCTCAAACCAGTATTATTCTCTTTAAAATGCTACTTCACATCCTCAAACCAGTATTATTCTCTTTAAAATGCTACTTCACATCCTCAAACCAGTATTATTCTCTTTAAAATGCTACTTCACATCCTCAAACCAGTATTATTCTCTTTAAAATGCTACTTCACATCCTCAAACCAGTATTATTCTCTTTAAAATGCTACTTCACATCCTCAAACCAGTATTATTCTCTTTAAAATGCTACTTCACATCCTCAAACCAGTATTATTATCTTTAAAATGCTACTTCACATCCTGAACCAGTATCGTTCTCTTTAAAATGCTACTTCACATCCTCAAACCAGTATTATTCTCTTTAAAATGCTACTTCACATCCTCAAACCAGTATTATTCTCACAGGGCTTGTGGCCCATGATGAAGTGGTGTGACTGTAAGCTAACAGAGACCTGTATGGATCCTTGTTATTTTTCAGCAGTCCCTTGACTGTTTTTGCAGCTCTCTCTGCCTCACCGTTGCTCTGTGCAGTGTAGGGGCTTCTGGTCACATGTAAAGTCATATTCTGCGGCAAAAGCAGAAAAGCTGCTTGCTGAGAACTGGGGCGCAGCTTGCTGAGAATCTGTAACCAGGACCTCAGCGACCCCTTACCTGGAAAAAATGTACTTTAATCCATTGATAACACCAGCTGATGTGATTATGGGTGTCTTTGCTATTTCAATGTATCTTGAATAGTAATCTACCACGAGCAGATAAGTGTAATTTTTCCAATAGAACATATCTGCCCTTACCTTTTGCCATGGCCGTTTTGGCAGCTCCGTTGCCATCATTGTTTCAGGATTGTAATAGTGCCTGTGTGTAGCTGGTGTAGAGGAGTCAGGCGTAGGACAGCAGATATGAGTAAGGAACGATATTTACTCAAGTAATCACAAATACAACACAATAATACGAGCCCACAATAACGGACCATATTACAACCAAACAATCACTCACAAACAAACATGGGGGAACAGAGGGTTAAATTATGAACAAGTAATTGGGGGACTGAAACCAGGTGTGTAAGACAAAGACAAAACAAATGAAAAATGAAAAGTGGATCGGCAATGGCTAGAAGGCCGGTGACGTCGACCGCCAAACGTCGCCCGAACAAGGAGAGGGACCGACTTCGGCGGAAGTCGTGACAAGGACGACAAGGTTGACATTTTGCACACACCTCACACTGGGCCAACAGCTTGGCAGTCTGAGTACTCAGACCAAGACACCACACTGACTGTTGAGCCCTCAGTCTGCATTTGGTTATCCCCATGTGTCCATCATGCACTATGTCTAACATCTCTGGTTGTAGAGTCTCTGGGATCACTATCTGTCCTTTCATGAGAAGGTCTCCATTACAGTGGAAGTCACTTTGGTGCACCCAATAGGGTTTCAGCAGCTGAGGCAGTTCCTGCCTGGGCCATCGCTTTTTGCACTGCTGTACTATCTGTTGGCAGATGGGGTCGCACTGTTGCTCCTCTGCAATCTGCTGCAGTTTGGTCTGAGATGCAGGTAGGCTGTCTCTTACTGCATTAATGGACACCTGTACCTCACCCTCTAGACATTGCTCCTCCTCTGTTAATGGACATTTAATTGGAGCCCTGTAGAGTGTGTCTGCTGTGATCAGTGCCTTCCCTGGCACATACACCATCTTGTAGGTGAACTTCAGCAATCTGAGGCGGAAGCGCAGAACTCTGGGAGGCAAGTGATCCTGTGCTTTTGTCCCTGAGCCAACAGTGGTTTGTGGTAAGTCTCTGCTGTAAACTGCTGGCCAATATGTTATTGGCTGAGCCTTTCACATGCCCATGAGATAGCAAACGCCTCCTTCTCCACTTGTGCATACCTTTGCTACGTGTCGGATAAGCTTTGTAAGATGTATGCTATTGGACGCCACTCCATGTTGTCCTGCATCTGTGTGAGGACCGCCCAAAAGATGATGCACCTGTTGTTACCTTTGTCTTAGCGTGGGGACGGTACTGGGCCAGCACTTTCTGTGAGGCCAGGTCTTCTATGATTTTGTCAAACGCCACCTGTTGCATTGTCACGCCCTGACCATAGTTCGCTTTGTATGTTTTATGTTTTGTTTGGTCAGGGTGTGATCTGAGTGGGCATTCTATGTTGTTTGTCTGGTTTGTCTATTTCTATGTGTTTGGCCTGATATGGTTCTCAATCAGAGACAGGTGTTTTGCGTTGTCTCTGATTGGGAACCATATTTAGGTAGCCTGTTTTGTATTGTGGGTTGTGGGTTATTGTCTATGTTATGTTGCATGTTTGCACAGTGTTTATAAAGCGGTCATGTTCGTCTTATTCGTTTTGTTGTTTTTTGTTTAAGTGTTCTTCATTAAACTTAGAAGAATGTATTCAAACCACGCTGCGCTTTGGTCCGCTTCTTACGACGATCGCGACAGAATAACCCACCTGAAAAGGACCAAGCGGCGTGGTAACGGGCAGGAGCAGGAGAGGTAGCGATGTCAGGATTTCTGGACATGGGAGCGTGATCTGGACTGTGTCACTACTTGGCAGGAGATAGACAGATGGGCTGTAGACCCAGGGAGAGTGCCGGAGCCAGCCTGGGATTCTCTGGAGTAGTGTGAGGAGGGATACCAGCGAATGGAGGTAGCACGGCGGCGTGGTAGGAAGCCCGAGAGGCAGCCCCAAAAATGTCTTGGGGGGATGCACACGGGGAGTGTGGCGAAGCCAGGTAGGAGACCTGTGCCAACTTCCCGTGCTTACTATGGAGAGAGCGTCGTACTGGTCAGGCACCGTGTTATTCGGTAGAACGTGTCTCCAGTACGCGTGCTTAGCCCGATGCACTACATCCCAGCTCCCCGCATCTGCCGAGCTAGGCTGAGGATCCAACCAGGGAAGATGGTGCCAGCCCTGCTCTCCAGACAGCCAGTGAGTCTCCTCGGGCCAGGATATCCTGCGCCGGCGTTGCGCACTGTGTCTCCCATATGTCTGCACAGCCCAGTGCGTCCTGTGCCTGCGCCCCGCACGTGCCGAGCTAGAGTTACCATCCAGCCAGGACGGGTTGTGCAGGCCATTAGCTCGAGACCTCCAGTGCGTCTTCACGGACCGGTCTATCCAGTACCACCAGTGCCAACACCACGCACCAGACCTCCAGTGCGTCTTCACGGACCGGTCTATCCAGTACCACCAGTGCCAACACCACGCACCAGACCTCCAGTGCGTCTTCACGGACCGGTCTATCCAGTACCACCAGTGCCAACACCACGCACCAGACCTCCAGTGCGTCTTCACGGACCGGTCTATCCAGTACCACCAGTGCCAACACCACGCACCAGACCTCCAGTGCGTCTTCACGGACCGGTCTATCCAGTACCACCAGTGCCAACACCACGCACCAGACCTCCAGTGCGCCTCCACAGCCCAGTACATCCTGTTCTTTCTCCCCGCACTAGCCTTGAGGTGCATGTCCCCAACCCGGTACCACCAGTTCCGGCACCACGCACCATGCCTACAGTGCGCCTTGGCATGCCAGAGCCGCCCGTCAGTCCGGAGCTGCCTTTCAGTCTAGAGCTGCCTTTCAGTCCAGAGCTCCGTTTTTTTAGCTCGGTATGAAAACGCATTTGTTTCCTCACTTTTTTCACTCTGCAAGGAGCTGCTGCGGCGCAGCATCGTCTGCTGTCTTTTTACTGACTCACTCTTCCTAACCAGCTTTGGACAAGGTAGGCTGGGAAACTAACTAACTTTTCAGAAAGTGAGATATTTCTTATTCCCACTTCAATCCGATCTCGGATCAGCATTTCCCTGAGTTCGCCAAACTGACAATGTTCCGCTGGCTTGTGAACAGCTGTGATAAAACTGTTGTTGTTTTCACCCTGCTCCTATTTGCGCACATTAAACCTAGCTCTCTCAAATGTAATGAGGACCCCATTATAAGCCAGATATAATTATCATTATCAAAAAAAACTAAGTTAGACAGGCCCACTGGGCTAAAAATGGACCAGCACATCTGGCATTTGCCAAGAATTCCATTGCACCATGTCTGGGGATTAGAATGCCATATAGCCATGCAGGTAACACATAACAGTAGCCCTTCTACATTTTATTTGCATTGGGTTTTCAGAAGGCTACCTGCTTTGCATGAAGCTTGGAGAACGCACAGACACAGGTTACAAAGATATCTTTGGTGGTTTTCTTCGTTTTTTAATCACATATATTTAATTTCTCATGAATCATACGTCAGTGGGTAATTTACTATAGCAGTCTCTTTAGTGAAGCTCATGTCCAGTGCAAATACAATGAACTGGGTACCAAATAAAATGTACTGCAAATGATTGTTACAAATGTGAACTTAATATGCAAACAGACATGTACATTCAATCAAGCAACTTAGATGTACTGTATTTCTAAACTACACTGTAGTAAGTCCACTGTAATACATTTGGCCTATTGGTCAGTGTTTTTTAATGTAGAGGGAGATGTTGGAACGGAAGTTTTAGCATCACCTGGGTGTGTTCACCTGGTCAGCAGAGAGGGAGGAGAGAAACTCTAGAAACTCATCTCTCTTTCCCCTGTCTCTGCATCTCACAACCAAACTCTGGGGAGGGAAGAGGACAGCTAACTGGGTAGGTGTGCCATCATTTTAAGCTGCACTATAAAAAAATGTCCTGATATGTTGAAACACTGTGCTTTTCAATGAAGAGGTAATAATTCAGATATGTTTAGCGCCTTTGTAGGGTCAAGATGTTGTAGGGTCAAGATGTTGTAGGGTCAAGACTGTTCAAGATGGTATTTTGAAAACATGAAATTATTTTGCACTCTTCTTTTCTTTGATGAGGTACTTTTTCACACATTATTAGCAACCCTTTGTAACTTTTTTAAATGATTTGGATGGTGCTGTGTATTTTAATCAAGTTGAGAATTAAGAGGTCAAATCTAATATTAGATGAAAATGTGTGGGTTGTTTATATGATACCTCTTAAGCATATCATAGACAATGTGGAAACCAATAGATTGGGATACTCTGAGACATTTGTGTTGATCTCCATCAGATCATTTACTATAGAATAACTAGGTTGATTTCATATTTATGTTACATTTTCAAATTGCATGTTTGGTTAATCAAAGTGTATGCCATGTAGCTGTTCCATAGAGTAACTGCAATGCTACTTTGGTAGTCAAATAATCATAACTTCCTTGTCGTTGTTTTGTTTACCTGAGAAGTTACTCTCGGAAGGAAATTGTGTAAATTAGTTCAGACTTGAAATGAACCTCCAAGACACAGACAATACTTTCTTAGTCATTTTCTTCTACATGAAATCTCTGAAACGTGTGAATTGGCTAATTGTTGTGCTTTAAAAAAAAATGTGTTCCTTTCTAAATAATGCTATAAAAAGAATCTTAACTTGATTGGTTGAGAGCACTGATAGCTTGTGTTTTAAACCATTTAATATGTTGTCCACAGTGGCAATGATACAGGAAATACTTCTACTCCTGCTGCTGGGTAAGAGATCAGATGGGATGAATATTCCTCTCTTGGTGTTATCAAGTAGCCCCTCCATTGTTATGACTTTTGACAAAATAGTAGTTTGTCACTACTGTTAACATCCACTTACACACATGAGTCACATGAGTATGGAGTATGTACATACTGACATGGCAATGAAACCTATAAGGCATTTTTTTTAATCTTCATGTCACAGTATAATGTCTTGGTCAACACATAAACAAATGCAATAGAATTTCAATCCAAATGCTACAGTATCTTCCAGTGTCTAAAAACAGAATCAGTGACTTTGATCAAACATAGCAGTCTCCTTGTACTGTATGTGGACAACTCTGTGTCAGTGACACAATCTAAATGAAAACAGAGCCTTAATATCCAAGTAACAACATTTTCCTGATGTGACCTTTGACCCCACAGCAGTCAGGGCCTCACCAGTGTTGATGACTGAGGTGTCAGTACTGGAGGGAACCTCTGTGACCCTTCTCTGCGGATACTCTGTGAAGGATCACGGGTATGACACATGCTGGGGCAGAAACTGTTATTACAATTTCTGGAGGGAATGTAGATGTTCTGAACCCATAGGGATCAAGAAAGCTACCATCAACCCTAATGACCCAAGAAAATCAAGCCTCACCATTTCCAACCTTCAGGTGAAGGACTGGGGGAGTTACTGCTGTTGTGTAGATATCACAAGTGTATTTTACCGAGACTATACAGAATATTACAGTCTAAAGGTAGTAAAAGGCAAGTGTTCATGATTCATTGTCATTGCTTGGTGCATGTATTCTAATTGTGAGCAAAATTTAGGTTTATTTACATTAAAAACTGTAAACTACACTGCAACATGCTGCATTGTTGATTGGACATTGGCATCCATTGTCCAGGTAGAATACCTGGATATACCACTTGATACCTTTCGTCTCTCTAGTCCAGTGTTGTTTATTCTGCATTCTGTCCTTCTAGAGACTACTGTAGTGCTGATCCCATATTTTTGGTTGCCTAGTTGACTTGAGTTGTTTCAACAAAACTAAAAAATCAAAGCTGTGTCAAATGTAAAATGTCTCTGTTACACAGGTTGTGAGAGGAACCTAATGAAAGGAGTGGATTTTGGGATAAATAATATGGATACACATCAATTGCCGCCATTCGTAACTAATGCAAGTCAGTGCAGGCAGAAATGCACCGAACATTACAATTGCCAGTACTTCACATTTGTTGGGAAAGAGGCAGGAATAAAAGACCAAAATAACAGGTAGCCTACATGCTCAAAAAGCGTCTCTTTTTCTTCAATTTGTGCTCGAGGCAGCTATAGAATATTTAGATCAGCACCATCCATGCTGTTCATTTCTGATAACTACTACGAAATTCTGTGTGACATTTTCCCACAGAGACTTATGTTTTCTGATGGCCTCAACTGGTGATATGCCTGTCACAATACAATACCTTGAACATGCAACCTCAGGTTACTCCCTGAAAAACTGCAGTGGTATCAGTGAGTACACACGTATTTCGATTCATATAGTATATCTAACGAACAGAGGTAGATCTTGATAATAGGCCCTAATAAACAGGATAGCGTAGACATTGGGACCAAACTCTGCTACACTGTGTTTCTGTTAATTCCATTATCTCTGTTGAAGGTGTAATTTAAGGCATATCGCCAAGCAAGCATCAGAGCCCTCTTTATGAGGGACTAACCGAGGCTACAGACTAACGATGTGTGAATTAGTGCAGTCTATAAAAAATATATAGTTGAGTCTGTAGCCTATGTGTTTATGATTTTACAAAACACATCCACATTCATAAAACATTTTTGGAATGAGTTTGCAAATGTTTTAATTTCTCCATGCCCTTGACACATGCTCTGTTGCTTTCATCAATTACATCTATATCTCCATATTACTCTGCTATCAACCAGTATGTGTTGCCTATATTTTAGAATAGATCGCGGAAGCTAAAGATGGTAATGTTTGCCACTCAACACAACAAGCAGTCTGATAAGCATTTTCCTCTGTATTTGAAACAGTCACCTACTCAGCCAAATATTACAGCCTTGTCCTTGAGGAGAAAAACTGGACCGAAGCACAAGAGTACTGCAGACAGCACTACACAAACCTGTCCATCATTCACACAGAAGAGGATTGGAAGGCAATTCAGTCCTCTTTGGGTAATTTCAGTGGTGATGTGTGGATTGGGCTCCATAGGTCTGGTTCAACTGAAAAGTGGAAGTGGTCTGATGGAGAGGACTTCATGTTCTTTAACTGGGAAAAAGGTTTTGGTGTCCACACTGAGGGTTATGACTGTGTCTTGTCTATTTCATCTCACTGGCAACCAGTGGCTTGTGCAGTTCCAAGACACTATATGTGTCAACGAGGTAAGAACTGACTCACTCACTCACTCTTTCTTTTTATCAATGGAAAATCCAACTTGTCATTTAACAAATGGGATTGATTGATTGCACAACACCTACTCAAAACCTGTATTCCTCATGTAATCAGATCTCAAGCACTTTATTAATTAGGTTATCACCTGTAACTTTCAAGTTATTTCTTATTGTGTGAAGTCATTAACTGTCTCATGAAATCTGATGTGTCAGTTTTCACCTTCCCTCCTAGAAGTTCATCATGGTAATGGAACAACAGAGAAGGTGTATGAGCTGATTCCTGGGACAAAGACGCAGCAGGATGCTCTGAAAGACTGCAAGAGCAAAGGCAGAGATCTGGCAAGTATCCTTAACCAGAAAGAACAGGATGCCTTTGATGAGGTGACTACAGAGGCCGCCTGGATTGGACTTGAGCACAACAACGGCAACACACAATGGGAATGGTCAAACAGAGAACCATTTCAGCAATGGGAAAACACCAGGGTAGATGGAAACTGTGTACAGCTGAACAGAAAATGGACACCAAAAGATTGCTCTCGTCAAAGTGCTTTCCTTTGCTATGGAGGTAAGTTGAACCTTGTGAGATTGTTTTCAAACTAAACGGTTTTCAGTCAGTCATCATCTATGAATACGTTGTATGGAATCTACACAAAGAAAATCCTAGTTTTAATGTGATTAAATATTTTAGAAAGATTAGGCCTACTTTGTTTTTGTATCAATGATAAAAAAGACAGTAAACTTCAAATGTACTTAAATGTATATGTATTCTATTTCATTCTGACAGGTGAACGTCTACTTAACACCACTGGGGATTTGACCACTCCTGTTACCCCTGAAACCACCAGCCCTACTTCAACTGGACCTCCCTCTATCAAGACGTCCACCACAACACCTACCACCTCACCAACTACCACTACTAAGGGACAGTCCACCACCTCACCAACTACCACTACTAAGGGACAATCCACCACCTCACCAACTACCACTACTAAGGGACAGTCCACCACCTCACCAACTACCACTACTAAGGGACAATCCACCACCTCACCAACTACCACTACTAAGGGACAGTCCACCACCTCACCAACTACCACTACTAAGGGACAGTCCACCACCTCACCAACTACCACTACTAAAGGACAGTCCACCACCTCACCAACTACCACTACTAAGGGACAGTCCACCACCTCACCACGTACCACTACTAAGGGACAGTCCACCACCTCACCAACTACCACTACTAAGGGACAGTCCACCACCTCACCAACTACCACTATTAAGGGACAGTCCACCACCTCACCAACTACCACTACTAAGGGACAGTCCACCACCTCACCAACTACCACTACTAAGGGACAATCCACCACCTCACCAACTACCACTACTAAGGGACAGTCCACCACCTCACCAACTACCACTACTAAGGGACAGTCCACCACCTCACCAACTACCACTACTAATGGACAGTCCACCACCTCACCAACTACCACTACTAAGGGACAGTCCACCACCTCACCAACTACCACTACTAAGGGACAGTCCACCACCTCACCAACTACCACTACTAAGGGACAGTCCACCACCTCACCAACTACCACTACTAAGGGACAGTCCACCACCTCACCAACTACCACTACTAAGGGACAGTCCACCACCTCACCAACTACCACTACTAAGGGACAGTCCACCACCTCACCAACTACCACTACTAAGGGACAGTCCACCACCTCACCAACTACCACTACTAAGGGACAGTCCACCACCTCACCAACTACCACTACTTATGGACAGTCCACCACCTCACCAACTACCACCACTAATGGACAGTCCACCACCTCACCACCAACATCGACTTGCAGTGGGCAACTGACCCCATCAGGTCCCACCTCCCCAGACAGGAAGCCCACATCCTCCCCCTGTAGTACAACTTCTCCACTCCATCCTGGTGAGTGTCAGACATGGAGCTACATTCTGTACCAATCTGTACAAAGGTGCACAAGTGACAATTGTGAGGGTTTTAATAGCAGATAAGACCATAAGTGTATGTGTATTTGTGGTTTTGTGTTTATTAACTTACATTAACATGTGCAGTTTCATGTGTGTTTGTGTCTTGTACATGCAGATTATCTGCACTACATCAACGAGTCCAAGAGCTGGATTAATTCCCTGAAGTTCTGTAAAAGTCGTGGCTCCAAGTCCAACCTGGTGCACATCACCAACCAGACCGTGCAGGCTGACGTGACCCAGCTCCTGGCCAACGTGGAGCTGCAATGTGAGGAAGTGTGGATTGGTCTGGAGAGGTCCATCTTTGAGATGAGTGCCCCCTGGCTGTGGACTAGTGGGGAGGTTGATAAGGTGGTGAAGTACAGTGAGTGGCATAGTTGCTTCCCCCTCAACCCCATCAATTACCACTGTGGTAAGATGGTCCGGGTTGGCAACAGAGAACTGAAGTGGCTGGATGCTTCCTGTCATCAGGAATTACCCTTCATCTGTCAAGGTACATTGCTCAACTTTTAAGCTCCTGTTTTGGGCTTGTTCAGAGAGGTGGAACATTCAGAACGTTGCAGATAGACAAATATTACATACAACTGTCATGGTTTACTGCAGAATAGAGATGTACTGTCTTGACTGTCATGTAATCTCTATGCAATGTATTACTTTATGCAATGCTCTGATTATACCTCCCTATTGAATAAGGCTCAACCCACATCCCAGAAACCCCCTCTCTACAGTTGGCTACTATCTGCATTGCTCTTTTCTGCCTTTTACTGTAGCCAATAGTATACTGTAGTTTAATAGTCTTGAATAATCAAAAACAAAATAGCAAGGTCTAGTCATTAAAGATACATAGATGTCATCTCATCCATGTCCTCTCATCCTGTATATGATGTTTTAACAGATCTCCACTAGAGGGCTCTCCATGGCAGCCTGGACAGTCTGCAGACAGACACCACACTCAGGGTCTGGAAAGGGCCTGCATTTCAATTCATTATATTATTAAACCACTATTATTCTAATTATTATTACTACTTTTACTTATCATTTTTACTATTACTTAATGATACTGTATGTTTACTCATAACCATGGCGTGACTGTTATTAGCTGTACTAATTTGTTTGTTTAAAAATAGAGTAGATAAAAGTAAAGAAAATATTATTAAAATGAAAATGTAGTATTTCACTTTTGTGTGATCACTAGCCTATTGTAGGAGAGACAGCTGCATAGTTATAATGACAATATTGGTATTTTGTTATGATGTATGCATTTCATGCGATAACTGTGAAATTGACACGTCTGCACTGATGGGCCATATTGATGCAACAAGGTGCCATAAACTCAAATCAATTGAACCTTTGAGCTTGGCAAAAACATGCATTTTGGAGACATAATCCCATTTATTCAAAAAAATATATATATGAGGTTTACATAGACTATGGGTAACAATATTATTTGCAGTAGCCTATCCTAATAGATTAATGAGATGAATCCCTCCCCTATCTCATCCCCCTTCCACTTAGCACCCACCCCATGTCTGAGACATCGTGCTCAGAATCTATTACCAGCTCTATCTCTCTACTTACAAACCCCCCTTCTCAGAAATATCGAGAGAGATAGAGAAATATAGATACTTTTGTTTATTTTCTACTTCACTTGCTTTGGCAATTTTTAAATATGTTTCCCATGCCAATAAAGCCCTTGACTTGAGAGAGAGAGAGAGAGAGAGAGAGAGAGAGAGAGAGAGAGAGAGAGAGAGAGAGCGAGAGAGAGAGACAGCCAGCAGCTCCCCTCTGTGCACTCAGTCGGAGACAGTTACCACGGATTGTGCAGACAGAGCAATCAGTCCAGTACTGAGAGCTCGTTTTGTTTTATTTACGGTAAAAATGTCGGCCAGACCAGGCTACTATCGGCAGGAGCTGAACAAGACTGTATGGGAGGTTCCTGAGCGGTACCAGAACCTGACTCCCGTGGGCTCGGGGGCCTACGGTTCGGTATGGTGAGTAGGCTATATGAAAGAGGGAGGGGCGAGGCTGCAAAGAGGTCCAGAAACACAATACAATGCAGAGGAAAACATAATTTAGTCTTATGATTTGTATTATGAATATGCATTATTGGATCATATTGGAATTACCAGTCTATTGTTATGATTGAGGTTATTAGGCTGATTCAATATAATTAATGTTAATGTAGGCCAGTTAGTTGTTATGCACGAGAAAGTCAGCAATGTTGTTTTCATGTTTGTTCGATGTGGATTCACTAGACTACTCTATTTGTATCAATATGATGCTGTCATAAAGGCTTCGTTTTCCATTTGATTGATTTATCTGTCGTTGACACCATTCCCAAATACTGGGCGTCATCACTCCAACGGCAGACTGTCTGCAGTTGTTGCCTCTCGGTGCAGAGGCTTTAAACACCTGAAGCTTCGCATGTACAGTAGCTGATTCAGTATGCCCCATACGATTCCCATACCGAAAGAGGAAACAATTAGGAGTTATCGGCGCATCGCACCTGCAACCACGCGCTACGGGAGATCCTCTGAATCGTGACAGTTCTCAATAGGATACATTAGTTTCATAAGGCTTTTAGGGCTACTAATAACAGGGACGGCACTTCGGGGGGATCTGCACTGAACAACTGAAGGATGCATGGCACATCTATAAAGCCATGGGCATGTGTAGGGGCCACCTCAGTGTTTCTGACTGCAAATATCTTGAATTGTTTCGTTTTTTTCAGACATTTGTGCTGTTATGGACTTTTATCTTTGATATGCGTATGTTCACTTCAGACAGTGAAGAGGGACCTAGGAAATACATCTCAACATTGTATTCATGACTACCAGTCTGTTGACCGAATAACAGACTTCAATTTCACAACGTGATCTCCTCCCCATACAGTAAATACTCTCTCTCTCTCACGCACACACACACACACCGCTGTCTAGCCCAACGAGGTGGTTCTTATAGTCTACATTTCCACATGAACAAGTTCCTTTTTCTCACAAGTGGGTTGGGCAATATTTCCTTGTTTTAATTTTGGATCACTCTTTGTCTGTTGCGGGAGAAAAGACACCGTTGCCATGGCGAGGTGTCATGGTGATGTGTGCACCTCGGCTTGAGTGTCATACACGCAATCCATATTGCATATCCATATTGCATGGGAAGGGAAATTAACTGCTTGGCGGTTTCAATGGCTGCTTTTACTATAAAAGCACTGGTAGATAGATTATATTTACATTGTGGGCACAACTCTCTTTGTTGTTTATATGCTGGTAAAACAGCCAACCATGGCCTGTCAATCCAATGCTTTTGCATCTCCTAGAACAGAGGGAAGTGAGGATGTGATCTTCTGAGGATCAGCCCAGGAGGACAGACAACAGACATCTGTGATGCAGCAGACCTGGAAGAGAAGGGAGGCACAGAAACTACATGTTAGCTCAAGCAATATCTAAGCCTTTATTGGTCAATTCGATTTAATGGAAGTTTAGCCTAGCTGATTGATGGGAAGAACTGCAGTGATTTACTACTCCGCTGTGTAATCATGGTGAAGTCGGCACAGTTACGTCTGTTTGATTTGATGAAGACCTTGGAAGCTGAGTAGGTAGACATGATAGCATAGCAACAATTCAAACAAAGACCATCCCTGTGTCTGCTTCTTTTGACTAATACAATTCTCTACAGTTAAAAACAAAAAACTCTTTATCTATGTGGATTCACAAACACATCTAATACACCATCAACCAAGATGCAGAGCAATGCAGTCATGTGATCTGCTACACCTACAAAATGGCACCACTGCTCATAGTACCAGTCTAGCCAGCAAGGACACTCACATTCTTGCACACAATCTCCCTCTCTCTTTCTCTCTCTCTCTGAGCCCTGCATTGTTCAGGCTGTGCTCCAGTCATTGTCACCGTCTTCTCCATGGCAGAGCTGATTGATTAGCAGAGGGGTGGGGGTTTGGGAATCGGGGAGGTATTTTATAGGGGGTTGGGACGGGGAGAGCCTTGGGGGTCCAGGGACATTACTTCGGAGGATACAGAGGAAAATTGGTGTCATTATATTAATCCTTGGTGCTCCTCAATCTCCCTGCAAAGCTTCCTGAGATTGTTTGCCTGTCAAGGATCTGATCAGAAAGATCAGAAATATTTGTCACATGTGCCTAATACAACAGATGTAGACTTTACCGTGAAATGCTTACTTACGAGCCCTTTCCCAACAATGCAGAGTTAAAAAGTAAGACAAATATATACAAGGAGCACCGGTACGGAGTCATTGTGCAGGGGTACGAGGTAGTTGAGGTAATACAGTACGTACATGTAGGTAGGGGTAAAGGTGACTAGGCAATCAGGATAGGTGATAAACAAAGTAGCAGCAGCATATGTGATGAGTGTGAAAGTGTGTATATCTGTGAGTGTATGTGTTTGTTTTGTGTGTGTGAGCGTACGCAGTGGGTATGTGTGTAGGAGTGTCAGTGTAGTATGTGTGAGTGTGTGGGTAGAGTCCAGTGAGTGTGCATAAAGCCAGTGCAACAGAGTCAGTGCATAAAGCCAGTGCAACAGAGTCAGTACATCAGAGTCAGTGCATAAAGCCAGTGCATCAGAGTCAGTGCATATAAAAATGGGGTCAATTCAAATAGCAGTGGTGGAAAAAAAGTACCCAATTGTCATACTTTGATTAAAAGTAAAGTAAAAGTCATCCCTTAAAATACTACTTGAGTAAAAGTCTAAATGTATTTGGTTTTAATTATACTTAAGTATCAAAAGTAAATGTAGTTGCTAAAATATACTTAAGTATCAAAAGTAAAATTCATTATATTAAGCAAACCAGACGACACAAAATTTAAAATTTACGGCTAGCCAGAGTCCCACTCCAACAGACATAATTTACAAACAAAGCATTTGTGTTTAGTAGGAATGGCCTACTATGAGAGGTTCTCTTGATACGTGTGTGAATTGGACCATTTTCTGTCCTGCTTAGCATTCAAAATGTAATGAGTACTTTCGGGTGTCAGGGAAAATGTATGTAGTAAAGTAAAAGTTGTCAAATATAAACAGTAAATTAAAGTACAGATACCCCCAAAAAAGACTTACAGTGGGGCAAAAAAGTATTTAGTCAGCCACCAATTGTGCAAGTTCTCCCACTTAAAAAGATGAGAGAGGCCTGTAATTTTCATCATAAGTACACTTCAACTATGACAGACAAAATGAAAAAAAAAAATCCAGAAAATCCCATTGTAGGATTTTTAATGAATGTATTTGCAAATTATGGTGGAAAATAAGTATTTGGTCACCTACAAACAAGCAAGATTTCTGGCTCTCACAGACCTGTAACTTCTTCTTTAAGAGGCTCCTCTGTCCTCCACTTACCTGTATTAATGGCACCTGTTTGAACTTGTTATCAGTATAAAAGACACCTGTCCACAACCTCAAACAGTCACACTCCAAACTCCACTATGGCCAAGACCAAAGAGCTGTCAAAGGACACCAGAAACAAAATTGTAGACCTGCACCAGGCTGGGAAGACTGAATCTGCAATAGGTGAGCAGCTTGGTTTGAAGAAATCAACTGTGGGAACAATTATTAGGAAATGGAAGACATACAAGACCACTGATAATCTCCCTCGATCTGGGGCTCCACGCAAGATCTCACCCCGTGGGGTCAAAATGATCACAAGAACGGTGAGCAAAAATCCCAGAACCACACGGGGGGACCTAGTGAATGACCTGCAGAGAGCTGAGACCAAAGTAACAAAGCCTACCATCAGCAAGGGCATTGAAGATGAAACGTGGCTGGGTCTTTCAGCATGATAATGATCCCAAACACACCGCCCGGGCAACGAAGGAGTGGCTTCGTAAGAAGCATTTCAAGGTCCTGGAGTGGCCTAGCCAGTCTCCAGATCTCAACCCCAAAGAAGTTCTTTGGAGGGAGTTGAAAGTCCGTGTTGCCCAGCAACAGCCCCAAAACATCACTGCTCTAGAGGAGATCTGCATGGAGGAATGGGCCAAAATACCAGCAACAGTGTGTGAAAACATTGTGAAGACTTACAGAAAACGTTTGACCTTTGTCATTGCCAACAAAGGGTATATAACAAATTATTGAGAAACTTTTGTTATTGACCAAATACTTATTTTCCACCATAATTTGCAAATACATTTATTAAAAATCCTACAATGGGATTTTCTGGATTTTTTTTTCTCATTTTGTCTGTCATAGTTGAAGTGTACCTATGATGAAAATGACAGGCCTCTCTCATCTTTTTAAGTGGGAGAACTTGCACAATTGGTGGCTGACTAAATACTTTTTTGCCCCACTGTAAGTAGTACTTCAAAGTATTTTACACCCCTGGCAAATAGTCAGTGTAGCCATTTGATTAACTGTTCAGCAATCTTATGGCTTGGGGGTAGAAGCTGTTCAGGAGCTTTTGGTCTTAGAATTTGGTGCTCCGGTACCGCTTGCCCTGTGGTAGCAGAGAGTACAGTCTATAACTTGGGTGGCAGGAGTCTTTGACAATTTTTAGGGCCTTCCTCCTACACCGCCTGGTATAGAGGTTCTGGATGGCAGGGAGCTTGGCCCCAGTGATGTACTGGGCCATACGCACTACTCTCTGTAGCGCCTTACGGTCGGATGCCAAGCAGCTGCCATACCAAGCGGTGATGCGGCCAGTCAAGCTGCTCTCAATGGTGTAGCCACCAGACAGAGGTATTATCACACATGCACTAAAGCAGACTCATATCACACATTCACTGTATACCATGCAGAACATCACATAGACACATGTATTAGTTTTCCATCATTATACCAGCAGACATAAAAAATCATATCTGAAAAATGCACATTTAAAATACATTGGAATGTCTGAGATTTTCACAAATGTGGTTGCTACTTCAAATAGAATTTATTCCAATAACTGGAAAGCTTTTCATAGACTGCAAAACACCAGTCACACATAATGACAAGAGTTGTCATTCTTGAGACATCGTACTGGCACTTCCCTTCGCTTTCCCAAGTCGTATCATTTCTCATTTCCCACTCAGCATGCAGACTGTAAACCCCTAATTCAATTTCAATGGTTACTTTTCCTTCCATCGGTCTCCTGAAAGGAAGTTGGAATGTCTTGGCCAGTAATATAACTCTAATTCGTTCTGACTGATACTGAACATATTCTTCACAATGGAACTGGGAAACTCTTTGTTGGTGTAACGTTATGTAACAGTAATATAGCGTTGTGCAAATGTTTGCGCATGCATCATCAATGCTTCATGTAGTCAAAAGAACTCAATTCCAATTGCCCATTTCAACTGTTGCAGCAACACTATGCAAATCATGGCTACTGTGAGTGTGTGGTATTTGTAGGGGCTTTTACTGCTTAAAGAGCTATTATCCTGTCGCTTCGGTGCCATTTAGCCGACACTGTTGTGCAGAGTTTGTTTACAACGTGAGAGGACAAGCTCTAGGATGAAAGCACACATGAAATAGAATCTCAAGTACATGGAACTGTCTATCAGTGTTAACATGCAAGCCGCTGTGGGGAGCAAGATGCTGGAGAATAAAAGCAAGCATCCTTCATTTTTAATTCTAGGTGCAAACAAGATGCTCTGGCAGATGCTTTAATGTATGCCCCACTATTTCCTTTGAATGATTGCATATGCTTAAGTCTAAAGTCAATATAGATAGCTAGATGAAGAGAGAGAGAGTGAGATAGAGAGAAAGCCAAATTACTTTGCATCAGATATTGCGCTGCATTACTGTAATGGCTGATAAAACGTTCTGAGATGGAAGACAGTCAGTTGCAGAAATCGATGCATAGCCTGCCTGTGGAGTTGTGGGCAGTGAGGTGGACAGCCATGTATGGAAGATGAGATGGCAGAGGACGTGTGTGTGTGTGTGTGTGTGTGTGTGTGTGTGTGTGTGTGTGTGTGTGTGTGTGTGTGTGTGTGTGTGTGTGTGTGTGTGTGTGTGTGTGTGTGTGTGTGTGTGTGTGTGTGTGTGTGTGTGTGTGTGTGTGTGTGTGCACTTGGCCTTGTCTGAAGGCGATGCCTTCAGATATGTGCATGGCCTTGTGTTGTACACATGGCAGGCCGCAGGTAACATCGTAGTAATGGTGTAGTGCTCCTCGCAGGCTGGTTAAAGGGGTTAAAGGTCAGGTTGATAATGACAGTGATTTACGTGGTTGTTTTAACTTCTCGTGTCGTTGTGGCTCTGTGCTGCCTCTCCTTCCTCTTTTCTTCACACTTTCTCTTATCTCCTTTACTGCTTCTTCTTTCCTTCTGTCCAGTTTCTTTCGATTTCTCAAACACTTTTATTTCCTGTCTGGTACTTCCTGTCCCCTCCCTCATCTCTTGCTCTCCCTCAATCTCTCTCTGACCTTCTCTACTCCTTCTACAGTACACTCCTTTGTCTCTTCATTCCTCTATAATGTTATTGCCTAGTCTCTTTTTCACTTCCCATAACACTCCTTCTCTCTGTGCAACATCAGAATTGAGTAAGATGTTGCACCAAATACTGCCTAAGTAGAAATAACACTGTCAATAACGGAGACGGCAGCGCAGCACCAGTACACTACTCAGACATACATTTGCACGTTAAAGGAAACAATAATGAATCTAATAATGTAACGATCAACATGTTTAAAAGCAATGCATTTCATTGTGTAATCTGCTGTCGCTCACCCCCTCCCCCCACCCCCCCCCACACAGCTCAGCATATGACGTGCGGCTACGACAGAAGGTGGCGGTGAAGAAGCTGTCTCGGCCTTTCCAGTCCCTTATCCACAGTAGGCGCTCGTACCGCGAGCTCCGGCTACTCAAGCACATGAAACATGAGAACGTGAGTAAGGAGTGGTTGAAGACCTCCGGTGTTGACTAGTTGACCTAAATTGCCTTGATAATGCACAATAGAGTTGTAACTCTTTGGCATCAACCTTCTCCCTGAACAGGTGATAGGACTACTGGATGTATTCTCCCCTGCTGCATCGCTAGAGGACTTCCATGAAGTGTGAGTGGCTACTGAACGAGCACTAGGATGTCCAACATACCCCATACAGTGATTATACTGTCATGATTATTCTGATGATGACATATTGCATATAAATAGAGCTTTTCACCAGGATTCAAGGCATGTACTGTCTAACTGAATTGGAACATCACCACGCACTGTTCAAAAAGTCCCCTTCTCCTCCTCTTTCCAGCTACCTGGTAACCAACTTGATGGGGGCAGACCTGAACAACATAGTCAAATTCCAGCGTCTCTCTGATGAGCATGTGCAGTTTCTTATTTACCAGCTGCTCAGAGGCCTCAAGGTAGTTAACCCCCCACTGTATCATGGTTAGACATGTTTTTTTTACATACTATCCCATACACTGACAGTACAAAGCAACCTTCTCTGATAATAATTGTTTTAACTCAAAGACAACTGTTAAGTATTTCAATGTGCCACAATTGAACCTCAAACACCATGATGATCCTTTTTATACTATAAAACAACTGGCTATAATTTACTAGAATATCCCTTAACATCCTCTGAAATGGTAAATATACTGTACCTTCACATTTGATTATAAACTCGGATATACTGCTAAGTTTGAAAGCTACATTATGCCTGGCTCACTAGGCAACACAGTTAACAGGGGACTGACCAGCCAGCCAAGTAGCTAGCAAACCTAGTTACCAAGGAATAAACAAAAAATGTAGACCCTTTTAGACAGGGGACAATGTTAGAATACACTGTTGACCTCTCTCCCTCCCCCCCGCTGCCATGTCCCTTTTCCGTCTCCTCCTGAACAGTACATCCATTCAGCAGGACTGATCCACAGAGTGAGTGGTGGCTTTCCTCTTGTCTTCTCTACTTGCCGACTCTTTTCATTTTTCCTGATCCCCTCTTTTCATAAAGGCAGTCTCCTGGATAGCAATTGCCTCTCCTGAGTGCTTTGTTGGCTTTAAAAGGCAATTCTGTATTTAGACTGTACCGGTATGTGTGTAAGTAGATCATATCATATTGTGTGAGTGTGTTGGAGAGAGATTGTGTGTTGAGAGCTTCTTGTTGCATGTGCTTGTAGGCCTTACACCCAGCTTGTAAAACCCAGTATACGTTTCAACCTGTCTGTCTATCTGTCTGCCCTATCCATACATCCCTTTGTCTGTCTGGCTGGCTGCCTGCCTGCCTGCCTGTATTTTCGGTCTGTCTGTGTACATGGCTTTCTCCCTTTCTTTCCCCCTGTCCTTCAGACAGTCTTTGTGTTGACCGGTCTGTCTTTTCATGTGTCTGTCTCACAGGACCTTAAACCAAGTAACGTGGCAGTGAACGAGGACTGCGAGCTGAGGGTAAGACCAGTGACCCAGCCACCCAACTCCTCAGACAATCACAACATAACCTCTCCCCCACTCGGTAATGGCTATCACCATGACAACCTGTGTCTCTCTCTCCCCCAGATCCTTGACTTTGGATTGGCCAGACAGACGGATGATGAGATGACGGGGTACGTGGCGACTCGCTGGTATCGAGCGCCAGAGATCATGCTTAACTGGATGCACTACAATCAGACAGGTACAGATCCACACTCACACAACCCAAAAATGATCATAAAACCAAGATTCTCATTTCACACCACATATTACCAGACACCTTCTAATATAACAACCAAACACATACTCTATCATCATGCAGTTCTATCCAGAAAGAAAAATTTGCTAGCAATATCTGTGCCGTTATGGCTAATCGTAAAATCCTGTTGTTATGACGACTGAATGTTAATGCCTCTGTTACAGTGGATATCTGGTCAGTGGGATGCATCATGGGAGAGCTGCTGAAGGGGAAGGTCCTGTTTCCAGGCAACGACTGTATCCTTCACTAACACGGACATGGCTTGAGACTGAGTGCACTACACTCCACAACCACTCTCCAGCGCTGTTACCACCAATACTGCTCTATGCACACACATCAGCTCCTCGCAGATTTGAATCACAATCCCATCTAGAGATATAGCCTTTCTGTCTGAAGGGGAGGTGTATTGAGAGTGACTGAAAGGAAAGGACGTTCACAATGGACTGAATTGTATTGGCTGTCACTGTACACAGTCTAAAGACTGAAACAAATAGGAATGTGATTTACTGCTTTGTATGTCTGTATTGGATCCTCAAATGTTGGAGTATGCTGTCCTGGATAAAACTAACACTAGAACACTGTTCTAGCAAAGTCAAGTATGCCTAACCTCAGTCAGTTGTTCTACCTAAAGAGTTGGTCCTGCCAACCAAATTACTTTTTCACGATCATGATGGCCCTTAATTAACCCCTCCTGATCTAAGATATCGACCAGCTGAAGAGGATTATGGAGGTGGTGGGCACCCCGACCCCTGACCTTCTACAGAAAATCTCCTCTGAACATGTGAGAAGATGGAGAAATAGAGGGAGAGATGGGAAAGTTGAATGGATCATTAGCTATAGCAATGCTTTAATGATACTGATGATCCCCTGACATCCATTGATCGGTGTAATTGATTGACTAATTTGATGATCGATTATTCAATATTTTGCTTGTAGCATGATTGATTTCTCAATTGATGGATCAATTGGCCCTGCAATGTACTGTACACATTGTCACGTGTGTCGTTGTACATTGCTTCCTATTCACAGGCTCAGAAATATATCCAGTCTCTACCCTTCATGCCCCAGCAGGACTTAGAGAAGATATTCAGAGGAGCCAACCCAATGGGTGAGACTGAGTCATACCCGATAACTGAATTTGCTGGAGGCAAATTTTAACCCAAGGCTATAGTCACCCAAGGCTATGGATTCCATAAGGCAGCTTTGTTAGTATTTTTCCCTTTGTGCCTGCATCTTAATCTCGGTCTCCATCTTTCTCTCTGCATCTCCATTCTTCTCTCTCCCGCTCCCTCTCTCCCTCAGCTGTGGATCTACTGAAGCGCATGCTGGTTCTGGACTGTGATGGGCGTATCTCGGCCAGTGAGGCTCTCTCCCACCCTTATTTCTCCCAGTACCACGACCCGGACGACGAACCAGAGGCCCTGCCCTACGACCAGACGCTGGAGAGCAAGGACCGCACGCTAGAGGAGTGGAAAGGTGAGAGAGCTGGAGAGAGAGAGATGGAAGGTGGCTGGAGTGGAGGAGGTTAAGAGGGATTTTCCTTTTTAAAGATTCAACCGTTATTTTCTGCTGTGTTCTTGACCAGACATAAATGTTGTCTCTTCCTCCTCACCTTTTGTTCATCCCTCTTTCTTCACCTCATCTTCTTTCTCTCTCTCTCGCCATCCCCCTATACAGAGCTGGTGTTCGAGGAGATGAATGGAATCAAAGCGCCTGTCAGCGAGACGAGCGGTCTACAGGTGGAACAGTGAAAGACAAACCCTGCCTCCTTCTGCTCGGTCTGTCCTGTCAGCTGAGGAAGGACCGCCGTCTTGTCTCCGTCTGTCTGCCGGCGTTGGGGAGGCGGGAGGATCCGAGAGAAAGAGAGACCGTGGGCCAAGCAGAAACAACGCTGTGTCCCCTAGAGACATGACACTCCTCCCCTTGCTCACTGTGACTGGCAATTTGACTGCCTGTCAGGAGTTTTGTAAAAGGGGAGCAGGGAGAGGGGAGGTCTGGTTGAACTGAAAGTGATGAGAATACGCACATTACGATGATTACAGGGAGCATGTTTTGATAGGTATATGTTTACAGTCTGTTGAAGAGAGGTAGGAGAGAGAGACAGAGACAGAGAGAGAAAGTAGCACTAGGGTTTTCAAACCTACCTAAGGGTCCAACTGGTAAATGGTCATTGGCTATAGGTTACTGGAAATCTTTCGTCATGAAGACATTTTATAAGCAGTCATAACGGATGTCAGTTTAAGTCTGCTTATAACACCTGTTATGTCATGGTAATGACAGTTTTATGACAGAGGGTTCTAGTGATTTGTTGTGAAGAATTTTCCACACATTTTTTCATACTTCTATTTTAGTTGTAGCAAATATCTGTTATTTCACAGAAACTTACATAAGATGGTTCCTCCCTCGAAATAGACCAATGAATGCCCTTTGTGCTGTTACTGCACAACACCCCCAACACCCACCAATATGCCACTGAATGACCAATGACAGAGATATACTGTACATGGACAGGATTAGTGGCTGTAGGGTTTAAGACTTTGCATCATGTACAACTATTGGCCAGATTCCCTAAGCATTTACACCTGTTTTTACAGAACAACACCCGTGGTAGTGTTTCGTTTACGGAGACATAACTGCATTGCTGCAAATGCTATGTAGATATGTCCCAATGTACAGGTAACTGCCAACATAAAGAATACATTAACATAAAGTGTTTTAATAGGGCATTGGGCCAACACAAGCCAGAGCAGATTCAATGCTCCTTGGAGAAGTTTCTGGAATTCTATTAGAGGGATGCGACACCATTCTTCTTTCATGGGAAATTCCATAATTTGGTGTTTTGTTGAAGGTGGTGGAAAACACTGTCTCAGGTGCCGCTCCAGAATCTCCCATAAGTGTTCAATTGGGTTGAGATCTGGTGACTGAGACGGCCATGGCATATGGTTTACATCGTTTTCATGCACATCGAACCATTCAGTAACCATTCGTCCCCTGTCGATGGGGGCATTGTCATCCTATGGGGGCATAGCCGTGGTGGCCAAAATAATGGCCTGCCCAGAATTGTTATACATGACCCTAAACATGATGGGATGTTAATTGATTAATTAACTCAGAAACCACACCTATGTGGAAGCACCTGCTTTCAATATGCTCTTTGTATCTCTTATTAACTCAAGTGTTTCCATTATTTTGTCAGTTACCTGTATGTAGGCTATGCATTTGTTGCTGGTATCACCCATTTCAGATTCCACTTGGCTCCAGTCCAACAGGTTTTACTAGTCCCTGGCTCTGTTGAGAAACCAAAACTTATAGCTGAAGTTTACATCTGAACAGTCAGCAGATACCATTACCCACAGTGACTCCCACAGATACCATTACCCACAGTGACTCCCACAGATACCATTACCCACAGTGACTCCCACAGATACCATTACCCACAGTGACTCCCACAGATACCATTACCCACAGTGACTCCCACAGATACCATTACCCACAGTGACTCCCACAGATACCATTACCCACAGTGACTCCCACAGATACCATTACCCACAGTGACTCCCACAGATACCATTACCCACAGTGACTCCCACAGATACCATTACCCACAGTGACTCCCACAGATACCATTACCCACAGTGACTCCCACAGATACCATTACCCACAGTGACTCCCACAGATACCATTACCCACAGTGAATCCCACAGATACCATTACCCACAGTGACTCCCACAGATACCATTACCCACAGTGACTCCCACAGATACCATTACCCACAGTGACTCCCACAGATACCATTACCCACAGTGACTCCCACAGATACCATTACCCACAGTGAATCCCACAGATACCATTACCCACAGTGACTCCCACAGATACCATTACCCACAGTGACTCCCACAGATACCATTACCCACAGTGACTCCCACAGATACCATTACCCACAGTGAATCCCACAGATACCATTACCCACAGTGACTCTCACAGATACCATTACCCACAGTGAATCCCACAGATACAATTACCCACAGTGACTCCCACAGATACCATTACCCACAGTGAATCCCAGATGCATTATGCAGATTCAATTGGATTTACAATAGGTCTGAATGTTGTAGTTTCAGAGGTCTAATATTCAGCATGTTTTAAAGGGGCGTACTGAGGTGAACGAATTACAGGGGAGTAAAATAATTCAATTTTCAGTAAAAAACATGTTCTGGAACTGCAACATATACTACCTCAAGAACTACAACAATCATATACACAATGCCTCAATTACAGTAGAGATAATCCAAAATACTCTCTCGGTTGATGTTTGACTATTTACGGTCCTGTATGTGTCATGTACAAATGTTGGTGGATTTAAATAGAACTGCAAAAAAGATGAATGTATACAAAACTGTATGTTTAAAAAAACAAGTGTCTTTTCATTCTATGGTGGCATGAAGTTTAACTGTAAAATTTCTGCCGTATGCATTTCCAATCAATAACCGAATGTCAACTCTGTGTCATAATGCCATGACAATTGATGTCAACCAACTCAACTCTATTACAACAGTTATAACACCACTATGCAGCATGAACAAGTAAACATTTGGTTACACATATTCAGAATAAATCAAATCGATCTATTCCCTGTCTTGTTAACGTCATGAATGTGTGCATCAATCCAGTCTTGTTTTCTCCCAAAAATGATTAAGTCTGTTGTTGTATGGACAAATTCCTTTACGTTTTCAAGTATCACGCAGCAGCCTATCAGCACTATGTCAGTGGTGAGAATCTGTCATGTGCATAGCATGTTGTGGCATTATGAAAGACCACTTTACTCCAGAGTTACGGCCTACTCATTCCTCCTCCACATGGCCAAAGTTCCATCAATACTCCCAGCCCACACACAGTAGCTTTCCAGTGCTTTATGGGTTCCAAGTCTGAGTATACATGGCCTTTTCTGTGTGTGTTTGTGTGTGTGTGTCAATTTGCCTTCAAGGTCCATTCTTGTATGTTTCCAGCAAACATGCCTGCAGGCATCGAACTATGTCGTAATCTCTCAGCCACAGAACAGAGGCAGTATTATGAGAGACCATCCTTCTGATCATCATGACGACACATGTATCGTCTTCTTCCTCGTCATCAATAAAAGCTAAATTCATCACCAGTTATCTTACTGTGTGTGTGTGTGTGTGTGTGTGTGTGTGTGTGTGTGTGTGTGTGTGTGTGTGTGTGTGTGTGTGTGTGTGTGTGTGTGTGTGTGTGTGTGTGGCCTACATGTACATTTTTACTTCTGAGCCTGTATATAAACAGCAACAACACTATCAGCAAAGCAGAAAGGAAGGCTGACCAAGGGAGGCCAGGGAAATACTAAAATAACTTCCATCCCTATCTTCAGGCTAGGCTAGCTCTCTTCGCTATCTCATGACAACAGACATCATTTTGGCAACATTCCTTATAACTTGATTGTAAGACAATAAGGAGCCAGGGCGGCAGGTAGCCTAGCTGTTAAGAGTGTTGCTGGTTCGAATCCCTGAGTCGACTAGGTGAAAAATATGCCCATGTGCCCTTGAGCAAGGCTCATAACCTTAATCTGGATAAAGAGCATCTGATAAATTACTAAAATGTTAAAATGAGTCCGGACACAGACACACCCATCAATAGCACAGGGAGTGTGTTCTATTGTTTACCTTTTTCTGACAAAATCCAGAGAGGTCATGCCACCAGGCGATGGTGTGTTCACCAGTGATACCGTTGACGTTTTAGAAACGAGTGAGACCAGTCACTGATTACGGTTCTTTAGTCGTGTCACTGGAGACCACTGTCGGTCAACGGATTGCATTGCGCATTTGCCGAGTGCTAGAGAGTGTGTAGGTGGTGGTGGCTACATGAGAGCAAGTGAACGAAGTGTCTCATGCATAACAACGGCACATTATCCCTGAATTAAGAGTTAGCTGGGGATACATTGACCCCCAAATCAATTTGGATATGTCGGTCCGCACGCGGACAGGATTTTACCGACAGGAGGTAAACAAAACGGCATGGGAGGTTCCAGAACGATACCGCGAGCTAAAGCAGGTGGGGACTGGCGCGTATGGGACAGTATGGTGAGTTTTATACGAGTTTAATCATCAAACATGGGTAGGCTACTCTTCGTAAATGTCGAATTTGGAGTTAACAATAGCCTATGTGAAGGCAACACAAACCAAGCCACAACTAGACGTGACTTGTTCCTAAAATAAGCATCGTGTTTTTTTTTGTTGAACTGTTCATCTCATGCATTCTTCATGTGATTATATCAAAAGGAAGTTTTTGTGCAGTGGAGCGCTGGATTGTGTCCGAATTAAATCATCAACAAACATCGGTGCTATTTGATGAATAATGAAGACACAACCTTTACATTATGCGGTTTCTGTTTCATTCCTAAACATAGCTTACACGGCAGGGACTTTTTTGGCTTTGTGAAGTCGGGAAAAGCATAACAAAGAACCCCCATTGGCCTCATTGTTTGTTGGATTTTAGTGAGCAGAAGATTTAGATTTAAGTGCATCGGCCTACATCTGTTCTGGGTCTTTGCGCAATGTTTCTTGGGATATGCCGACCAAATGTTTCTACTTGAATTCCAGAAATACCCAAGAATGTCTTTGTGAACATTTGATTATAAAACCTGATCTTTGGATGTAAATTATTTTAAAGAAATAATTAATCAAGCATTCAATAAAAAAATAAGAGTTGGGTCCTTCAGTAGGCTACCACCAATGGCCAACATTGCTAAAATGTTTTCTTCCCTGTACCTACATTTCTTGCTGCAGTTCCGCCCAGGACCACAGGACTGGGGTGAGGGTGGCCATCAAGAAGCTCCACAGACCCTTCCAGTCAAAGCTCTTCGCCAAGAGGGCCTACAGAGAGCTCCGGCTCCTCAAGCACATGAAGCACGAAAATGTGAGGGTCTTTCCTGAAATACGCACCTCATCATTTTTTCTCATAAATAGAAAAGGTGTCTGTTTCACACCACTAATTAGGCCTTGTCTAAAAATGAAATGGCGCAACTCTACAGTACTGCATTTAAAACTCACTTTTATCCATAGCTACCTGTCCCAGACCTGCTGTTTTCAACTCTCTAGAGACAGCAGGAGCGGTAGAGATACTCTTAATGATCGGCTATGAAAAGCCAACTGACATTTACTCCTGAGGTGCTGACTTGCTGCACCCTCGACAACTACTGTGATTATTATTATTTGACCATGCTGGTCATTTATGAACATTTGAACATCTTGGCCATGTTCTGTTATAATCTCCACCCGGCACAGCCAGAAGAGGACTGGCCGCCCCTCATAGTCTGGTTCCTCTCTAGGTTTCTTCCTAGATTTTGGCCTTTCTAGGGAGTTTTTCCTAGCCACCGTGCTTCTACACCTGCATTGCTTGCTGTTTGGGGTTTTAGGCTGGGTTTCTGTACAGCACTTTGAGATATCAGCTGATGTAAGAAGGGCTATATAAATACATTTGATTTGATTTATGGCCTAGGCTGCGTGCAGAGAGCAGTGACGATTTCATTTTTGCACAGAGTGAGACAAACACAGCTGTTCCTTATGATTGGCAATTAGTCAGTAGCAGAGTAGTCAGAAAGATCACATTGGTAATATTCACATCACAACCCATAATACTAAACAGAAACACATCATATCAAGATTATAGAGCTGTTCATTTGAGGCAGGCACAGGTTCTGAGTCTTGATTTGAGAAGTTGAATCAGGCATTCAACTTGGGGCAGCAGGTAGCCTTGTGGTTAGAGCGTTGGGCCAGTAACCGAAAGGTTGCTGGATTGAATCCCCGAGCTGACAAGGTAAAAATCAGTCATTCTACCCCTGAACAAGACAGTTAACCCACTGTTCCCCCGTAGGCTGTCATTGTAAATAAGCATTTGTTCTTAACTGACTTGCCTAGTTAAATAAAGGTTAAATTACATGTTGTAGCTCTCCTGGACCAGGGTTGGACTTGGTGACCACTGATTTCAGAGGTCTACTGGGTATACAGTGAGTAGGTAGAGTTTAATAATGGTACACAAGGAAAGGCTGAGAAGGAAGCCAATACATGTTGTGGAAAAAATGCCTCATAGCAACATCTACTTTAGTCAGTGGCTCACTCTAGAACGACAGAGACACACCCCATATCACAAGTGTGTGTGTGTGTGTGTGTGTGTGTGTGTGTGTGTGTGTGTGTGTGTGTGTGTGTGTGTGTGTGTGTGTGTGTGTGTGTGTGTGTGTGTGTGTGTGTGTGTGTGTGTGTGTGTGACTTCAAGTGGGAATCATTTCCTGATGCTGTAATTGAGATACATGATGCACAAAAAAAATTCCCCAGTTAATCTATAATTGAGCTATTCTATTTATTTTCTGGTATTCTTTGATTGGTTTGGATTAGGTGATTGGACTGCTGGATGTGTTCACTTCTGAGATCTCATTGGACAGGTTTCATGACTTGTAAGTACCTCTTTGTCCAATACCCTTCCTGTTCATATATTGAATGTTTTTATTCACAATAAAGTATTTTTTTTTTTACTTTTCTCCTGTCATTCGCAGTTACCTGGTAATGCCATTTATGGGTACTGATCTGGGGAAACTGATGAAGATGGAGAGATTGTCACAGGAGAGGGTGCAATTCCTGGTCTATCAAATGCTGAAAGGACTCAAGGTTAGAGTTGCATACATACACATGCACTCAAAAGAACAATATATATATATATATATATATACAATTCTAAGCAGTTTAAAATATATACCTACAAATGCTCATTTTATCCCCAACATTCAAATATGATACAAAATAAAGGCAGTTTATACAGAAGGTTTAAATGTTTCCCAGAATATACTTGAATACCACCTTCTTTTTCTAATTTTAAGGCTTTCTCTTTTCCTGGTCTTTTGTGTCTCCCCACAGTATATCCACTCTGCAGGGATCATCCACAGGGTGCGTAACCTCTGACCTTTCAACTATGTGCATTGGGGTTGGGGCCATTGCTCTTTTTCACGCCCACTGCTATTCATGACGTTTTCCACATCATAAGCTCTTTGTGTGTGTGTGTGCTTGCGTGTGTTTGCGTCAATCTGGCAGCATGATAATGTAATTTTTCTAAATATCAACAGGATCTCAAACCTGGAAATTTGTCTGTCAACGAAGACTGTGAGCTGAAGGTACTACATATATATATATATATATATATATACACTGCTCAAAAAAATAAAGGGAACACTTAAACAACACAATGTAACTCCAAGTCAATCACACATCTGTGAAATCAAACTGTCCACTTAGGAAGCAACACTGATTGACAATAAATTTCACATGCTGTTGTGAAAATGAAATAGACAAAAGGTGGAAATTATAGGCAATTAGCAAGACACCCCCAATAAAGGAATGGTTCTGCAGAGGTAGCGGTCCTGCTGCTGGGTTGTTGCCCTCCTACGGCCTCCTCCACATCTCCTGATGTACTGGCCTGTCTCCTGGTAGCGCCTCCATGCTCTGGACACTACGCTGACAGACACAGCAAACCTTTTTCCCACAGCTCGCATTGATGTGCCATCCTGGATGAACTGCACTACCTGAGCCACTTGTGTGGGTTGTAGACTCCGGCTCATGCTACCACTAGAGTGAAAGCACCGCCAGCATTCAAAAGTGACCAAAACATCAGCCAGGAAGCATAGGAACTGAGAAGTGGTCTGTGGTCACCACCTGCAGAACCATTCCTTTATTGGGGGTGTCTTGCTAATTGCCTATAATTTCCACCTTTTGTCTATTCCATTTGCACAACAGCATGTGAAATTTATTGTCAATCAGTGTTGCTTCCTAAGTGGACAGTTTGATTTCACAGAAGTGTGATTGAGTTGGAGTTACATTGTGTTGTTTAAGTGTTCCCTTTATTTTTTTGAGCAGTGTATATTGCTACCAGACCTGTGATAAGCACTGTGCTCTCCCTGTTCAGTCTCGCTCTCTTTCGATTGAACTGAAATACACTTTATTGAAGTGGAGGCTGCTGAGGGGAGGACAGATCATACTAATGGCTGGAATGGAGCAAATGGAATGGCATCAAACACCTGGAAACCATGTATTTGATACCGTTGTACTATTCCACTCATGCCATTACCACGAGCCCGTCCTCCCCAATTAAGGTGCCACCAACCTCCTGTGCTTTATTGTCAATAAAGGGACAATCCAATGTAGCCAAAGCAATTCTCTCTCTGTCTGTCTCAGATTCTTGACTTCGGGCTGGCTCGGCAGACGGACACAGAGATGACGGGGTACGTCGTCACTCGCTGGTACAGAGCCCCTGAGGTAATCCTCAATTGGATGCACTATACCCAGACTGGTGAGTCTCTCTCATACACTCATTCATGGCTGCCTTCTTTGTCCACAAGATGGCAGTACTTTCTAATGTCAAAAACTGTGTTATCACCATGATTAATCATGCTATTTACATTTACATTTAAGTCATTTAGCAGACGCTCTTATCCAGAGCGACTTACAAATTGGTGCATTCACCTTATTGTAACCAGAAAAATATCCTACAGTATGAGGTCCTATGGAGATCTATATCTTTGTACAATTTGTGTGCAATATCTCCGTAATTGAACTCACTGGTATGGTAGCAGTTTGGTAGCAATGTGCTACTGAAAGACCATTCAGTCCTATGTATGTCTTTGACCTCTTCTATCGTCAGTGGATATCTGGTCGGTGGGCTGCATCATGGCGGAGATGCTGCTGGGGAAGCCCCTGTTCAAAGGAAATGACCGTATCCTTTTTCAGTGTTTACTACGCTCTGTCTTCACCCCTCACAACTATTGCAGAATAATGATCCTGCCAGGCAAATTAGCATAATTATATGTTATCAACCTGTCAAAGACTAGTTCTGTAAGCTTATTATGGCTAAGCATATATAGTATGAGCAGCATGTGAATGTGACTTCCTGTACCACATGAGCTATGACCCTTGACCCCTGGGTGAGCACAGACCTGGACCAACTGAAAGAGATCATGAAGATCACTGGTACACCCACTGCAGACTTTGTTACAAAGCTACAAAGCCAAGATGTAAGTCATGTGGGTGCTCAAAATACATTCAGATAGTACACATTCAAAGCAAACACAGCCTACTAGAGTACATAGGAATAGAATACCACATACACTCCCAGGTAAATCTGCTCTTCTTCCAACAGGCCAAAAACTACATACGGAGTCTTCCCAAAGTACCAAAGAAAGATTTGCACTTTCTTTTTTCCAAAGCTAGCTCAGACGGTGAGCAGACGTTCAATACTATGATGGGAACATGCAGTTAGTTGAATTTGACAGTCTATTACTAAAGGATCAAAAACGGTGGTTTACAAAACAGCAACTGTTTCTAACTATTGTCAGGAGTGTCCTTCTGACCATAACACAGCTAGTGACACTGTATACCTCTCTGTGTGGCAGCGGTGTGTGTGCTGGAGCGCATGCTGTTGCTGGACCCTGAGAGACGGGTGAGTGCGTCGGAGGCGCTGGCCATGCCCTTTTTCAGCGAGTTCAGAGAACCAGAGGAGGAGACTGAGGCCCAGCCCTACGATCACTCCATGGACAACACAGACCTGCTCCTGGAGCAGTGGAAACGTGAGAGAAGGATGGAGGGAAGCTGAAGAAAGAAATGGAGAGCAGGGAGAGGGGGAGGAAGATATGGGAGAGAGAGAGAGAGATGCTGGGGAGGAGGGAGGGAGAGAGAGAAGGAGATACAGGCAGAGGAAAAAAGGGGGAGCGATGGAGGATGAGGTGGCTGGTAGCCTAGAAGTTAAGACTGTCGGGCAGGTAACTGAAAGGACGTTGGTTCGAATCCCCAAGCTGGCAAGGTAGAAAATTATGCAATTCTGCCCATGTGCAAGGCAACAACTGCTCCCTGGGTGCTGATGACGTGGATGTTAATTAAGGCAGCCCCCTGCCCTGCTCTGATTAAAGAGGGGTTGGGTTAAATACAGAAGACGCTTTTCGGTTGAACGCATTCAGCAACTGATTAGGTATCTCTTTCCCTAGGAAAAGGGCTTAAGGAAAAACATTCCTTTGGTCATTCCACATGATAGAAGGAGAGAAAGATGACAAGGAAGAGATGAGGGATATGGATGTGTGATAACACGTTCAGCTTGAGAGAAAGAAAGAGGAAGAAAAATCTATAGTCTACAGAGTAACTAATTAGTAATTTCTTGTGATAATATCTCCTACAGGTCACACATTCACAGAGATTCTGTCCTTCAGGCCTGCAGCAACAGAGACCAAGGACCCCAAAGAGACATCACTCTGAGAGCACACACATACCTCTCAATACCTGTCAATGATTATTATAAGGCGTTGTTGTATTGTTGTACAGATGTAATGTGAATCCAATGTACAAAATGTAGTTTATTGATTATAAATAGATTTTCTGACAAATAAACATTTTCGAAGATATTGTCAGTCTTGTGTAATTGTGGAACTACTGTAACAGCCAACCAATGAACCCCTGGGAAAGAAATTATTACTTGCTTCCCCGTAAACCATGAGAATGACTATAAACTGAGACTTTAGAGGGATAGTTCATCAAATGTTCATGAATAAAAGGCCACTCTAAAATGAGCAGTTTTGTCACTTAACAATGCCACAGATGTCTCAAGCTTTGAGGGAGAGTGCAATTGGCATGCTGACTGCAGGAATGTCCACCAGAGCTGTTGCCAGAGAATTTAATGTTAATTTCTCTACCATAAGCTGCCTCCAATGTCGTTTTAGGGAATTTAGCAGTATGTCCAACCGCAGACCACATGTAAGCACGCCAGCCCAGGACCTCCACATCCAGATCCTTCACCTGCCAGATAGTCTGACACCAGCCACCCGAACAGCTGATGAAACTGAGTATTTCTGTCTGTAATAAAGCCCTTTTGTTGGGAAAAACAAATTCTGCTTGGCCTGGCTCCCAAGTGGATGGGCCTACGCCCTCCCAAGCCCACCCATGGCTGAGCCCCCCGCCCAATCATGTGAAATCCATAGATTAGGGCCTAATGGATTTCAATTGACTGATTTCCTGATATGAACTGTAACTCAGTAAAATCTTAGAAATTGTTGCATGTTTGTTCAGTAGAACATGAATTGACTGCCATATTTTTTAGACTGCAATACACCTGCTCAAACAGTGAGATTACCCACGTAGGTCCAGCAAGGACACAGATCGCATCTGTCTATAAATGGAGCACCAAACTTGCTGATTTTAGTTTGGGCCCCTCAAAAGCCTCTGAAAAGCCATGAAGAGAGCCGACGTCTTTATTCTGCTTCTTACTGGTGTGTTGGTCAACGGAAAAGGTATGCTTTATGTTTCCTGTTGAGGTTGTGGATTAAAGCCTGAGCATATGTGTAGCAGAGTAACTCAAAATGTGGACTTAATATTTCAATCAAGAAGCAATGTGTGTGGTCAGAAATCGTTAAAAAAGGAGAAGGAGGTGCCGATTACTACGGTAATCAATTACGTTTTTATTGTGCCCTTGTTTGTGTGTTGCAGACCTCCGCTGGCAGAACAGCTATGACCAGCCGTTAGATTTTAATTGCCCCTCAGGACAATCCATCTCTCGCATAGTGAGGTGATTCCTTATATTCCATACAACCAATCTTCTCCAAAACCTGAATTCTGCACTGACTCACAAGCACAGGTTTCCAAATCAGAGTGTGCTTTTTACTGCTGCAGTGCTGAGTTGACCCTAACCCTTTCTCAAACCCTAGCAAGCTGTTGCATATCAACAGACTTGCTGTTGATTCAGATTTGCAATTTTCCATTTTGAGAAATTAAACTGGTTTAACTCTGTATTTTGGATTTAGGTTATTGCAATTGCATTCCGGCCAAAATATGTTGGGCAACAATAAAACCTTCAACCTGCATAAATGTTTTCGCATAAATTCAACTATTAATTTGTGCATTGTAATGTATTTATCCAATTTTAGTGAGCATCACAACAAACATGAAGACCGTCTGTGGGACTTTGGGTGCAAAGCCACGTTGGACTCAGCAACTAACTGCTTCACATCTTCCTACGTAAATGACTTCGACAAACCTTTCAGCTACCAATGCCCAAGCCACCAGGTCATCACAGGGATGAACAGCTATCATGAGAACAAGCATGAGGACAGAAGGTGAGATGTAAATGAATCACTATTCACATGAAATAAATACAAATCTTCAAGAAATGACTTTGTCAAATCAAACAAAATAACTAAGGCTTTACAATGATGGTGAAAATTAGAGACCTTTGGGGATTAAATGGTGTAAAATCCTAGAAGTGACACAGGGTTGACGGAGGCACTGTTTTTGTTGAACAACCCTACTATAATGTGAATTACAAGGTCAATACAAAAAAATATATCATAATTCAAACCTCATTTCCACCATTGTACAGATGGAAGTTCACCTGCTGTGGAGCCAGCAACTTCTGTACTGATACCTGCCAGTGGACTAACTACGTAAACTGGTTTGATGAGGCCTTCACTTTTAATGTCCCACCAAATTCCTACCTGATTGCAGCTGAAAGCTACCATGAAAACAAGCATGAGTGAGTATGATTATTCATTGGTACTCTATGCTAATGTAATGGATTCCAAGTATTTTCTCTCTCTCTCTGTGTGTGTGTATCTACAGTATCTGTGTGTCATATTCTTGCTGTTGGATTAAACAAGCTTCAGGAAATGATGAATTGACTACAAAACTAACAGGAACAAAATGTCTGTTTGTCTTGTGTACTTTCAGAGATCGTCGCTGGAAATACCAATACTGTACCAAAAGGTCATGCTGAATCTATAACTGATTCTTCCTACAATCAGATTATTTTATCCATTGTTGTCTCTTGATAATCTTGAAGGAAATTCATGATTAAAGATACATGCATCAAATTATTGTGTTTCATTTCACGGCACTAACGTTTAAATGATTGATTATGCTTTGTTTCTGGTCAAGATATGAACTCTATACAGTACTGTAATGGACGGAAATGGTTATCTCAGACAATAATTACAAAAACATTGGGTCACACTTTATTTGGATAATCCCCTATATATGATCTACAGCGGCTCAAACCATCAACAGACTATCAACTGCAACTCTGTTGATATGCAACAGCTTGCTATGGTTAGGTTTAGGGTTAGAGTTAGTCAAATCAAATCACATTTTATTTGTCACATGCGCTGAATACAACAGGTGTAGACCTTACAGTGAAATTCTTACTTACAAACCCTTAACCAACAATGTAGTTTTAAGAAAATACACCAAAAAAGGGGTTGGGTTTAAAGGGAAAGTTCAGTATTTTACAACTTCATTTTAGATGGTTCCTGCCCCTGAAAGTAATCTATGGATCAGGAAAAACTAATACATGGTTTGTTTTTTCTTCTAATAGCCACTACAAACTTCAGCTAACTTCAGCCTCTGCTGGTTTAAAATCAATGGGAGTGATATGGGCATGCAGTGACCGTTAAAAAAGCCATAGACAAATTAACTGAATTATTTGGTTTGACGTAACTTTAAATGATTAGGCTTCTTCAATTCTTAAACATCTTAACCATGGATTACAGTTTCTTCTGGCCCATAGACAACCTTCAGGGAAAGGATCCATCTAACATGAAGGTGTAAAATACTGAACTTCCCCTTTAAGGCATTTACTGAGATACTGCTGTCGGGGGCTTGCTTCTACCCATTGAGAAAAATGTATGCTGTTCTAGTCTGCCTAGTGGCCGTGTCCTCTCGAGCCTGCCTAACGGTCCTAAACTGACCTGGTAACGTGATTTCCCCCCAGTTTGGTAATGTAAAAATGTATAATATAAAATGTATATCTGAACCCTTTCAGGTTGTTAGGAAAACATCGAATTCTGTTGATTCTTTTCACACAATCATATTTGGACAGATCTTGTGGGACTCCACTCCACATCAGTGGAGAGAATGGGATGTACATAATGTCGTTTATTGGTTTATTCATTATGAAGTTAACCTATTTAAACCTTTTCAGTTTCAAAGATCTTCCCAATGGTGTCTGTTTCTTTTCAAACTAGCAGCCAAGTAACCCCTGACCCATTTACACTTGCCCCATGGTTCTCACTGTAACACAGAGGTCAATTAAAAATAGTTTGGACACATTTCTAGCACACAAAAACCATCCCGTTATGCAATTCCTGACAGGTTATACTGTTATAGTGTATTATAGTGTATTTATGTTAAACTTTTCCCTTTCAGGACACCTGTTCAAACACTGAGATTACCCATGTACGTGGCTGAAAAACCAACAAGGTCTTTAGCTCAGTCATCCTATCAGTTTCTAGAAATATATATTTAGCCCTGCTTGTTGTGCTTTGGTCAGATCCCACACCTCTGTGAAGCTACAGCGCCCTCAGAAAATAATTCACCCCCCTTTACTTCTTCCAAAATGTGTTGTGTTTCAGCCTGAATTTAAAATTGATTCAATTGAGATTTGTGTCACGGGCCTGCACACAATACCCCATAATGTCAAACTGGAATTATGTTTTTAGACATTTTTGCAAATTCATAAAAAATGAAAAGCTAAAATGTCTTGAGTCAATAAGTATTCAACCCCTTTGTTATGGCAAGCCTAAATAAGTTCAGGAGTAAAAATGTGCTTAACAAGTCACATAATAAATTGCATGTACACACTATGTGTGCAATAATAATGTTTAACATTGAATGACTTCCTCATCTCTGTACCCCACACATACAATTATCTGTAAGGTCCTTCAGTCGAACAGTGAATTTCAAACACAGATTCAACCACAAAGACCAGGGAGGGTTTCCAATGCCTCGCAAAGAAGGTCACCTATTGGTAGATAGGTAAAAAATTATGTAAAGCAGACATTGAATGTCCCTTTGAGCATGGTGAAGTTATTAATTACACTTTGGATGGTGTATCAATACACCCAGTCACTACAAAAATACAAGTGTCCTTCCTAACTCAGTTGCCAGAGAGGAAGGAAACCACTCAGGGATTTCACCATGAGGCCAATAGTGACTTTAAACATTTAATGGCTGTGATAGGAGAGAACTGAGGATGGTTCAACAACATTGTAGTTACTCCACAATACTAACCTAATTGAGAGAAAATAAGGAAGCTTCCAAAAACATGCATCTTGTTTGCAACAAGGCACTAAAGTATACAGTTTAACTGTATAGTGGTGCGCTTGTAATCATTAAGGACTGGGGAATTTTTCAGGATAAAAAATACATGTAATAGAGCTTAAGCACAGACAAAACCTGGTTCAGTCTGCTTTCCAACAGACACTGGGAGTCAAATTTACCTTTCAGCAGGACAATAATCTAAAACACAAGGCCAAATGTACAAATATCTTGCTTACCAAGATGACATTAAATGTTCCTGAGTGGCCTAGTTACAGTTTTAACTTTTATCGACTTGAAAATCTATGGCAAGACTTGAAAATGGCTTGATTAATATTAAAAAGAATGATGTGCAAATATTGTACAATCCAGGTGTGCAAAGCTCCCAGAAAGGCTCACAGCTGTAATCTCTGCCAAAGGTGATTCTAACATGTATTGACTTAGGGGGTTGAATATTTATGTAATCAAGATATATTAGTGTTTTATATTTCATTAATAATTTACAAATGTTAGAAGAAAAAAATTTGCTTTGACAATACAGAGTATTTTGTGTGGTTCGTTGACAAAAAATGACATTTAAATCCATTTTAATCCCACACAACAAAATGTGGAAAAAGTCAAGGGGTGTGGATACTTTCTGAAGGCACTGTAGCTATTTGTCAGTCTTATGGCTTAGGGATAGAAGCTGTTCATGAACCTGTTGGTGTCAGACTTGATGCACCAGTACCACTTGCTGTGTGGAAGCAGAGAGAACAGTCTATGGTGGCTAGAGTCTAATGATTTTCAGGGCCTTCCTTTCACACTGCCTGATATAGAGGTCCTGGATGGCTGGGAGCTCAGCCCCAGCGATGTATTGGGCCGTCCGCACCACACTCTGTAGCGCCATGCGATCGAGGGCAGTGCTGTTGCCATACCAAGCAGTGATGCAGCCAGTCAGGATGCTCTCAATGGTGCAGCTGTAGAACTTTTGAAGGATTTTAGGGCCCTTTCCAAACCTGTTCAACTACCTTAGGGGGTTGCACCTTCTTCACGACTGTGCACATGTGAGTGGACCATTTTAAATCCCTAGTGATTTGGACACAGAGGAACTTGAAGCTCTTGTTAATGTGGATGTGGGCATGCTCAGACCCCCCCCCCCCCCCCCCCCCCCCCGTTTCCTGTAGTCCACGATCAGCTCCTTAGTCTTACTGACGTTGAGGGAGGGGTTATTGTCTCGGCACCACACCACACAGGTCTCTGACCTTCTTCCTGTAGTTTGTCTCATTGTTGCCGGTGATCAGGCCTACCACCGTTGTGTCGTCAGCAAACTTAATGATGGTGTTGGAGTCGTACGTGGCAACGTAGTCGTGGGTGAACAGGGAGCACAGGAGGGGACTAAGCAAAACATTACCGTGAATATGCCTGCCAGCTGATCTGCTCATGTTCTGAGAACGCACCCTGGAATATCGCTCAAGGGCACAGGCTAGCAGCTTCTCTTTGAGCGATTCTCCGCATGATCCTAAAGCCAGCCGATCAATACGCCTAACATCCCTTGCATTTTAATCCGGACTGGAATGATTGGTTTGTTAATAAGACACCAAACAATATAGCTTTGTGACATTTAACAAGTAATGTTTGTCTCAAGGAATGTAATTAATTGACCACTAGATATATTATCTTACATTAAGTGCTATTTGTATATGCAGATCGTATAGAATGCATCCTGAAATACTGTTCTATTGTTTTTGAGCTGACAGAAAACATTCTATTTCATAGTTCATATTTTCAATGGACAATCAAGCTACTGTATGTGCACTGGGAAGATTATTTTCTCATTGTACATTTAATGTTTATTACAGTCATGTAGACTGGCTTAAACTTCAGAAAGACCTTTGTATAGGCGGAATCAACAACAAAAAAGTGTGTCGTTTTGTGTGGTAAATTGCTGACTTGATAAGATGGCTCATGCAATGTTTATTATGCAACAGATGCTACTTTGCATTCTTAAAAATGTTGTCACAGGTATGTAGCTATGCCTTCTTGCCTTTTACCAGAGATATCTGATCTGTCAGATGATTGGGTAAGTAGATTTAATCACATGTGATTATTACCTAATGTACAGTAAGGGTATAAAATAGCATCACTTGTCTAAGGAGACAACATTTCCTGCAGAGAGCCAAACATAGAGAATCCCTTCGTCAGGCTTCATCCTTATGACAGGTAAGAGCAGTCATCTCGATCCATTTACTGTGGATAACATTGCCAATGGTTACGTTCCAATGTCCATATTATCATACCACTTAGAATGAACAAATTCATTCAACTCTTCATTTCAGTATATAGAATAATCACATTCAGATTTTCAGGCATTTTGTGAATTTCTTAGGAACACAAAATTGTCTTAGTCATTTTGAGCAAGGCCGAGGAACAATTTACATTGTAATAAGTCAGATGAGGGCTAAGAAACATTACAGTACCTTCTTTACTCAGTTTCTCTAGTATCCTCGGTTACAAATGTCTGAGAATCCTGATCAACTACCAACAAGATCAGTGCCCTCATGTTACTCCACTCTCCAGTACTTAACTGCCAAAATACATGTTTAATGAAGGGAGAAAGTATAGTCAATTAATTAACCCACTTTAATATGAATTTATTGTCTGTCCCTTTTCAGTTGGAGGTTTTACTGCTGTTCTGTCCTTAAGATTTGTACCTTTGACTGCCAGGTTACACCCTGGGTCAACTACAGTACTGGGATGAGGCATTCACCTACAAAGCCACCAGTACCAACGATCTCATTATTCCACATTTTGTTGTGTTACAGCCTGAATTCAATATTGATTAAATTGATTGTTTTTCTCACCAATCTGCACACAATATCCCATAATGACAAAGTGGAATTATGTTTAAAAAATAATAATAATTTAATAAAAAATGAAAAACAGAAATATCTAATTTACATAAGTATTCATATCCCTGAGTCAATACTTTGTATGTTTGAATATACCCTTGAGCATGGTGAAGTTATTAATTACATTTTGGATGGTGTATCCATACACCCAGTCATTACAAAGATACAGGCATCCTTCCTAACTCAGTTGCCGGAGAGGAAGGAAACCGCTCAGGGATTTCACTATGAGGCCAATGGTGACTTTAAAACAGTTACAGAGTTTAGTGGCTGTGATAGGAGAAAACTAAGGATGGATCAACAACATTATAGTTACTCCACAAAACTAACCTAATGAATAGAAGGAAGCCTGTACAGAATACAAATATTCCAAAACATACATCCTGTTTGCAACAAGGCATTAATTAAAGTACAATTGCAATAAATGTGGCAAAGCAATTAACTTTTTGTCCTGAATACAAAGTGTTATGGTTGGGACAAATCCAATATAATCTACAGAGTACCACTGGTGGCTGCATCATGTTAAAGGTATGCTTGTAAACGTTAACGACTGGGGAGTTTTTCAGGATAAAAAGGAAATGGAATTGACCTAAACACAGGCAAAATCATAGAGGAAAATCCTAGTGGTTCAGTCTGCTTTCCTAAAGCTAAAGTAAAAGTTTGTATTATACACAACCTTTTGAGGTCAAATGTAATTACATTAAAAGAACCAAAGGTATGACATCATTGCACTGTATTTGACTTTTGATAAGAGATTCTGGTACAAGCCATGCACTGAAACCACTTTCTCGAATTCATCATACACTCATGTATTGCACATATAGTCTCCAATCTTTCCCTCCAATTGGTTCTGTCTATTAAAAATAGTAAATTAATTGACTTCAGCTCCCAGGACCAGGGATGGAGAGTTGGAGACTACGTATTTTATTCCTCAGTACATTGCCCTCTACATGTTAGTTCATAGTAAAAGCTGCCAGTTCTGTTTCGCCCTATTTTATGGTCACTACAGAAAGAATGTATTTTTAATGGGCAGATTTGAATGGGCAGGGCAGATTTGCTCTCAGTCTGTTCTCTCTGATAAGGTGTGTTTGTTTACCTTCTCACTCTACTACTTGACTCTGTAACAGTCCCACATTTCCTGGTGTCCATTCACCTCACTCCATCGCTGCAAGACAATGAAGGATACACACACCCTGCTTAATCTACTTCTGCTGCTAGTGTACCTAGCAGGTAATATGATTAAAAAATATATAACAACATTGTTTTATGATAACATTTCTTTTTAAGGATGCCAAAGTCAGTTTAACATCAGTCAGAAGGTCTGGACACTTCCTGTTAAGCTCTATAACTACATTTACTTTCAATGTCTACGGAGGTCCAGCTTTTGTTTGGGTGAAAATATAGTTACATTATAATGTGTTGATTATAGACTGTTTTGATGAACTTCCAGGATCAGCTTTGACCACTGATGGAGGGAGTGGCAGTACCAGTAAGTGAACCACATCACATAATAGCCAAGCCAAATTATTACAGAATGGAACACATTGCTGCATTGATGGGAATGTTGGGTACTTTGAATAATGACTGTGATAGTAGGGTAGTGCTATCAGCTAACTAATAGAAGTGAAAGCCTTTTATTGGATTATCGTTGTAGTTATTTATCACTGTTACAAGAATACATTTACACCCTGTTTCCAAGAAATCTTTCATTCTAAAACCGGTAGGCCTGCATTGCCTGATTGTGCACTGTAATTTTCAGATGGTCCCTTGGAACTAACCATTGTGGGACCTGACTTTGTTAAAGTGGGCGTGCCACGCAGCTTTGACTGTGCTGCCCAGTGCTCCCCCTCCTGCAGCTACAGAATGAGTATCGATGGGCAGATTTGGCATGGCAACGAGCTGTTGTTCACAGCTCACCAGTGGGAGGAGTCCCTAAACCTCACATGCACTGCAAGGAATGATGACTCTGGGAGGTCCTCTACAGTAACAAAGATACTGCAGGTTTTAGGTGCGTGGGTGGTTTGTTGTTTTTATAACACTTCACTTGAAATTAAAGGTGATGGTCTTTATGATATTAGGAATGGAGGGATAATTCAATGTGTTGTAATTTATTAACAAAATGTCTGGATTACTGGATTAGTGATAGATAAAATTATTTTGCTCATGTTTTTCACATTGGTCGTAGGACCTAGACTATTATCTAAATGTCTATGTGTTCCTCCTTTTAGCTGGACCTACCAACGTATCGATCACAGGCCCTGCCCTGATGACCCCAGGAGCCCCTCAAAGCTTCCAGTGTAACGCAGACTGCCGTCCCTCCTGCAACTACACCTGGAAGATAAAGGGCCGATGGCTCAGGGGGCAGGGGAACGAGATTACCGTAACTCCCGAAGAGTTGGCCACCTCTGTTACCCTGAACTGCAAGGCCATCAACAGTGTGTCTGGGTTCTATGCCATGGCAACCAGGACCATACCTGTGACATGTAGGTTATTGGGAGATGTAGAGCTTCCTCTAACAATTGTAGATTCCCTCTTGTTGTTAGTGTAATGCAATTGTCCATATCCACACCAATAGCTTCATCTATCAATATACATACATACCCTTATATAGTATGTAGTCTATATTTGACAATTCAAGAGTGATTTTGGGGTTTTGGTTGAAGTGATACTTGAACCAGTTTCTTCCTCTACTTTTTGTCTCCTATCAGCTGGTCCATCAGAGGTCCACGTCATAGGCCCAGACTCTGTTGCAGTCGGCTTCAAGTCCATGTTTCAGTGCACTGCCAAATGCACTCCCGCTTGTGACTACCACTGGACCATTGATGGTCACACTGTCCACGGCAGTGAGATGGAGATGACGGTCGAGCGAAATGTGAAGTCAGAGAAGATTATGTGCCACGCTCAGAATACGGTCTCAACTCATTTTGAGGTGGTCACCAAGTCCGTACGGGTGGAAGGTACAGCAGACATCTCATGATTGTACATTTTAGCAACTACCTTAACTTTTATGCTGTCATAAACATTATCTGACCTAATATCATGTTTTTGGTGTGTTCCTTTTGGAATGTTTTTCTGTGTGTTGCAGACAATGACAAAAAAAAGATCCTCTCCAAAAAATATGGTTGTCAAGCTGAGTCCAGTTTGTGTTTGTACAAGAAGACCATCTCTGGGAGGAAGCATCAGCATTGTACAGCAGCTGAAACCTGGTTCCGATTGAGTCCAAACACTCCTTGCTGACAACAACACCAGGTTCCAGAGCATGAAAGCTGTAAAACAGGAATATAGACCGATAATAGACAAGACATTAAAACCTTGAATACTAGCTACAGTGACTTCAGAAAGTATTCACACCCCCCCGACTTCCACATTTTGTTGTGTTGGAGTCTGTATTTAAAATAGAATACATTTAGATTTTTTTGTCACTGGCCCACACACAATACCACATAATGTCAAAGTGGAATTATGTTTTTGATATATATACACTACCGTTCAGAAGTTTGGGGTCACTTAGGAATGTCCTTGTTTTTGAAAGAAAATCAAATTTTTTGTTCAATACAATAACATCAAATGGATCAGAAATACAGTGTAGACATTATTCATGTTGTAAATGACTATTGTAGCTGGAAACTACAGATTTTTTTGTGGAATATCTACATAGACATACAGAGGCCCAATATCAGCAACCATCACTCCTGTGTTCCAATGGCACGTTGTGTTAGCTAATTCAATAGTACCCGTAAAACACCAGTCTCAACATCAACAGTGAAGAAGCGACTCCGGGGTGTTCCTCTGTCCAGTGTCTGTGTTCTTTTGCCCATCTTAATCTTTTATTTTCATTGGCCAGTCTGAGATATGTCTCTTTTCTTTTCAACTCTGCCTAGATGGCCAGCATCCCGGAGTCGCCTCTTCACTGTTGACGTTGAGACTGGTGTTTTGCGGGTACTATTTAATGAAGCTGCCAGTTGAGGACTTGTGAGGCGTCTGTTTCTCAAACTAGACACTCTAATGTACTTGTCCTCTTGCTCAGTTGTGCACCGGGGCCTCCCACTCCTCTTTCTATTATGGTTAGTGCCGGTTTGTGCTGTTCTGTGAAGGGAGTAGTACACAGCGTTGTACGAGATCTTCAGTTTCTTGGCAATTTCTCGCATGGAATAGACTTTATTTCTCAGAGCAAGAATAGACTAATGAGTTTCAGAAGAAATTGAGCCTGTAATCGAACCCACAAATGCTGATGCTCCAGATACTCAACTAGTCTGAAGAAGGCCAGTTGTATTGCGTCTTTAATCAGTACAATAGTTTTCAGCTGTGCTAACATAATTGCAAAAGGGTTTTCTAATGATCAATTAGACTTTTAAATTGATAAACTTGGATTAGCTAACAACGTGCCATTGGAACAGGAGTGATGGCTGCTGATAATGGGCCTCTGTATGCCTATGTAGATATTCCACTAAAAATCTGCCATTTCAAGCTACTTTTTAACCAGGTAGGCAAGTGCGACCTTTACAACTGCGACCTGGCCAAGATAAAGCAAAGCAGTTCGACACATACAACAACACAGAGTTACACATGGAGTAAACAAACCTACAGTCAATAATACAGTAGAAAAACAAGTCTACATACAATGTGAGCAAATGAGGTGAGATAAGGGAGGTAGGGCAATAAATAGGCCATGGTGGCGAAGTAAATGCAATATAGCAATTAAAACACTGGAATTTGCAGTAGATGATTGTGCAGTAGATTTGCAGTAGATGAATATGCAGTAGATGAATGTGCAAAGCAGAAAAACTGGGGTGCAAAGGAGCAAGATAAATAAATACAATAAATACAGTAGGAGATGAGGTAGTTGTTTGGGCTATTTATAGATGGGCTATGTACAGGTGCAGTGATCGGTGAGCTGCTCTGACAGCTGGTGCTTAAAGAGATAAGTGTCTCCAGTTTCAGAGATTTTTGTAGTTCGTTCCAGTCATTGGCAGCAGAGAACTGGAAGGAGAGGCAATACAAAAGTCATTTGCAACATTAACAATGCCTGCACTGTATTTCTGATCAATTTGATGTTATTTTAATGGACAAAAAATGTGGTTATCTTTAAAAAACAAGGACATTTTTAAGTGACCCCAAACTTTTGAACGGTAGTGTATATTTTTTTACTAATTAATAAAAAATGATAAGATGAAATGTCTTGAGTCAATACGTATTCAAACCCTTTGTTATGGCAAGCCTAATAAGTTCAGGAGTAAAAATGTGTTTAACAAGTCACATACTGTAAGTTGCATTGACTCCCTCTGTGTGCAATAGTCATTCAAAAATTATGGTAAACACTACTATCTCATCTTTGTACCCCACAAATACAGATAATTGTATGGTCCCTCAGTTGAGCAGTGAATTTCAAACACAGATTCAACCACAAAGACTAGGGTGGTTTTTTAATGCCATGCAAAGAAGGGCACCTATTGGTAGATGGGTATAAATAAAATAAAAAATAGACATTGAATATCCCTTTGAGCATGATGAAGTTATTAATTACACTTTGGATGGTGTATCAATACACCCAGTTCCTACAAAGATACAGGCGTCCTTCCTAACTCAGTTGCTGGAGAGGAGTCAAACCGCTCAGGGATTTCACCTCGAGGTAAATGGTGAATTTTAAACAGTTACAGAGTTGAATGGCTGTGATAGGAGAAAACTGAGGATGGATCAACAACATTGTAATTAACAATACTAACCTAATTGACAGAGTGAAAAGAAGGAAGCCTTTACAAAATAAAAATATTCAAAAACATGCATCCTGTTTGCAACAAAGGCACTAACGTAATTGTCACGTCCTGACCTTAGTTCCTTTTTTATGTCTCTATTTTGGTTTGGTCAGGGCGTGAGTTGAGGTGGGCATTCTATGTTTTGTTCTATGTTTTGCATTTCTATGTGTTTGGCCTGGTATGGTTCCCAATCAGAGGCAAGCTGTCAATCGTTGTCTCTGATTGAGAACCATACTTAGGTAGCCTGTTCCCACCTGTGTTTGTGGGTAGTTGTTTTCTGTTTAGTGTTTTTCACCTTTCAGGACTGTTTCGGTTATTCCCTTTTGTTATTTTTGTATTTAGTGTTCAGTGTCAATAAACTAACATGAACACGTACCACGCTGCGCTTTGGTCCTCACCTTCTTCCACCAACAGCCGTTACAGTAATACTGCAAAAGAAATTGGCAAAGCAATTAACTTTTTTGTCCTGAATAGAAAGTCTTATGCTTGGGGCAAATCCAATACAACAGATTACTGAGTAGCACTCTCCATATTTTCAAACGTAGTGGTGACTGTGTCATGTTATGGGTATGCATGTAATTGTTAATGCATGTAATTGTTAAGGACTGGGGAGTTTTTCAAGTTTTATGGAATGGAGCCAAGCACAGGCAAAATCTTAGAGGAAAACCTGGTTCAGTCTGCTTTCCATCAGACACTGGGAGATGAATTCACCTTTCAGCAAGACAATAACCTAAAACACAAAGCCAAATCTAAACAGGAGTTGCTTACCAAAAAGACATTGAATGTTCCTAAGTGGCTTAGTTACAGTTATAACTTAAATCTGCTTGAAAATCAATGGCAAAACCTAAAAGTTGTTGTTTAGCAATGATCAACAACAAATTTGACAGAGCTTGAAGAATTGTGAAAAGAATAATGGGCAAATGTTGCACAATCCAGGTGAAAGCTCTTAGAGATTTACACAGAAAGACACGCAGCTGTAATCGCTGACTCAGGAGGTTGAATGCTTATCTAATTCAAGATATATTAGTGTTTTATTTGTCTTTTTTTTAAAACAAATTATAGATAACTACGCTGGGCCGACGCTGGGCCAATTGTTGCGCCACTTATGGGACTCCCAATCACGTCCGGATATTTTTTCCGCTTTGACATTATAGAGTATTTTGTGTAGATCATTGACAGAAAATGACAATTAAATCCATTTCAATCCCACTTTGTAACACAACAAAATGTTGAAAAAGTCAAGGGATGTGACTACTTTCTGAAGACAGTGTATAACATAAATTTACCTCTATTTTCATCTGATACGAATAAGCTCATACAATGTAATGACAAGGATAATTACTGGTCCAGCTTGATCTGTGGCAGAGGCCTGAAGTACGGAGTCAGTTGATGTTGCTAGTCCTAACTTTCCACCAGTACTGTACTGCACTGTACCGTCCTCCAGTCCAACCAGCTGTGGGATGTTGACCCCAATGTTGTATATAAACCCTGGATTGCTGATGCTATGTATTGACCATTGAGAGGCTATGAAGCCACTGGTTGGACATATTGCCACTCCCAAGTAGGAGCAGTCCTCCATTTCAATTAAATATTTCAAGGACAAAATTACATTTATTTAAGTTTACTTTTTGTAGTAGTGTGGACAGTAACATTAGTCATCTCTAAAAATTATACTTTAAGGATTATACTTTTTTTTACCGTTATTTAACTAGGCAAGTCAGTTAAGAACAAATTCTTATTTACAATGACAGCATTCCCCGGCCAAACCCGGACGACGCTGGGCCAATTGTGCGCCACTTATGGGACTCCCAATCACGTCCGGATATGATTTGAAGCAGGGACTGCAGTGACGTCTCGTGCGCTGTGCCACTCAGGAGCTCAATGTTTAGCTGTGTAATAGAACAATTTAGCAAAAACGAACGTACACATTAATAAATACATTTCTATAGCTTAAAAAAATATTTTTTTACAATCATGGCGGAGTGCCAAGATGGAGGCACAGTGGCTTCAACACATCACCCCCTATTAGTCATCTAGTGTATATATAAATCATTGGTTGACCCCTGCCACAGTGCTGTCCTTCACCACAGCAGAAATCTCTCACAAAGTGTTCACTCTGGTCTTTCTGCTGAAAGACAAATTCCAGACCAGAAATGTGCTTAGTAAAGTATGAGACTTACACAGACACTCATGGCTAAGTTGATGGGTCATGTAAATGAGTTCAATAGAATGTTATATATATATATGGGGGGATACAACCATCCCAGCTCTGCAGATTTTTCTGTGAAGAGACAGAATCATTAGATCGTTTGTTTTTGTACTGTCCATCTGTAACGGATTTCCTCCTCCTCTTCATCCGAAGAGGAGGAGCAAGGATTCGACCAAAATGCAGCGTTGGAATAGGACATAATGAATTTATTTAACAAGACAAAAAACGAACTAACTTGAATAACTAACAAAATAACAAAACGGAGTAGACAGACCTGGACATGCGAACTTACATAAAACGAAGAACTCACGAACAGGAAAAATGACTACACAAAAGAATGAACTGACAAACAAACCGAAACAGTCCCGTATGGTGCGACAAACACAGACACAGGAGACAACCACCCACAACAATCAATGTGAAAACACCAACCTTAATATGGCTCTCAATCAGAGGAAATGAAAACCACCTGCCTCTAATTGAGAACCATATCAGGTCACCCTTTAACAAACATAGAAACACATAACATAGACTACCCACCCAAACTCACGCCCTGAACGTCAAACACATACAAAATAACAGAAAACCGGTCAGGAACGTGACACCATCTGTACTGTAGCTTGTTTTGGTCGCAGGTTTAGGAATGGCGGAAGAATTGCAATATTTACCTGGAGCTAACTCTGCAAATAGCACTGGTGGGTGATTTAAAAAGTCATAGTCAATCGATCAACAATATAATAATGCTCTTAGCAAAAATGTTTATCTTTAATTTACAATTTGTAGAAACTGAGAATAGGAAGGTTCAGAACTTTTGTGAAACATCACAGCACAGTTGAAAAATATATGGCAAACAGAAATCCAAGCTAACAATAAAATAAAGTTGAGTAAGTGAGTAAGTCTTTATAAAAATAATTGCCTCCACGTTTCTATGGTGGAATGTTGACTATAGGCTACTTTGAACCAAGCAAGGTAAGACATAATATGAAGTAAACGTCCAGGTTTCAAAGAATTAATGAACAAGAAAAATTTAGCGATGGTAATGATAGGCCTAACAGTCTTTAGGTAGATGGAAAGGCTTTCCCAAAAACCTTCTCAATATAATGTTAACTCGCTATAATTACGACTACTATCCAGTGGTGTAAAGTACTTAAGTAAAAATACTTTAAATACTACCTAAGTAGTTTTTTGGGTATCTGTACTTTAAATTACTATTTATATTTTCTGCAACTTTTACGAAAATAAAATAATGTACTTTTTACTCCATACATTTTCCGTGACACCCAAAAGTACTGGTTACATTTTGACAGGAAAATGGTCCAATTCACACACTTATCAAGAGAACATCCCTGGTCATCACTACTGCATCTGATTTGGTGGACTCACTAAACACAAATGCTTCGTCTATAAATTATGTCTGAGTGTTGGAGTGTTCCCCTGGAAATTTGTCAATAAAAAATAAGAAATGGTAACACCTGGTTTGTTTAATATAAGGATTTTAAAATTATTTATACTTTTACTTTTACTTTTGATACTTAAGTACATTTTACCATTTTCATTTACTTTTGATACTTTTATATTTTAAAAGTATTTTTAAAACCAAACTTTTAGACTTTTACTCAAGTAGTATTTTACTGGGTGACTCACTTGAGTCATTTTCTATTAAGAAATCTTTACTTTTACTCAAGTATGACAATTTAGTACTTTTTCCCCCACTGCATTTGCATAAGTATTCAGACCCTTTACTCAGTACTTTGTTGAAACACCTTTGGCAGTGATTACAGCCTTGAGTCTTCCTGGGTGTGACACCACAAGCTTGGCACACCTGTATTTGGGGAGTTTCTCCCAATCTTCTCTGCAGATCCTCTCAAGCGCTGTCAGGTTGGATGGGGAGCATCGCTGAACAGCTATGTTCGATCAGGTTCAAGTCCGGGCTCTGGCTGGGTCACTCAAGGATGTTCAGAGACTTGTCCCGAAGCCACTCCTTTGTTGTCTTGGCTGTGTGCTTAGGGTCTTTGTCCTGTTGGAAGGTGAACCTTCACCCCAGTCTGAGGTCCTGAGCGCTCTGGAGCAGGTTTTCATCTTGATCCTGACTCATCTCCCAGTCCCTGCCGCTGAAAAACATCCCCACAGCATGACGCTGCCACCACCATGCTTCACCGTAGAGATGGAGCCAGGTTTCCTCCAGATGTGACACTTGGCATTCAGGCCAATGAGTTCAATCTTGGTTTCACCAGACCAGAGAATCTTGTTTCTCATGGTCCATGTCTTTTAGGTGCCTTTTGGCAAACTCCAAGTGGGCTGTCATGTGCCTTTTACTGAGGAGTGGCTCTCATCTGGCCACTCTACCATAAAGGCCTGATTGGTGGAGGGCCGCAGATTTGGTTGTCCTTCTGGAAGGTTCTTCCATCTCCACAGAGGAACTCTGAAGCTCTGTCAGAGTGACCATTGGGTTCTTGGTCACTTCCCTGACCAAGGCCTTTCTCCCCCGATTGCTCAGTTTGGCCAGGCGGCCAGCTCTAGGAAGAGTCTTGGTGGTTCCAAACTACTTCAATTTAAGAATGATGAAGGCCACTGTGTTCTCGGGGAACTTCAATGCTGCAGACATTTTTTGGTACTCTTCCCCAGATCTCTGCCTCGAAACAATCCTGTCTCAGAGCTCTACGGAAAATTCATTTCGACCTCATGGCTTGGTTTTTGCTCTGACATGCACTGTCAACTGTGGGATCTTATATAGATAGTTGTGTGCCTTTCCAAATCATGTCCAATCAATAGAATTTAGCACAGGTAAAAACATTTCAAGGATGATCAATGAAAACAGGATGCACCTGAGCTCAATTTTGGGTCTCATAGCAACGGGTCTGAATACTTATGTAAATAGGGTATTCCTGTTTTTTATTTGGAATAAATTTGCTAAACATTCTAAAAACCTGTTTTCACTTTGTCATTATGGGGTATTGTGTGTAGATTGATGAGGATTTGTATTTATTTAATCAATTTTAGAATAAGGCTGTAGCGTAACAAAATGTGGAAAAAGTCAATAGGTCTGAATACTTTCCGAAGGCACTGTATATTTTTGTCCAGTATAGTTAGACCCCAGACCCCCATTAGACCACTGACAACATGACGTCACTCCGACCCCTACCAAAACACAAATAATGACGGACAGTTTCTCTCACCTCAGATTTGACCCACTAGTAACCACCAACTTCAATGACAGTCAATTTAAAATTAAAAGACAAATCTAGCATTCCAGTGCCCAAATTACATTACCTCAGAGGAAGGCTTGTTAGCTAGCTACAGTGTTTGACTCATGTCAGTCATTTTCTTGTAAAACAGCCCAGCTAGCTATTGAAATGCTAATTTGCAATGCTAGCTAGCTAACGTGTTAGCTAGACTGCTTATAGACTTGGGAGCTCATGGGGGCTTCAAGAGCCAGCGGGTTCGATGATTTCACCATCGGCAACAACAGCTAGCTACTAGTTTATATTCAGCTAAATATAGCACAAGGGCTATAAGAACTGAACCGATGGACATGGGTCATGACATTGGGTATGTAAACCTTATGTATATGTCCTTAGAAGCTGTGTGAATATAAATTCACTGCAACCTTAGATGGCTGCACCAGACCAGTTGGTGGCACTATATACACTGAATGAATGAAATATTCTTATTAAATACTTTTTTCTTTACATAGTTGAATGTGCTGACAACAAAATCACACAAAAATTATCAATGGAAATCAAATGTATCAACCCATGGAGGTCTGGATTTGGAGTCACACTCAAAATTAAAGTGGAAAACCACACTACAGGCTGATCCAACTTTGATGTAATGTCCTTAAAACAAGTCAAAATGAGGCTCAGTAGTGTGTGTGGCCTCCACGTGCCTGTATGACCTCCCTACAATGCCTGGGCATGCTCCTGATGAGGTGGCGGATGGTCTCCTGAGGGATCTCCTCCCAGACCTGGACTAAAGCATCCGCCAACTCCTGGACAGTCTGTGGTGCAACATGGCGTTGGTGGATGGAGCGAGACATGATGTCCCAGATGTGCTCAATTGGATTCAGGTCTGGGGAACGGGCGGGCCAGTCCATAGCATCAATACCTTCCTCTTGCAGGAACTGCTGACACACTCCAGCCACATGAGGTCTAGCATTGTCTTGCATTAGGAGGAACCCAGGGCCAACCGCACCAGCATATGGTCTCACAAGGGGTCTGAGGATCTCATCTCGCTACCTAATGGCAGTCAGGCTACCTCTGGCGAGCACATGGAGGGCTGTGCGGCCCCCCAAAGAAATGCCACCCCACACCATGACTGACCCATCGCCAAACCGGTCATGCTGGAGGATGTTGCAGGCAGCAGAACGTTCTCCACGGCGTCTCCAGACTCTGTCACGTCTGTCACGTCCTCATTGTGAACCTGCTTTCATCTGTGAAGAGCACAGGGCGCCAGTGGCGAATTTGACAATCTTGGTGTTCTCTGGCAAATGCCAAACGTCCTGCACGGTGTTGGGCTGTAAGCACAACCCCCACCTGTGGACGTCGGGCCCTCATACCACCCTCATGGAGTCTGTTTCTGACCGTTTGAGCAGACACATGCACATTTGTGGCCTGCTAGAGGTCATTTTGCAGGGCTCTGGCAGTGCTCCTCCTGCTCCTCCTTGCACAAAGGCGGAGGTAGCGGTCCTGCTGCTGGGTTGTTGCCCTCCTACAGCCTCCTCCACGTCTCCTGATGTACTGGCCTGTCTCCTGGTAGCGCCTCCATGCTCTGGACACTACGCTGACAAACACAGCAAACCTTCTTGTCACAGCTCGCATTGATGTGCCATCCTGGATGAGCTGCACTACCTGAGCCACTTGTGTTGGTTGTAGACTCCGTCTCATGCTACCACTAGAGTGAAAGCACCGCCAGCATTCAAAAGTGACCAAAACATCAGCCAGGAAGCATAGGAATGGATGCCCAGGGATGTTCTCTTGATAAGTGTGTGAATTGGGCCATTTCCCTGTCCTGCTGAGCATTCAAAATGTAACAAGTACATTATGTTCTGTGGGAATGTAGTGAAGTAAAAGTAAAAGCTGTCAAATATATAGTCAAATAAAGCACAGATACACCAGAATAATACTTAAGTAGTACTTTAAACTATTTTTACTAAAGTACTTTTAACCACTGGCCAAATGTAACAGGTAATGTCTTTGACACTAAAAAGTTGATAGGCCATTGTGGAGTGGATTTACAAAGGATTTAAACATGTCATATCTGATTTCCTGTTTTATTAATAACTCAGCAATCTCTTAACCAATACGTTAGCTTTTCTCAAACTAAGTTAAGAGATGTACCATGGGCATACATACTGAATTTTGTTTTATTCTGACTTTTTCAAAGGTTTTCAAAAATGTTAAAGGAAAATCTCTCTTGATGGACCTTATGGTTCCACATTTGTTCAGCATGAGGCAAGACAAAGTTTCAAGTCTAGAACAAATGGAGCAGTGGATATGAGGGTTTAACCCCTCGATCACACCTACAGCATCATTCCATTTTGGTACCCCAGAAGTACCTTCATTTCCGATGGCATTGCTGCAAAGTAAAAAAGTAAAAGTATAAATCATTTAAAATTCCTTATATTACGCAAACCAGACAGCAAAATGTTCTCCTTTTTTAAAATTGATGGATAACCAGGGGCACACTCCAACACTCAGACATACAGTAATTTACAAACAAAGAATTTGTGTTTAGTGAGTCTGCCAGATCAGAAGCAGTAGGAATGACCGGGGATTTTCTCTTGATAAGTGTGTGAATTGTACCATTTTCCTGTCAAAATGTAAGAGTACTTTTGGGTGTCAGGGAAAATGTGTGGAGAAAAAAGTACATTATTTTCTTTAGGAATGTAGTGAAGTAAAAGTAAAAGTTGCCAAAAATATAAATAATAATGTAAAGCACAAATGACTTAAGTAATACTTTAAAGTATTTTTACTTATGTACTTTACACCACTGTCAACTAGTATAACTTGTGATTGACTCTACAATGTGAAAAGCATTACATGGATGATGGAATACAACTGAAAGAGATGGTTGTCAGAAATGTTTACGTGAAATTAACAAATGTTAGATCAGCTTTAATAGGATTTGATGAAACAGAATGTGACATAAGGGGTTATAAATGGGAATTTAGATTATTTTACAGCATATGACATACATTTTACCCACACAGTATATAAAAATGTTCACTTCTGCATTTGCAAATATCTGTATCAGCAAAAAATACACTTTTTAAGAGTAATACTTTGTAATTACTGTGTTTGTTTTTATTCTGTTTGAGGTATTGAATGAGGCATTGATATTGAGGTTCAAACCAGAGTTTCTGACACTGTTGACACAACCAAGTCACGTGTGCCTAAAGCTAAAGTCAAAGTCTGTTTCATACAGAACTTTTTGAGTTCAAATGTAATTACATTAAAAGAACCAAAGGTATGACATCATTGCACTGTATTTGACTTTTGATAAGAGATTCTGGTACAAGCCATGCACTGAAACCACGTTCTCGACACTCCTAAATTCATCATACACTCATGTATTACACATATAGTCTCCAATCTTTCCCTTCAATTGGTTCTGTCTATTAAAAATAGTAAATTAACTGACTTCAGCTCCCCAGGTCCAGGGATGGAGAGTTGGAGACTACGTATTTTATTCCTCAGTACATTGCCCTCTACATGTTAGTTCATAGTAAAAGCTGCCAGTTCTGTTTCGCCCTAATTAATGGTCACTACAGAAAGAATGTATTTTTAATGGGCAGGTTTGAATGGGCAGGGCAGATTTGCTCTCAGTCTGTTCTCTCTGATAAGGTGTGTTTGTTTACCTTCTCACTCTACTACTTGACTCTGTAACAGTCCCACATTTCCTGGTGTCCATTCACCTCACTCCATCGCTGCAAGACAATGAAGGACACACACACCCTGCTCAATCTGCTTCTGCTGTTTGTGTACCTTGCAGGTAATATGATATGGAAAAAAACAACGTTATTTTGAGATAATATTTTGTCAAAATCTATTTTTGAGGATGCCGAACTCAGTTTGACAGTAAGTCAGTAAGTCTATATGTTCTGGAAACTTTCTGTTAAGCTTTATAACCATGCATATGTTCAGTGTCTGCTGAGGTTCAACTTCTGTTTGGACAATAGGCTAACATATTTGGGTCTAAGCATAATGATAGTTTTCGTGTTACATATACATTATAATGTCTTGATGATAGACTGTGAGGCTGTTTTTATGAATTTCCAGGATCAGCTGAGACCACTGATGGAGGGAAGGAGAGTCCCAGTAGGTAAACCACAGACACATGACACAAACTAGTCAACGTATTATAGTATGGCAACATCATTATTTGGAGTGTTGGGTCCTCTGGATTGTACCTGTGGTAGGGCAGTAGTGCTAACAGCTAGCAGATAACTACTGTACAGAAATGAGGGGTCAATTTGAAATGCCATGACTTTTAATTTTATTATCATTGTAGGAATTTATCCCTATAACAAGTAAATTTACACCCTGTGTGCCAAAAATGCAGTAGGCCCACATTGCCTGATTGTGCACTGTAATTTTCAGATGGTCCCTTGGAACTAACCATTTTGGGACCTGACTTTGTGACTGTGGGCGTGCCATGCAGTTTTGACTGTTCCGCCCAGTGCTCTCCCTCCTGTAGCTACAGAATGAGTATCGACGGGCAGATTGGGCAGGGGAACGAAGTGTTCTTCACAACTCGCCAATGGGAGGAGTCCCTAAACCTCACATGCACTGCAAGGAATGATGACTCTGGGAGGTCCTCTACAGTAACAAAGATACTGCAGGTTTTAGGTGCGTGGGTGGTTTGTTGTTTTTATAACACTTCAATTGAAATTAAAGGTGATGGTCTTTATGATATTAGGAATGGAGGGATAATTCAATGTGTTGTAATTTATTAACAAAATGTCTGGATTACTGGTTAGTGTTAGATAAAGTTAGATAAAATTATTTTGCTCATGTTTTTCACATTGGTCGTAGGACCTAGACTATTATCTAAATGTCTATGTGTTCCTCCTTTTAGCTGGACCAAGCAACGTATCGATCACAGGCCCTGACTTGATGACCCCAGGGGCCCCACAAAGCTTCAAGTGTAATGCCGACTGTCGTCCCTCCTGCAACTACATATGGGGGATAAAGGGCCGATGGCTCAGGGGACAGGGGAACGATATTACCGTAACTCCCGAAGAGTTGGCCACCTCTGTTACCCTGAACTGCAAGGCCATCAACAGTGTGTCTAGGCTCTATGCCATGGCAACCAGGACCATACCTGTGACATGTAGGTTATTGGGAGATGTAGAGCTTCCTCTAACAATTTTATTAGCGTAATGGAATTGTCCATATCCATATCCAGGGCCGGATTAAGAAATCATAGGCCCCAGGGCTTTGTTTTGTTATAGGCCCCCTGGTTGGATATTTTTTGGGGCCTCTCAGACCCCATTCAGGCTTGGGCCCAGGGGCTTTTCAATAGCTTGATCTATCAATTAACACACTTCCCTTATCCAGTATACATTGTACATTTGATGATTAAAGAGTGATGTTATGGTTTTGGTTGAAGTGATACTTGAACTAGCTTCTTCCTTTACTTTTTGTCTCCTATCAGCTGGTCCATCAGAGGTCCACGTCATTGGTCAAGACTCTGTTGCAGTCGGCTTCAAGTCTATGTTTCAGTGCACTGCCAAATGCATTCCTGCTTGTGACTACTGGTGGACCGTTGATGGTCACACTGTTTATGGCAATGAGATGGAGATGACGGTTGAGCGACATGTAAAGTCAGAGAAGATTAAGTGCTATGCTCAGAATACGGTCTCAAAGAATTTTGACTTGGTAACCAAGACCGTACGGGTAGAAGGTACAGCACAAATCTCATGATTATATATTTGAGTAACTACAGTCATAAAAAAAATATGTCAGACAAATCAAATCCAAATCAAATGGATTTATAAAACCCTTTTTACATCAGCAGATGCCACAAAGTGCTATACAGAAACCCAGCCTAAAACTCCAAACAGCAAGCAATGCAAATGTAGAAGCATGGTGGCTAGGAAAAAACTCACTAGAAAGGCAGAAACCTACTGTAGGAAGAAGCCTAGGGAGGAACCGGGCTCTGAGGGGTGGCCAGTCCTCTTCTAGCTGTGCCAGGTGGAGATTATAAGAGTACATGGCCATTAAGGCCAGGTTGTTCTTCAAGATGTTCAAACATTCATAGATGACCAGCAGGTTCAAATAATAATCACACTGGTTGTACAGGATGCAGCAGGTCAGCACCTCAGGAGTAAATGTCAGTTGACTATTTGGTGTTCCTTTTGTAATGTTTTTGTTGTTGTTGTGTGTTACAGATGATGGAAAATCCATGGCCACACAGGCTAAACAGACTATAGACCTGCTACTGTTTGCCTTTACACTTTCACTCTACACTGTAATATCACCATGATCCAGGAGAGGGCAGTTTTGTACAAGGCAGTAAACTGTTCTCCACATGCACATTGAATAATTTGAAAACATGTCAGCATTATTACAAACAGTGCCTTCCATATCAGGATGTTAACCATATTTGCTGATGATAAGTGAAGTGGAAAGGCTTGGCTGAATCTTTCAATGTGTGCAAGCATCATCACGTGTATACCCTATTTGGATTAAATATTTAATAAAGACAAATTTACATTCATTTAGTAGCATGTCTTTTTTGCAATGTGTAACTTTTTTCCAGACTTAAGATGGAGTTGAAACCTGCAAGCATGCCATCTTCATGGAAGGCACAGACTTTGAAGTAATGTATTTTAAATGGCGTGCTGATGTGGACAGGCTCAAAGCAGGCCAGGTCCAGCTCAACACGCCAATTAAAATACATTACTTCAAAGTCTGTGCCGTTGGGGGAAAAAAATATGTAATATAGATCTTGTTTGCTAAAATAATTTACACTCCCAATCTAGAAACTGCATAACTGCAATAAAATACATAAACTGTTTTAGAAATGTTTTGTGTTTTCTCTCAAATAAGTTCGGAAACAATTATCTTAATCAATTACCATCATAGTGAATTAAATATTTGAAATGTGAAATAGTTCCGTATTGTTACATTTACATTTTACATTTAAGTCATTTAGCAGACGCTCTTATCCAGAGCGACTTACAAATTGCTAGTTGAAGTGCTATTTTCACATATCGTCTGACTGATGATTAGCATTAACTTCACAACAGATGAGGGGCCCACCCTGCATCTACATGTACATTTTGATCTTGAATGTAATCAACATACGTAAATATTAAAACACACTTGATGATGGAGTGTGATTAGTCCGCTTTTGATTATCACTGATTATATATCAGGAGTTTCTTTTATGGTACATAAGAACAATCAATGTTCCAGAGAGGCAATGGTATCACCTATACACAGACCCTCTCTATCTTTTCAAGTTTTCCCATGCATAACCCTTTTATCATCTTGAATTATAGTTACATTGGATATGATCAAAGTGAAATAATGCGTTTTAAATGTTAAAATAATAAGTGTCCTTTACTAATATAAATATTATACCAACAACCTCTGTATCTACATAAGAGCTATTCTACATAATAGGATAAACAGATTAAAACATGTTTGCACACTTTCTTTTGTCTGTAACCTTCACCTGTCTGAATGGATGAGAAGCAAACAAAGTGAATGCTCCCTAGCTTAGGGACATGTCACTTGGCAGTAACAAAAGGCTCAACCGCAGTAGATAAATGCCTATGAACACAAGAAACTAGCACGCACGCCCTTACCAGAACACAATGCCGTGAAGCTGATTACCCACAAAGGTCCAAACACTAGCGGCGCTTTGCTGGCACTGTTGGATAATGTCTTGTTTTTGAATTGGTTCCTGATAAGATTGTCAGACAGTTCTTTTTCGGAGGTATAAGGGGAGGACAGCTCTTGTGTGAACATTTCAGCCACTTAGTCGCCCGGATCTCGGCAGCAGAATCATGGTTCTCCTCTGCACATTTAGTCTGCCTCTGCTGCTCACCTGCCTGGCAGGTAAGATACCACATTCAACTGAATCTGTTAGTGTTGAGGTCAAATCTACTTCAAGTCAGGAATGACATTTTCTCATGCAAAATTGTAATGTAAAAAACAATCTGAATTTTTCTGAATTGTCAAAGTAGCGAATAAGAAATAGTTTTGTAATGAAAATCCAAATGTTTTAAACAGAGAAGTGTCTGCATGTAACGTGTATCTAGGGCCTAGGCCATATACTAATGCTATATTAATGCTTTATAAGATAGTTAATGTAAAGTGAACCATTGTGATGGCATGGGATTCTTTTTCTTTCTGTGTTTCTGTAGGAACACTTGCCAGTGAGAGAGAGCAGGGCAGGACATCGGAGGAAACCACACCATGTAAGATACATTAGGTTTCTGGCATCATTTCTAAGTATACAAAATAAATGTATGCCAAAAGGCTATATGCATTAATCACCCATTGTTTATCCTTACACTAATATTATAACATTACGGTGAACAATAAAACATGTAAATCCACTTCGTCCTAATTTTTCCACATTATGTTTATGACTCAGGGGCTTTTTTTACGTTTTGTTAGATGGGCCGTCCTTTGTGGAGATCAGTGGGGTGAAAACAGTGACGGTGGAGGTTCCCTATGGCTTCCAGTGTTCAGCCAATTGCTTCCCAACTTGCACCTTCACCTGGACCAGAGGAGGGCTCAACACCCAGGGCCCAGAGCTCAACCTCCAGCTGAAGGAGCAGGTTCCTCCACAGGTCCTGATCTGTATGGCTATAAACCCCACCACTGGGAAGTCAGTGACGGTCAGCAAAACAGTCAACGTGACGTGTAGGCTACTTATAATCAGTTTTTATCAATCTAAATGAATATATAGAAATCATACTATGCCAACAGATGTTATGCTTTTGTGTCTCTGTACTGCACATCCTAAGCTTGTGGAGCTCTGTTCTACACTCTCCAACCTAATTCAACCGACAATTATTATACAACAATTATTTATTTTCTAGCTGGACCGTCCAATATAAAGATCTCAGGTCCTGATATACTGTCCAGTGGAGTGACGTCCAACTTTTCCTGCTCTGCTGATTGCTACCCGTCCTGCTCCTACACCTGGACAATTAGTTCTGAAGCACAAAGCACAGTGACCACCAAATATGGTCAAACCATCTCTGTCACACCTGACTCCTGGGAGATTGCAGAGGAATTGATCTGTGATGCTCAGGACACTGTCTCACTCCTCTACATCTCAACCTATGTCACACCTTACGTGGCCCGTGAGTGAAATTTTTGTCCTTTTTTTCAACTTTGGAGTGATCCATTGAAGTCGCATTGGATAATTATTACTATATTATGTTAATCATATATTCTGTGTACACTGAATTTTTTGAAAGTTCTAAGAGTTTATAATCAATTAAACACATAATCAAGTGTTTACTTCCACCTCTTCCCAGGTGGACCGGGGGCCATTTTGATCACGGGTGCCAGCTCAGTGACAGTAGGAGACACTTACAACTTTGTGTGTTTTGTTGACTGCACCCCCTCCTGTAACTTTACCTGGACATTCAATGGAAAGATTTTCAATGGCGACGAGATCCAGTTGCCCATCTTCCATAAGGGCGATAAGCCCATGGTTGGCAGTAAACTGGTGGTTACTGTTGATGAGTACAGGCACAATGAGGTACTGACGTGTGAGGCCAAGAATGTTGCCTCAGGGGTCACTGCTGTTATCAGCAAGATCCTGAGCGTCACTGGTAAGTCATCGTTTTTGTGACAAAAGATTTGTCACAAGTCAATATTTAGAATCAGATGTTTGGAGGTGAAAGCCCACCATTTTGTAAAAGCCAACTCAAAGTATTTAACTTGGTATCTCTCTGAAAATAAAATGTTCCTCGTTCTTTCTGTCCTCTTCACCTCTTTTCCACTCCCATCTTCCAGATCCAATCTCTGTACAGCCGGTGTCCCAGGACAAGCCCTTGGCACACCAGCCCTTCTCACTGCAGTGTGTGGGCTCTCAGAATCCAGCCTCCATTTTGTGGTTAAAAAATGGCCTCCCTGTAGCTGTGTCCGGCAGGGTCAGTCTCTCCCCCAACAATATCATTATGTCTTTTAGTCCTCTGCTCCAGTCTGATGGTGGGCTGTACCAATGCATCGTTTCTCAGGGGGGAGCACCCATCAAAGGGGTTGGGTACCAACTGAATGTAAATTGTGAGTATGCAGAGATAAATTCTGTTTATACAGCCATTTTTGCTCACCATACACCAGTATTTCAAGAAAGATCATAAAAGAGATCCAGTTAGTATTTACAGGAGCAATTAGGGGTTAAGTGCCTTGCTCAAAGGCACATCAACAGAACCCTTAGAACAGAACCCTACTTGCCACCCCTATGTGTGTGTGTGTGTGTGTTTGTATATATATATATATGTTTACAAGCTAATCATAAAGACATTTCATGACATTTTCCAGATGGACCACTTCAAGCTGTTATCATCCAATCTGGCAAAGGCCCAGTAGGTAAAGTCCTGTATCTCCTGCCTGGATCAAAGACAGCCCTTCAGTGTTCGGCCCTGTGCTACCCCACCTGTACCTACACCTGGATATACAAGGGGAGGCTGGCAGAGATGAACGCCTCCTTCTCCCTCACACCTGAGACCACCATGGACGGAGGACCCCTCAGCTGTGTGGCTTACAACTCAGTGACCAATGACAACAGCACTGCCAATACCTCAGTTGTGTTACTTGGTGAGCAAGTTAGATTGTATTTGTCAAAACATATTTCTATGCAGACCTTGAAACTGAGTGGTCTTGTCACTGTCGTATGAAGCATAAAAAATGGTAGTGCAGAACGAACAAGCCATTCTAGGTCTAATGTTGACCTTTCAGATGGACCATCTAACGTGACCATCTCAGGACCAGGTGCCCTAGAGGTAGGGGTCAAGGCCAGCTTCAAGTGTGTTGCCCAGTGCTCTCCCTCTTGCAGCTACACCTGGAGTGTATATGGTCGGACCATGCACGGCAGCTTGGTCGATATAACCATCAACCGTTACGTGGCCACTGAGTCTTTCAGCTGCGAGGCACACAACACAATCACCGGGAAGACAGTCACAGCCAATGAGACACTCCTTGTCACAGGTATGGTCAAACTACTATGATCCATCAATTTAATTGTTGGTCTTATAACACTTCCTACTACTCTATTCAACTGGGGACGGCATCTTCGGTAATAATTGTCACGCAACCGGCCAGTTATTGCCATAATTGTCATTTTAGTAGAAAAATGTTTTGAGCTTGTAATGTATCATTATGCACGTTTGAAAATTAGCTACAACAAATCTAGTGAATACAGCACAGCTTTGGTGAAACCCGCATCTCAATAATAGTTGACCGCTTGGAACTTTTGAAAATGAAGCTTCTCTCGACCGTGCCGTCCTGCTCGTAAAATGATTACCAACTTCACCCAATTCATGAAAAACTGCTATTCGGTAAACTATTAACTGAGAAAAAAGTTGAATCCCCTGTGCTAAAATATAGGTATTAAGACAATTGACACTTTGCTTATAGTTCACGGTTATTCTCCATAATTGTCAGTTACACGCTAATACAATTATTGTGCCAGCCCTACATCATGTGTAGTAGACATGCCACAAAGTTCAGTCGGCTATTAACATTTCTCCCCTTATTCCCAAAGATTCTCACTGGTGTGGATGTTGAGAACAGTCAAGACAAGAATTCCATTCAATGGCGGTGGGGCAAAAATGCAATCTAACAGTGTCTTTATTATCTTGTACTGCTGTCTGGAAAATGTGTGCTTTGTTAATGCAGTTTGACAGACTTCCTGTAATTTGTTTATTTTCCACATATTGTGTATACTTTGCCAACCTTAGTCCATGTGTAGATGACACCAAAAACCTATATTTTACAGTTAACATGTGAAAACACTATTTGCTGAAAAGTATCTTCTCCGTATCTGCACTTTCAGTGATCATCAATAAAGATTGTCAATTTATTAAGTATTCACTCATTTACTGCAATTCATGTCTTGGAGATGTACGGTCCTGGACAGAAGAATTGAAAATATCAAAAATGTTTTGCCTTTATTCATATTTCAGTTCTCATGGCTTTCTAAGAGTGGCAGGTGCATATTTGAACTATTACCCATATGGTTGTGTTGCGCCGCAGTCAGATAGAACATTCTTGTTTTGGCCATGCATAGTAACTACTGCTCTCATGTAAGGATGAAACTTTTACATGTTGCGCCATAGGAGAAAAATTCAAATAAAACAGTATTACGTCAAATGTTACAGACATACCAACACGGCAGTCGAAATTAAGTGATGCATTGTTGCGTACACACAGCAATGTTTCGATTAGTAACAAGTACAGGAGCATTGAAAAACTCCTTCAATCGACCGCTTGCTGAAGTAAAAAACAATTTTGCTCTCCGTGGTGATGTCCATTTTTAGGGTTCTGCACTCACGTCACACTCCATACTTCTTTTGCAGGGCTCCTACTGAAGCGTCCTCAAGTCCAGCTTGACGAAGAAAGTCAAACAATTCTTGTAGAACTAGAAATAACAAAAATGGTTGCCGTTATCAATGTCAAATAATAATTTTGCATTGGGGTTAAATAATGTAACAAACTGTGCCAGATCAACAACCAAATCGGTACCTTTCTTCTCAGGGTTGGACATGAACATGACAGCCATGTCGAACCGCCTCACACCGGCCAGATTCCTGAGGATCTCCAGCATGACAGGTGGCTCTTCATTCCTTCATTTGATAAGGACAATGTGACAACAGTCACATTTCTTGTAAGAGCCATAACATTCGTAATGGCAATGGTATTTGTACAGTACTCACTTGATGTAGAAGCTTTGTAACGTCCTTAGAATCTGATTGAGCATGTCTGGTTCAAGAGAGCTCTGGAAGATCTTTGCGTAAGCCTGAGGCTGGATTTGCTAAAACAACACAAACATCAGTCCTTGGTGGCATCTACATGTTTTTCTCAGCAGAAAAGACAAATCTCGTTGTATGGTGATTTTTTAAGTGTACAAATAGAACCCCAAACAAGAGATGAGGTCTCTGTTGAAGAATAGATGATCACAATAAGACAGGCATCCAAGATAAAATATAGCCTATTAGGTCACATCATTAGCAACCATTTTGTATAGGCTATAACTAAAATGTTAAATAAAAAAGGACATTAATAACCCATATTGTTTATTTATTTTCCCCTTTGAACTTTAACTATTTGCACATATGACATTTGAAATGTCTATTCTTTTGGATGTGTAATATTATGTATTCATCATATTTTAATTCCACACCCACCTTCAAATACTTGTAGATAACTTCAGGGCCATTTCCAATCTTCCTTAGGTCTGCCTCTAGCTGGAAGCTGTTGGTGGGGGCAGGAGGTACGAGCTCAGTTGAGGGTGTAGCAGGCGGTTCTGTTGGTTCACTGACAGTTGCCTCCCTGTGCTGCTGTGTCTGTGCTCTCACAGCATACCCCTCAGGCCCTCTGAAATAAGAAAACAGCCTCAGTGGGGCTATTGTCAAAAGCCTAACTGTTGACAAAAGTTATATTCAAAACTAACTAAAAACATGCATCAACAAAATCCTCAAGCCGTTCGGCAATTAAACAATATCTCTTACTTGACAGGGGAATGTGAGGGGACGTTTGATGTTTCTTCAATCTTCAGGATCTTAGCACTGGGGGAGGTAGAGAGGGGTGAGGCCTGACCCTCTCTCACGGTGTCTGCAATGAAAGTGGTCTTCTGGGGCCTAACACGGGGGGCTGTGGTTGAAGTCAACACAGCCGAGGACTCCTCCTGGACCAGGATCTTTCCACAAACCTCTTCAATGTCCACTCTACTCAATGGCTTCTGGGATAAGGAAATCCAATAGGAACATTGTCGTGTGTCAATCTTTCAAGCCAAGTTTAGAAACAGACTACCAAAAATATTTTCCTGTTTTATCTGAGTGACTCACGGTTGACTGCAGGTGAGGTGGTTTGTTAATTGGCTGTACTGTTCTCCGCTGTGCATGCTCTTCTGTTGCCAGCAGACCACTGGTGCCCATGTCCTAAGAGCAGAGAGAGGCTATGTCAATGATTTGTCAACAAAGACAACAGGTGTAAGAACATTAACACAAAAACCATAGTGAGTATGGAACCACATACGTACAATTGCAATCTTCTTCATCTCATGAAATGCCTGCTTGTTTCCTGGTTCCAGCTTCAGGACCTCCTCAAAATCTACAATAAAAATACATGACATAATAAACAGTTCCATGACTACTGCTACCATTCACACAAAGACTTTAACCTGCTCAAGGTAGTTACATAGAAACATGCCTAGCCTATACAAAATGGTTGCTAATGACCTACTAATAAGATAAACTGTATCTACTGTACCTTCTTTAGCTTGTTTGAGCAGTCCCAGAGCAGCCCTGGCTGTCCCTCTGCGGGCAAAGGCCTTTGAATAGGTGCCATCCAGGGCTATTGCTTTACTGCCGTCCTCCTCAGCCTCTTTATATCTAAGGAGAGAATTAAGCTGAATCAATGCACAGCTTTGACAGAATTTACACTTATCCAATACTCTCTTATCCTGCCTTCCCTGCTGCTTACCTCTGCAGCTTTAAGTAAGCCATGGCCCGGTTGGCAGGCAGGAGGACGTTGGTGCTGTCCGCTTTCATGCCCTTGGTGTAGTACTCTACTGCTGCCTCATACTTCCCCTCTTTGAAGTATGCATTCCCCTGAAGGAGTCAAGGTTTAGTGTCGTGGTAACGATTTAGAAAGCAATGCACTTAAAAACAGGCAAATAGCATGCTGTAGTACACCTGTGGTAAGTCTTCTGCACTGCAGTGTCTGAGTCACTGGTACCCAATATGTAGCGGGCCTACTCAAACATCAAAAGGTAAGTGTAGTGTGGCTCTACCCTGTCTTTCTGCACCACCGCCTCCTGTCTCCTCTGCTGTTCCTCCATGAGCTGCTGTTGCTTGACATCCACCGCAGCCTCTGTGATTTCTGCCTTTCCACCCAGTTTAGCAATGACCTACCGATAAAGGAGAGGTTAGAGTGGATCAGGGAGGGGAATACAGAGGTACAGTAATAGATCCAACACCAGATAATGTCTCACCTCTTTGCATTTCATCACTTCATTCTGTGCCTCCAGGTTTCCAGGATCCAGCTTGAGAACCATTACATAATCTAGTTATGTAGAGGAAGGAAGCACAAATTGTTTTTAAGTGACCTATTATAAGATAATACTCCATATAAAAACTATACATCCTCTGCTGGCATTCTACCCATTTTAAAACGTGTGTTGTTGTGTTACTATTACTCCTCACCTTCTAGGGCAGATTCATAATTTTGCAGGGCGAATCGAGACGCTCCTCTTTGTGCAAATGCTTTGAAGTAGTTACTGTCCAGAGCGATGGACAAGTTGCAGTCAGACTCGGCAACAGCAAACCTGACAGACAGAGAAATATGAATTCTCACATTAATGTTGTCATTTAAAATGTTATATATATATTGCTTATTTCCTTACATGTTGCTTACTTTTTGAGTCTGAAGAAGCAGGCAGCTCGGTTTGTAGGCAGAACGGGGTTATAAGGGTCTGCACCCATGCCTCTGGTGTAACACTCAATGGCATCATCATACTTCCCTTCTTTGAACAGCTGACTACCCTGAAAAACAATTGTCAAACTCAGTACAGCAAATATAAGACTTTGCAATCTATACATACAATAAAGTAGTAACATTTACTGACTACAGGTGACTGCTGACTGAGTATTATTGATTACTACCATCAATGACTGGTGATAGTTGCTAACGAGGCCCCGACGGTGGTATACTGTATGGGTAATTGTCTAGGATTTCAGAGGCAACTCTAGTCCTACAGACATCTAAATCACAGCATACTGCAAACAAATGCCCAGTTTGCAAGTCTGTTCCTTGAATTGACCTTCAAATGGTGGTCATTGTGTCATAATAATAATAAGTCATATTTTAAAATGACAACATTTACATGAGAAATCATATTTCGGTATGCCTGTCAGGTTTGCTGTGGCTGAGTCTGACTACAATACTGTAAGTGTGAAGCCATACTTTCTCCTTCTCAGCAAGCACCTTGTCTTGGTCAGTAGCCGGAACCCCAGAATCCTCAGACTCAGAGTCATTGGACTCAGCAGCACTGTCCTCTTTATCCATGGACTCCAAAACCTTGTCCTACCAGAAGACAAAAACATCCCAAAAATGTTTCGTGTAACAGCAAGCAGTACATTCTGTTTAACAGGGTGCACTGCTGCCATTCAGCTTAAAACCAGAGACTTAGTTTAAACTCACTATTGAAATCAAACGAGAAACAGGCAAGATCCACCTAATCTATTACCACATCAAATTTGTCCCATGACTGATAGTCATGAGACTTTATCCTGCGTGCTTGTTTTGGTTCAGTCTTTGCATTGTTGTCTGATGCCTTCTTTTTCTCCCTCTTCTTTTTGTAGCCCTTGTTTCGCACTGGTGGGAGGCTTTTCTAAGGCAGGAATACATAGGTCAGGATCTTTCTAACATAGCACAATCTCAACTCTATAGCTAAATATAAAATATACACATTTTCAAGTGATACATACTTGGGACTCGCCAACGCTCCCAGTTCTTAGTTGCTCATCCTTCCTCTTTATGTCAGTTTCCCAGCTGTCAAGATCTTTCATGAAGTTATGCAGGTCCTCTGCATTTTGTCGCATTTGCAGTTGGAGTTCAATGGATTTGTTTTCAGACATGCCTACCTGTCAAATACATTGAATATACTAGGTTGACAAAACAGGAGATAGGATCACTTTCATTTAATATGTTAGTCAGCTAGCTATATATCTAGTCAACGGGGACAAATAAACAATAAAAAAACTAACTTAGTTAGCTAACAGTCAGTTATTTATTGACGTTACTCAAACTGTGGCGCTAGTAACATCACGCTACTGTTGACTAACTACTATAACATCAAGGAGCTAGCTACAGTTGAGTAATTAGCTAGTCACGGCTGTCTCGCAAAAGCAGCAATTTATAGCTGGTAGCTAGCTAGTTTCCTAAGCTAACGCAACGCTTTTAACGAGTTTCGACCTACATATAAGAGCTGATTACATTATAATATTTGAGTACCTGTCCCTTGCGTCCCAAATTGATTGTAATTTATCAGTTTAAGTTTAAGAGGCTTACTAGTATTTAATGTTAGCTACAAACTATCACCATACTGTCGTTTTCTGTTTGTGTTCGGCGCCATGACATCATGTCTTCTTCTTCGACGACGAGGTTTAACGGCGGTTGGCATCCAATAAATGTTGCATTACTGCCACCTACTAGACTGGAGTACTCCCCTAAACTTTGCTTAAAAAATTAACACTACACTCACAAAAAAAATAAAACCACGCTACTCCAGTATTTAAATCTATTTAGTCCTTCCTCAGGCCAACAACCTGAAAGGATTGGACACCACCACGTAACACACCCTGTAACTCTTCTGATGTCAAGTCTCGCACACCCAAATACCTCTCTGCAGCTGCCACCAGAACCTACATTTTCTACGACTTACGTTCCATCCCTGCAGTACAGTTGATAACCATTGATATAAATGCAACACATCTAAATCGTACAGAAGAATATATCACTTGTTGGCCTATCCCTCTGTACTGGTACAGATCTACTACTCACACCACTCATCTCAGGATCTGTCCCCCTTGACCAATCTTCCTCTACTTTCTTTACTGCCTCAGCATATGACAACTTCTCCACTACTCTAAACCTGGAAACCTAAACCTGTCTTTCTCGCACGGGAAATTTCTGATCCACAGCCCCATGGGCACCCCTACAATTAACACATACCACTACATTCCCCAATGCTACACATTCCTTTGTCTCATGCTCTTCTGCACACTTCTCACACTTAGGAACCTCCCTTCTACACACTGCTGCCACATTTTTACTTATTTTTATTTCATCTTTATTTAACCAGGTAGGCCAGTTGAGAACAAGTTCTCATTTACAAGTGCGACCTGGCCAAGATAAAGTAAAGTAGTGCGACAAAAACAGTTACATATAAACAAACGTACAGTCAAAAACACAAAAGAAAATAAAAATATAAAGATTTATGTACATTGTGTGCAAATGTAGAAGAGGAGGTAGGCAATAAATAGGCAGAGGTGAAAAATAATTTGCATGCCCATAAGCTTGACACCTGTAACAACATAATGCATTTGGCACAAAAGCTAGTACAGGATAACGTATATATCCTAACATCACTGTCGGGCAAAGACTCAAAATCAGAACTCAAAATAACAGACAATGACTTCTATTTAAACCACTCACGACACCCTGTCTGTGTCGCACCAAACGACGAGCATCACAAACATCGGGAATCTTCCCCTTCAGCTGGTCAACTTTTACATTTACTGCTACTCCAGCAATCACTCCTTTCAATGGCACCCATTTCTTGAGAGCAAAACAATTTGCATGTCTTGCACCTGTAACGGATGTGAAATGGCTAGCTAGTTAGCGGGTACGCGCTAATAGCGTTTCAATCAGTTACGTCACTTGCTCTGAAACCTAGAAGTAGTGGTTCCCCTTGCTCTGCAAGGGCCACGGCTTTTGTGGAGCGATGGGTAACGATGCTTCGTGGGTGACTGTTGTTGATGTGTGCAGAGGGTCCCTGATTCGCGCCCGAGGTCGGGGCGAGTGGACGTACTAAAGTTATACTGTTACACCCCCATTCATTTTAACGCGGAGCGCCTTCTCCCTCTGACCAGCAGAAACAAACAATTATCACAAGACAACTTCTGGTTACCTTCACCGATTCCACAGCACTCAACTCTGTTTTCACCCACCCTGAAACCACAAATGGATCAGCGAAAAGGCAAGGGTCCCCCTTTCCCAAGAACTTCACTCCTACTGTCAGACTCATCTTTATCCTGACCCTCGGTGCAAGCCTCGGCTCCGAGAACTTCACCTCTGATACTTCAACCTCATTCACTTCCATTTCTCCTCAGCTTACTCTGCTTTCACTTTCTACCATTCTTCTTTAACAAACCATCTCCCTTTTCCCCACCATTTTTAACTATATCGCTCTCTCTCAGTATTCCAAGTATACATCTCCTTGTGATAATAGTGCACTTCTCCTGACATACATATTGTTCTTGCCATCTCAAGGGACGCCATTTAACCGGCTGTCACAATCTCCATACAATCAGCACGAACCCCTCGGGATGTAGTGCTCAATTTATAAAGCGGCTGCTTCATCTTGAGGTTCTTCTTCATCAAAAGCTACCGCGACGCTTTTCCATTTCAAATAAGCGCGCTCTTCCAACCACCATCCACGGTATCGCTTCATCCGACTCTCCCTTTGACAGCATCTCCCAGCAGCCTTTGCGTTTTCTTCTAATCCGAACGTGCACGCAGTCAATGTCACTTGCCAATGCATGGAGTAATGTGTTTCAATAAACCTTGTTCGTAATTATATTAGAAAAAGCTAATGTATTTTCTGTAACTAGCTTGCTACAATGTTGTTGCAGACATTAATTTAATCTTTCACCTCTGGCTTACAAGGTCAATTTAGTTTATACTGGATATTCTGTTTTCTCTTGTCAATGGCTATTGATCCAAGCGTGCCTTGACTATGAAAATGGTATATTCTGAATCAGCATGGGTGCATAGAAAAAAGGTGTGGATTCTTCTCCATACATCTCTCATATATATATTATTAAAAAAACAGTATATCATTATCATAGTCATGACACACCGTGTAAGAGCTATTGATGATTGAAATACGAATATCCAATATTAAACTAAATTGACCTCGGTCTGGTTTACCACGTGATTTGAAAAACAGAGAACGACCTCTCGTTGCTAGGCTGTGCTTGTTCCTAGAAACAAAAGTAGCTATTTTAGAAACAATTTTCATGCAATGGGTCAAACTGAACAGCAAGAAGATGACTATGGATATAACCTATTCCCGGAGAGGAATTCGGGAAAGTTCCAAAAGAGATCGATAGCAGAAAGCTTGTTCACTTTCAATCACAAATGTCAGGTCATGCTACAATTCGCAATGGAAACAAGTAAGCTAACAGGCTAGCAAGCTGATATGTCTGTCATCCTGAAATTATATCGCATGGCAATAGTTAGCTAGATGACCGTGTAACCATTGATGCCATGTTTACATTTGTCATATACGTCATAGCCATGTTTCTAGCTAGCCAACTAGTTAGCTATCGTTGAACAGTAAAGAGACTGTCATGAGTAAGCCAGACACCTGATTGCTGTAAAGGTGCATAACCGATTAGGCCTAATCTCATTCTATATCCCTTTTAGGTCCATATGCAAAGCTTCTCCTTGGAGCCATGAAAAGCTCAGGATGGTAAGTGTCAGCCAGCCACTATCCTCAACAATCACAACTCAACACAGCTGTCAGCTGCCATAATTCTTCTTCTTCCTCCTATCAGTTACCTGCAGACTATAGACACCGTATTGCGTATTGCTGCCTTTCTCAGGCTGGAGAGTGAAAACACACTTCATTATATAAATAGCCTAGGTGCAAACCGATGGAATAAAGAAACCACAACAGCTTCCTTTCTATTTTGCTCCGCCTGTCATTTGAGCCCAAAATAGTTACAAGCGAAAATGTGGTTACACCCAATTTAGTCAGCTCGCAGAAAAATATCCTCCTATCCTCAGAATACTGTCTGCTATAACAGAACATGTGTCACAGTAGTACAGTCTCTACCTCCCCACATTCCTCACACTTGCCATCTGAGTGTTTCTCCACTAACAATAACACACTTCCCAATCCAAAATGCCCCAACCTCAGCCTCGTCACCAGAACCCCATCCCTCCTTTCCCTCCCCAGATACCTACTGCCCTTCCTCTTACACAGCCCTTCCTCAGACAAAAACGTCCTACCCCGCTCCTCTCTCTCATACTCACGTTGCCACTCCTGGTCAACACCTCTGCTATGATGCTCCTACATTCCATCCCCCCTAATGGGACCACCACCTCTCCCTCCTGAATGCGGCCTTTGCCACCATATCGGCTGCCTCATTTCCCCTTACCCCAACATGGGTTGGGACCCACAGAAAACCTACCTTGCAGCCTTTCTGCCCCACCTTATAAAGAGCCATCATCAGCTCTATTATCAGGTCTGGGCGTGCCTTTGACTTCCCTTCTCTCAGCGCAACCAGGCTGGCAGCAGAGTCTGAACACAAAATGACAGTTTTAGGCCCCACTTCTTCCACCCATCCCAATGCTCACACTAGTGCTAGCATTTTAGCAGAGAAGACTGAAACTCCATCAGACAGCTGCCCCCCCTGATGTATCTGAAACCGGGAACATGTATCCCAAACTCTGCTCTCCCACTGCCTGGTTTCTTTGATCCATCTGTGAATAAGTGTAAGTAGGGACCCCCAGGCCCACGGCAGATGGGCCTCAACCACCGGAGAAGGCTCTCTACAGTCCTTATTACATCAAGAATGGTCATGTCAACATCAGGCTCTGGCAACAGCCTCCGAGGAACACTCAGCCAGCAGACAGGGACCCCCACTTCCAGACCTCCCATTCCTGCACTTGGGTCAGATAGCTTGGCCTACCTCTTCTCACTCCAGTTCCCTCTCTCCATTCCCATGCCTCTCCCAACAGACACCTTGCAGGGTGAGATGATACATTCCCCTGCACTTTCATCCCCATAGCGCATGGCCAGCTTAGCTAGTTGTAGCCTCAACGGAACCTCCTCCATTTCAGTCAATAACGCAGGGATAGGGGTAGTTTGAAATGCCCCACAGCACAACCGCAGCGCAATTGCCTGTACCACATCTGTAGTGTTGTAGCTGCCGCCGACCCAAATGCCATAGTCCCATAGTCCAGCACTGAGCAGATCATTGCTTGGTAAATCATTTGTATGGAGCTTATGTCTGCTCCCCAAGATATCCCGGACAGGCACCATATTATATTAATAACTTTACCACACCTTTCAAAAAAAATAATTCCCCACATGGATCCTCTAGGTCATTCACTTCCAACCAAACCTCCATGAATTTGAATGCATTGACCCGTTCCAGCAGTCAACCACACATTTCAAGCCATGGCACCACCTTCTTTCTTTTAAATCCCAAAATTACAAACTTGGTCTTTGCTGCTTAAATTCTAAATCCCCACTTATCTGCCCAATCCACCACCTTTTCCATTGCCTCTATCACCTTTTGGACCACAAACAGGATATTCCTTCATCTTTTCCAGAGCGCCCCATAATCGGAAAACAGGGAAAGGCCAAACCCAGGCCCAACATCCTGGAACATGGCATTCACCATTTATGTTAAACAAAACTGGACTAATTACACTTACCTGCGGTGTCCCATTCTCTATCCCCACTAACTCAGAATAAGCTCCACCAACTTCGACCTGTGTGGTCCGGTTCTTGTAGAAATCCTGGATCCAATTAAACAGCAACCACTCACCCCAGCAGAATATAGCTCCAGCAGCAGTCCCCCTTTACAGACAGAGCATGTCGTATGCCATTTCAATGTCCAGAAACAACACCACCACTCCCTCTTTGTTGGCCAGCGCCTTCTTTATATCACAGTCCAGTACTAGCACTGAGTCCATAGTACACCGTCCTAACCTAAAACCACTCTGGTACGAGGAAAACATACATTTACTCTCAAACATATGTACTAATCTGTCTGTGACCATTCTTTCCATTACTTAACACAGTACAGAGGTCAACGCTATAGGTCTGTATGAACCCGGGTGTGATGCTTCTTTTCACGGTTTTACAATTGGTACCACTAAGGCATGTTTCCACAGTGCTGGTAACGCCCCTTCTCATACTGTATTCATTAACGCCAGTACCTCCTCCAGTACCAAATCATCCAGGTGTTTAAGTTGCTCATAGCATAGCCCATCCAATCCCGGGGCTGTGTTTCCTCCTTGTATCACCCGGTGCAGCTCATTCATTGCAAAAAACACGTTACTCGGGTCTAGCTGCCATGACACTGATTTATTGTACACTGAACAAAAATATAAACGCAACATGTAACAATTTCAGATTTTGCTGAGTTACAGGAAATCAGTCAATTTAAATGCATTCATTAAGCCCTAATCTACAAATTTCACATGACCGGGAATACAGATATGCATGCATCTGTTGGTCACAGATACCTTTAAAAAAAGGTAGGGGCGTGGATCAGAAAACCAGTCAGTATCTGGTGTGACCACCATTTGCCTCATGAGGCGCGACACATCTCCTTTGCATAGAGTTGATCAGGCTGTATATTGTGGCCTGTGGAATGTTGTCCCACTCCTCTTCAATGGCTGTGCGAAGTTGCTGGATATAGGTGAGAACTGGAGCACGCTTTTGTACATGTCGATCCAGAGCATTCCAAACATGCTCAATGGGCATCATGTCTGGTGAGTATGCAGGCCGTGGAAGAACTAGGACATTTTCAGCTTCCAGGAATTGTGTACAGATCCTTGCGACACGGGCCATGCATTATCATGCTGAAACATGAGGTGATGGCAGCGGATTAATTGCTTGACAATGGGCCTCAGAATCTCGTCATAGTATCTCTGTGCATTCAAATTGCCACCGATAAAATGCAATTGTGTTCATTGTCTGTAGTTTATGCCTGCCCATACCATAACCCCACTGACACCATGGGGCACTCTGTTCACAACGTTGACATCATCAGCAAACCACACGGCACTACACACGCTGTCTGCCATCTGCCCAGGAACAGCTGAAGCTGGGATTCATCCTTGAAGAACACATTTCTCCAGCGTGCCAGTGACCATCGAGGTGAGCATTTACACATTGAAGTCAGTTATGACGATGAACTTCAAAACCCTAATGAGGACGACGAGCACGCAGATGAGCTTCCCTGAGATGGTTTTTGACAGTTTGTGCAGAAATTCTTCGGTTGTGCAAAACCCATGTTTCGTCAGCTGTCCAGGTGGCTGGTCTCTGACGATCCCGCAGGTGAAGAAGCTGGATGTGGAGGGCCTGGGCTGGTGTGTTTACACATGATCTGTGGTTGTGAGGCCAGTTGGACGTACTGCCAAATTCTCTAAAATGATGTTTGAGGCGACTTATGGTAGAGAAATTAAAATTGTATTCTCTGGCAACAGCTCTGGTTGACATTCCTGCAGTCAACATGCCAATTGCACGCTCCCTCAACTTGAGGCATCTGTGGCATTGTATTTTGTGACAAAACTGCACATTTTAGTGGCCTTTTATTGTCCCCAACACAAGGTGCACCTGTGTAAGGATCATGCTGTTTAATCAGCTTCTTGATATGCCACACCTGTAAGATGGATGGATTTTCACTAGTGCTCACTAACAGGGATGTAAACAAACACCTTCCTAATATTGAGTTGCACCCCCTTTTGCCCTCAGTACAGCCTCAATTAGTCGGCGCATGGACTCCACAAAGGTGTCAAGTGTTTCACAGGGAAGCTGGCCCATGTTGACTTCCAATTCTTCCCAAAGTCGTCAAGTTGGCTGGATATCCTTTGGGTGGTGGACCATTGTTAATACACACGGAAACTGTTGAGCTTGAGAAACCCAGCAGCGTTGCAGTTCTTGACCCAATCAAACCGATGTGCCTGGCTCTTACTATCAAAGGCACTTAATTATTTTTTTGCACATTCACCCTCTGAATGGCACACATACACAATCCATGTCTCCTCCCATTCATCTACACCAATGGTATTCAAACTTTTTCAGCGGGACCCCATTTTTTTCGCCAGAATTTCTGAGGACCCCATTTTTCCCCCAAGAAAATTCAGATTTTTTTACATTAACAAATGACCTTAAATTCATTGCATTTTCATCTCTTACCAAATTAAACCAATAAATATATTTACTCTGTAAAATGTCCCATACAATAATCTGTACTCTTAATGTTTTATATAAATTATTTATTTTTAATTGGCGACGACAGTGCAGTTCCCTAGTGGGGTTGCGACCCCGATTTTGAATCCCACTGATCTACACTGACGTGGATTTAGTGACATCAAAAAGGGATCATAGCTTTCACCTGGTCAGTTTGTCATGGAAAGAGCAGGTGTTCCTAATGTTTTTTTTTCTTTCTATTGTGTTATTGACTGTACGCTTGTTTATTCCATGTGTAACTCTGTGTTGTTGTTTGTGTCGCACTGCTTTGTTTTATCTTGGCCAGGTCGCAACTAGCTTACCTGGTTAAATAAAGGCGAACTAAAAATGTTTTGTACACTCACTGTAGGTATTACAGGGGTGTCAAACTATTTCTACGGAAGGCCAAGTGCCTGTTTTTTAGTTTTTTCCCTTTCGATTAAGACCTAGACAACCAGGTGAGGGGAGTTCCTTTCTAATTACTGACCTTAATTCATCAGTCATGTACAGGGGTGGAGCGAAAACCTGCAGACAGTCTGCCCTCTGTGGAATGAGTTTGACACGTGATGTAATAGATATATCATGCCGGGGGTTTCTTCCTCTTTTTCTTCCATGCTAATGTACATTTGACATCATTATTATTACCCCTTTGTCAAGTATTATTTTGTCTCTTCAGTGCAGTGTACAAAGATAGACATTTCTCCTGTGAAGACTGTGATGGGACTGTCAGTGGTGGTTTTGATGCAACATCATCACAAGTAAGAAAGCTAGAACCGTTACCTTTGTGTACAGGTTCACATGCTACACTGTGTACTTTGTATCTCATCTGTAAGATACCAATTGTCTCCCCCTTCCCATTTCTAGATTGTTTTGTGTCAGAATAATATTCACCAGCAGTCCCACATGAACCGAGTGGTTACACATGAGCTCATCCATGCCTTTGACCACTGCCGGGCGCATGTGGATTGGTTTAACAACTTCAAGCACTTGGCCTGCTCAGAGGTGAGACCAAGAGTTGAACGTGCATGTCATGGGGAAATGAATTGTGTTTTAAAGGAAGTCATGTTAATTGTTCAGCTCTTATTTTTCAGATTCGAGCAGCCAATCTCAGTGGGGATTGCTCCTTCCACAATGAAGTATCCAGGTTCAACTTTGGCCTCAAGAAGCACCATCAGGTAATATCTGGAGATCATGTGAATTCACTGCAAACCAAATTATTCTTACTTGTATGTATTTCAGTCAACTAGTATCCTTCATGGTATAGCATAACATGATTTTTCCCATCCCGTGAATTGGTATGTCTGAATTGACAACCGGTTTAGTTGAAACTGTAGTACAATGTAATGGCAAGTATAGCACTGCCTTTTTCAGGGCTTAGCGATTAACAAGAAGTGCTTATGATGGCCAATATTCACTTGAAGAATTCCCTACCTAACCCATTCACTACTACCTATCAGGAATGTGTTCGTGGACGTGCCTTGCGCTCCATCCTTGCTGTTAGGAAGGTGAGCCGAGAGGAGGCAGAGAAAGTGGTGGACGAGGTATTCGACACCTGCTTCAATGACCACGCCCCTTTCGGCCGCATCCCACATGACAAGAAGGACGCCAAGTTTGCCTACAGAGATTTTGAGAACCGAGATCGGTATTACGCAAACCTTTAATGTGTTATTACGTGTACAATTACGTGTAATTTCCATGGGTGCTATTGTGAGGATCCTTTCATAAACCTGGGCAACCTACCACTGCCCTCAGCAGAATGGCTGTGTCAAAAATGGTATGAAATTACCTCCTGAAGGGAAATATTCAGAGTTCTTTCTCTCTGTCATTTAAGTCAAAGGATATAATAAATTATATGTTTTTATGGCACACTTTTGTGGACTCTAATGCTAAAGCTAAACAATGTGATGGAGTGGTTTCCTTTTAGATATTGATAAATGTGGCCCAAATATCTTTTGGTCGTCCTTTTTGAGCGGTTCCAAAGTTGGTGTTTGTGAAGGGTATATGATGCCTGTAAAAGTTATTTCAAGACTGAAAGGTGGGGACACATTTCCAAGGGGGACTGTCCACCCCTCTACTCAGGCATGTGGACATACAATGACTGAGAACTGGGAGTTCACTGTAAATAGATTTTATTGTACTGTATTGAATAAGTCAACTTGTTGAAATAAATATTTGATTATTATGAATATGATATTGAGCCTTGATTATTATCGCAGTTATGAATTGACAAAGAAGTTTTAAAAAACGAATTCTACGAAGTGCTCAGTTAATACCCAAGTTACATTAAACAGACACAGCATTCCCTGAGGACAGTATGAAATCTAAATAAGCATGTTTCCTGTTATCAGGAAGCATGCATTAATCCATGTCAGCATCATTCCTTTATCCATCAGATGAGCAAATCATTTATCCATCAGATGAACAAATCATTTCTTGAACAAGTTGGACAAGTGATGTTACTTCTCAAGACCATATAGAGTGCCTTCTGAAAGTATACACACCCTTTGACTTTTTATACATTTTGTTGTGTTCCAAAGTGGGATTAAAATATCAAAAATAAAGCATCTTCATTACATATGTATTTATTAACCCCCTGAGTCAATACATGTTAGAATCACCTTTAGCAGCGATGAAAGCTGTGAGTCTTTCTGGGTGAAAGACGCTGCATGTTCAATCTGACATCTGCATTGGCCGTGCAGCATTTATGGTGATATGACTTCCGCAGAAATCATGGCATTCATACTTCTTGCGCTTCGCCGAGCAGTTCAGAGCTGTTGTAAAGGAAGTGCGTTTGTGTCCAGTGTCTGTTGGAAAGCTGACGGTACCAGATTCTCCTCTTGGGTTTTGCCTCTTAGCTTTATTCAGTTTTCTTCATTTATTCATTTTTTACTCCCAAATCCTTGCAGATGACAAGTATGCCCATAACACGATGCAGTCCCCACCATGCTTGAGAATATGAAGAGTGGTACTCAGTGATGTGTTATGTTGGATTTGCCCCAAACACAACACTTTGTATTCAGGACATACATTTTTATGAAATTCACTGAGAAGGATGGTCCTCACCTTCCTCTGAGGAGCCTCCACTGATTCTCACCTATATTTTAAGGTACACTGTTGCCCTCTGAATTTCAGTGCAGCTGAGGCCTCTCTTTCTCAGTGTGTGGGGGGGAAACAAAAAACGTATTCCCCAGACACATGATGGCAAACACTACCTCTACATCTTATAAACTTCCTTTGTAAAATATAACTGGGGACATTTTTATAGGACATTAGCATTATGAGAATCCGTTGTCCTTCTTTGGATTAATGAGGAACGGTTACGCGGGAATTAGCCCCATAATCTTCCCCCACCATTTGCTGCATATGGTGACTCTCAGGCTATCGCAAAGAGTCCAGACCTCGACTACAACATTTGAATTGTAATTAGGAATAGTGTGGTGAAAGTTACACTGTACTTGTCTTTAATGTACACTCCACCAACAGGCACTACAGAGGGCATACATCTTACACGGGATCAAACAGCAAGAGGAGTTAGTTGAATAAGACAAAGAAAAGAAGATTAGGTTCATTTGAGTAGTTTGCAAATAATTGCGCCCTTATAGGCAAGCAGGGGATTAGTGTTAACTGCATAATAACTAGTAAACAACAGCAGTTAGAGGATATTAGCCAAAGGACTATGGGAATACCACACAAGAAAATATACTGCCATTCATATAAAACAATACAATTACTTGTAGAATTATTAATTTAACTATGTTAATTGCCATATTGAACAACACTGTGCTTTGTGACATTATCCTTTTCTCCCCCATACATACACCTGAGTATGTGGATTTATGACTTTTATACTTGTTTGAATGGCTGGTGTAATCTAATTCAATAGGTCCTTCCTTTATGGTATTTTCCCCAAATCTGCCTCATGTAAAACAACTTTAGCAACATGATTTTGGAATTGGAACTGACTGACTTGGTTCACACAGGACCAAGCAGTTGACTCCTGTACATATTGGGTGATTTCCCACATCTCAGTTGAAGTGCAGAACCAATGCCGAATATATAAATGCTCCGCACATCTGCATGCTCAATTTTGATCCTTGCATTCAAGACCTATGACACATCAGGAGTCATCTTATCTGTAGTACCATCATTGTCCTTAGGATGGCAGTCTTGATGTACCAAACTTCAGGCCACAGTGGTCGATTAGACTCCATAAAGAAGACAGAAGAAAGTGCAATCACAGTTTTAGTGATACAGATGATTTAATCCATTTCAATGAGCCCTGGTTCAGGTGAATGCCAGGCCTTTGTAGGGTAAAATAGAGCATGGTGATTAAGTTACCACTGAGAGAATGACTTATCTCATTACTCCATCCATTTAAACAGGCAGCTCCCACTGAGTTCTAATTAGAATGTTCCAGCATCATTTAAGTCCCCTGCCTTCTCTAATCTACTCTAGGACAACACATTAACCCAGACCTCACTGATGAACTAATGTGTTTAATTTGAATAATTCCAGATTTAGTTGTGAAGAGTAACACTAAAAACATGAACTTGTGTTTGGTATAATGTTTTTGGAATTCATCTTTAAACTTGAAAAACAGAAGGAATCCGGTTTGTGCCAAAATTCCACAAATAGGTTCCCAGCATTTTGAAAGCTTGGCTCGTTAGTAATGTTGCCACTGGATTGTTCTTGTCTTTTTTTGGCAGGGACAGCCCTGGGTAGATGCTTTGTGCCACGGTACAGTTTTGAAGAGGCAGGTGTGAAACCAAGCTTATTACGCCACGACTGGAGCAGGTACTCGTTCTAATTGGATGGCTCTTCCAGTCCAGAGAGTGAGCTAAGTAGCATGCTGAAGTGTAAACATGAAACATGGGTAAAAACCATCTGGAGAGAGACTAGTCCAGTAGAATTTACAGTATATGGATCTTGCCAATGTTATCTGTCTTTCAAAACACCCTGGCATGTGTCCACCATTATGTTAAAGGTGTATTTTTGCCAATTATTGCCTGTTTCTCCATATCTGTTGTGTATGGTGATTACCATAACAATTTAAAAGACACTACATTCTCACACTTTTTTCGGATGTTAAATGAGGTTTCATTTAAGCCCAAATTAAGAGTTCTGAGGAGTGATATAAAAGGTTAGGTCATTTGTTTTGCTAAGATGGTCATGCACTGCCCCATCTGCCTCACTCTTGGGTAATGCTTTAACAAAATAAAAATATTGGGTCCATCAGTGCCTGTTCTTTAGCCTGAAGTGGACAATGACTTTCAGCTTATTGAGGACAAGGTTGCTTCTCTAAAGATGGATTCCCGAATCATTTAATGTCCTTGTTAACCACTCAATACATCAAAATAATAATAACCATGATGCACTAAAACTAAACAAATATCAGCTGGTTTACTACCGCCTTTAAGGATGTTAAATTATCACTTATGTTATGAATGATAAAATTGAAATATGTGTGATATGTAGGCATACTGTAAATTAAGAAGTGCCCACATTGTGGCATTATGGGTATTAATATGATTAGGAAAACTGTTATCAGCTCACTCTGGCGAAATTGAAACGACTAGCTATCATTATAATTCACAGCACAAAGCCACCTCAGGCTAAACATCTAACCTGACGATTAACTTGCCCAGCAGGTAACTGCTGTAAGAGGTGCTCAGCATGGCGGTTGGAAATCAATTAATTATGTGTGTAGGGAATTTAATTAAGAAGGTGTTTATAGGTTGGCACAGACCCAATGGCCATCATCATCTTCTTTATATATATTTTAAAATGTAATGGATTGGTACTGAGTCTCGGGCTAGTTTTAAAGGCGAACTGCACATATTAGCAAATCAATTACCTGGCTAAACAGTTCTTATGTGAACACATAGTTGACTCAAAATACTGTGATCAATTTATAATTTAAAACACCTATATATTCAACCTCCCCCACAGAAAAATGTGTTCATTACCATGCTTCTGCAATGAATGATCCAATGAAACACTGTAGGCTTAGTATTCTTGCGAAACGATTTTAATGAGTGAAAAATATAATTAGGCTAGTCCCCTCTCAATTTAGAGTCCCTACTTTGACTTGATCACTATGAAGTCATCACTGTATCTACATCACCACAGTATAATAAACGTGTAACTGTGTAACATATTCAACAACAATTGTTTAAATCTCTGCTCTCAGACATACATAGCATGTAAGGTCAGGGGAGAACAACAGGTGGTTTAGTGATACGAAGCATCTGAACACTGCACCTCATTGTGTCTGCTAGATGACAGAGATGAGATGAATGTTCATAAATGACTCTTGGCAGATTGTTAGCATTCATGGCAGAAATGCTCGACAAGTTCTTCAGCGGTAATTAATGTCTGCTGGCATTTGAATCTTAATTTTCCACTAATGATATGCATGGTATTAATTAAGTGTTTAGCATAACAACCATTGGACAATGTCTTGGGGGAAGAGCAGGGGGGCTGCTTTTACTCTCTGTGAGCCATGTGCTCATTAATTAATCCTTTCAGCTAACTCCAATAACCTTAACAAACTTTCCTCCACAAACATAGTGTTTTTGTCATTAATATTGGCTAATTCATTAATATTCCCTTTCCATGAATCCGGAGGTAGATTTGATGTGCCTCACTCCTCCACCTTGAGGCAACACTCAAGCACATAATTGCAAAACAACACAGTTTGGCCTTGAATTACTGATGTATTGATTAAAATACATTTGAATTAAAGCAAGGTTTTTCAAGCATCAATGAAGATGGAATTTTGTTCATCATTATGTGTATGTGTGCAGTGTCAAAAGGAAGACGATGATTCAATCCATGTACGTTCAAGGCAAGGGGAAATGACTCAATGCCTTTTCATATTTAACAAATGTTCAAATATAGACATCAACAGCAGGGGCAAGAATTAGGTAGAGTTACAGTGGGGGAAGGGGAGTGTAATCCATATTTACTATGTAGACTAATATGGCACAAGGATCAACATTCTGAGAAACTGAGAGAAACTGAGAAAAAGATAATCGGCGTTTGCTCCCCTCTGCTGTGCACAACATGACTGTTCCAGAGCTCCACTGAGGAGGCATTGCACCCCAGTAACCACCACAGCCCACGGCTCTGCTTTGTCTCACTGCTCTGAGAGGGAGGGAGAGATCCCCCCTGTTACTGGGAGGCAATTAGTTTGAAGTTTGTGCAGCAGAGCCTTTGCATACACTTGACTCTGAAACAGTGAAGAAAACTTTCTCCCTGATCCCGCTGTGTAGTGTCTGTGAGTAAGATGCAAGACAAGAAAGTCACTATGACCATGGCTTTGATACCCTGAGGTCAGAGCTTACTCTAGTGGCTATGATGTGAAATATCTTGAAACATACTGTCAATATGAAGGCCAAACCCACCATCAAACGTGATATAACATAACAGTATGGTGGTGTTAAACTCTCTATGACGTTGAGCTCTTTGTCAGTCTCTGCTCCAAGGACACAGAGGAGAATCACTCCATTCTTCTAGCTATCGCTCCATTTGCAAGACAGCGGTCGGCCTTCTCTGCGCCACAGTGGCCAGGGGCGTTACACATCATTGAAGGGAGGAGCAGGACTCAGATTGCCTTGAGGTGGTGGACAGATCTCTCGTGAGCCAATTTAGAGTGACCTTGAGTTGTCCCCTGCGTTTGGAAGTCCTGATAAGTGTCCCCTCAATCTGGGGGCTTTGTCACACCCCTGTGCGTGTGGTCCTGCAGCAATGAGAAGGAAGTGAACCCGAACAACTCTGACCAACAGGGATTTACCTTGACTTCACTGAGCCGCAGAGCTAGGGAAACAGTTAAGAACAGATTTGATGCCTTTCACTGCAAATGTTCAGCACTTTGTTGAGGGAAAATGGATTGTAAAACACATACTGCCTAGCACACAGTTACAGTAGGAATGTGTTCTATTTTGATGAAAGGTCAAACATTTGATCAATTTTGGATCAGAAGTGTACTTAGCTACTACTAAGGTGATTAGAGAGACTACAAGAAGTGGTGGATGAAAAACCCTCAGAATTATCTTCGAGCAATCCATAGAATGGAACTCTCCTGTCTACATCAACATTATTGATTTTGAAAATGTGTTTCACAGTATAGACCGAGAGATGCTGAGGAAGCGTATGGCACACTATGGATTCCCATCCAAATTCAGGATATCATTAAGCACACCTATCAAGGAACGCAGTGTCAAGTCCATCATGAGGGAAGTCCATCAGAAAAGTTCAAAGTTCTTACCGGGGTTCGGCAGAGCTGCCTGCTCTGTCCCTTCCTCTTCCATCTTTGCGTCGACTGGATCTTGAAACAAACAACCAACAATAACCGAAACCCGTATTCAGAGGAGCCTGACCGAGCAGCTAGAGGATCTCTGCTGATGATTTGGCACTATTAGCACACACTCACCAGCAGATACAACACGACTCTCATACTGTAGAAACAATAGCAGCTATGCTTGGACTTTAAATCAACCCCCCGAAAATGAAAGTCGTGAGGATCAACAATAAAGACAATGCACCAATAACCATGGAAACAACCACCTAGAGGAGGTAGTCAGATTAACCTACCTAGGTAGTGTGATAACTGTGGATGGAGGAAGATGTGAAATAAATCATTGGTAAAGCAAGAATAGCATTCAACCCTACATTTCTTTTTAAATGTAACCTTTATTTAACTAGGCAAGTCGGTTAAGAACAAATTATTATTTACAATGACGGCCTACCAAAAGGAAAAAGGCCTCCTGCGGGGATGGGATTAAAACATTTATTATTTAAATAAAATATAAATATAGGACAAAACACACATCACGACAAGATAGACAACACAACACTACATAAATAGAGACCTAAGACAACAACATAGCAAGGCAGCAACACATGACAACACAGCATGGTAAAAACACAACACAACAACAACATGGTAGCAACACAACATGGTAGCAGCACAAAACATGGTACAAACATTACTGGGCACAGACAACACCACAAAGGGCAAGAAAGTAGAGACAACAATACATCACGGAAAGCAGCCACAAGTGTCAGTAAGAGTGTCCATGATTGAGTCTTTGAATGAAGAGATTGAGATAAAACTGTCCAGTTTGAGTGTTTGTTGCAGCTCTTTCCAGTCGCTAGTTGCAGCGAACTGAAAAGACGAGTGACCCAGGGATGTGTGTGCTTTGGGGACCTTTAACAGAGTTTGACTGGCAGAACGGGTGTTATGTGGAGGATGAGGGCTGCAGTAGAAATCTCAGATAGGGGGGAGTGAGGCCTAAGAGGGTTTTATAAATAAGCATCAACCAGTGGGTCTTGCGACGGGTATACAGAGATGACCAGTTTACAGAGGAGTATAGAGTGCAGTGATGTGTCCTATAAGGAGCATTGGTGTCAAATCTGATGGCCGAATGGTAAAGAACATCTAGCCACTCGAGAACACCCTTACCTGCCCATTTATAAATTATGTCTCCGCAATCTAGCATGGGTGGATGGTCATCTGAATCGGGGTTAGTTTGGCAGCTGGGGTGAAAGAGGAGCAATTACGATAGAGGAAACCAAGTCTAGATTTAGCTTTAGCCTGCAGCTTTGATATGTGCTGAGAGAAGGACAGTGTACTGTCTAGCCATACTCCCAAGTACTTGTTTGAGGTGACTACCTCAAGCTCTAAACCCTCAGAGGTAGTAATCACACCTGTGGGGGAGAGGGGCATTCTTCTTACCAAACCACATGACCTTTGTTTTGTAGATGTTCGAACAACTTCTTAGCGCTAATGCCCAACGTAAACGGACATTTTCTCTGGCCCAGATCGTAGAATATGCATATAATTTACAGATTAGGATAGAAAACACTCCAAAGCTTCCAAAACTGTCAAAATATTGTCTGTGAGTATAACAATACTTATTCTGCAGGCAAAAACGTGAGAAAATGTAACCCAGAAGTGATATATGTATTTTTTAAATATGTGTTTCCTGGCCCATCTATCCCCCATTTAAAGTCGTATCAACCAGATTCCTTTTCCAATGGCTTCCTCAGGCTGTGACCAGGCTTTAGACATAGTTTCAGACTTTTATTTTGAAAAATGAGCGAGATGTTTCATAAGTAGTCAGGTGTCCTCTGAATGTTTCCTGTGCGTGAGAGAGGGGCTCCCCATTTTCCTTTTCTCTCTTAAAGAATAGGTTATGGTCCGGTTGAAATATTATCGATTATGTTTGTTAAAAACAACCCGAGGATTGATTATAAAAAACATTTGACATGTTTCTACGACCATTACGGATACTTTTTGGAATTTGTCAAACGGAACACAGCTTTGGTTTTCTCATCATAATGCGCAACCCAAATGGCGTTTTTTTGTGATAAAAGTAATATTTATTGAACAAAAAGAACATTTGTTGTGTAACTGGGAGTCTCGTGAGTGGAAACATCTGAAGATTATCAAAGGTAAGCGATTAATTTTATTGCTTTTCTGACTTTCGTGACCAAGCTAACCAAGCTAATATAAGGCTAGCTGTTGTAGCATCGAAAGCTACACTCACAAAAGCTTGGATTTCAAAATCTGACACGATAGGTGGATTAACAACAAGCTAAGCTGTGTTTTGGTATATTTCACTTGTGATTGCATGATTATAAATATTTTTAGTAATATTTTTTAATCTGATACGTTTGGAAATTTTCATCTTCCTTTCAGGACCGGAACGAGGCTGTAGTTTTCTCAACATAACGCGCAACCCAAATGGCGTTTTTTGCTATAAAAGTAATATTTATCGAACAAAAAAAAACATTTATTGTGTAACTGGGAGTCTTGTGAGTGCAAACATCTGAAGATTATCTAAGGTAAGCGATTCATTTTATTGCTTTTCTGACTTTCGTGACCATGCTACTTTGGGGCTAGCTGTTGTAGTATTGAAAGCTACACTCACAAAAGCTTGAATTTATTTCGCTGTAAAATATATTTTCAAAATCTTACACGATGGGTGGATTAACAACAAGCTAAGCTGTGTTTTGGTATATTTCACTTGTGATTGCATGATTATAAATATTTTTTGTAATATTTTTGCATTTGACGCCTTGCAGTTCTTGCCATTGTTTAGGAAAGTGATCCCGTAAAAAGGATCCGTAGCGCAGAGAAGTTAAGGGTAGAGAAAGCTTGTTGGACACTAAGAAAGCTTTGTTGTAGAACATTTAACACAAATTCCGGGGAGGGGCCAGCTGAGTATAAGACTGTATCATCTCCATATAAATGGATGAGAGAGATTCCTACTGCCTGAGCTATGATGTTGATGTAAATGGAGAAGAGCGTGGGGCCTAGGATTGAACCTTGGCGTACTCCCTTGGTGACAGGCAGTGGCTGAAACAGCAGATGTTCTGACTTTATACACTGCACTCTTCGAGAGAGGTAGTTAGCAAACCATGCCAAAGACCCCACAGAGACACCAATACTCCTTAGCTGGCCTACAAGATTGGAATGGTCTACCGTATCAAAAGCTTTGGCCAAGTCAATAAAAATAGCTGCACAACATTGCTTAGAGTCAAGAGCAATGGTGACATCCTTGAGAACCTTTAAGGTTGCAGTGAGACATCCATAACCTGAGCGGAAACCAGATTGCATGCCAGAGAGAATACTATAGACATCAAGAAAGACAGTCAGTTGATTATTGACACGTTTTCCCAACACTTTTGATAAACAGGGCAAAATAGAAATAGGCCTATTTTTTTAATTTTTTAATTTCCCCTTTATTTAACAAGGTAGGCTAGTTGAGAACAAGTTCTCATTTACAACTGCGACCTGGCCAAGATAAAGCATAGCAGTGTGAACAGACAACAACACAGAGTTACACATGGAGTAAACAATAAACAAGTCAATAACACAGTAGGGGAAAAAAAAGATTCTATATACATTGTGTGCAAAAGGCATGAGGAGGTAGGCAATAAATAGGCCATAGGAGCGAATAATTACAATTTAGCAGATTAACACTGGAGTGATAAATCATCAGATGATCATGTGCAAGTAGAGATACTGGTGTGCAAAAGAGCAGAAAAGTAAATAAATAAAAACAGTAAGGGGATGAGGTAGTTAAATTGGGTGGGCTGTTTAAAGATGGACTATGTACAGCTGCAGCGATCGGTTAGCTGCTCAGATAGCAGATGTTTAAAGTTGGTGAGGAAAATAAAAGTCTCCAACTTCAGGGATTTTTGCAATTCGTTCCAGTCACAGGCAGCAGAGAACTGGAAGGAAAGGCGGCCAAATGAGGTGTTGGCTTTTGGGATGATCAGTGAGATATACCTTCTGGAGTGCGTGCTACGGGTGGGTGTTGTTATCGTGACCAGTGAACTGAGATAAGGCGGAGCTTTACCTAGCATGGACTTATAGATGACCTGGAGCCAGTGGGTCTGGCGATGAATATGCCAGCCGACTAGAGCATACAGGTCGCAGTGGTGGGTGGTATAAGGTGTTTTAGTAACAAAACGGATGGCACTATGATAAACTGCATCTAGTTTGCTGAGTAGGGTATTGGAAGCTATTTTGTAGATGACATTGCCGAAGTCGAGGATCAGTAGGATAGTCAGTTTTACTAGGGTAAGTTTGGCGGCGTGAGTGAAGGAGCGAAATAGAAAGCCGATTCTTGATTTGATTTTGGATTGGAGATGTTTAATATGAGTCTGGAAGGAGAGTTTACAGTCTAGCCAGACACCTAGGTATTTATAGATGTCCACATATTCTAGGTCGGAACCGTCCAGGGTGGTGATGCTAGTCGGGCGGGCAGGTGCAGGCAGCGAACGGTTGAAAAGCATGCATTTGGTTTTACTAGCGTTTAAGAGCAGTTGGAGGCCACGGAAGGAGTGTTGTATGGCATTGAAGCTCGTTTGGAGGTTAGATAGCACAGTGTCCAATGAAGGGCCAGAAGTATACAGAATGGTGTCGTCTGCATAGAGGTGGATCAGGGAATCGCCCGCAGCAAGAGCAACATCAACACAGTTAGGATCAGCTTGATCTCCCCCTTTAAATAAAGGACGAACCGTGGCTGCCTTCTAAGAAATGGGTACCTCCCCAGAAAGGAGAGACAGGTTAAAAAGGTCAGAGATAGGCTTGGCGATGATAGGGGCAGCAACCTTAAAGAAGAAAGGGTCTAAACCATCTGACCCAGATGTTTATTTTGGGCCAAGTTTCAGGAGCTCCTTTAGCACCTTGGACTCAGTGACTGCCTGCAGGGAGAAACTTTGTAGCGGGGCAGGGGAAAAAGAGGGAGAAGCATCGGGGATAGTTGCATTAGAAGGGGTGGGAGATGAGGAAATGTTGAACGAGCAAGGAGGCATGGCTGAGTCAAATAGGAATCCTGACTTAATGAAGTGGTGATTAAAGAGCTCAGCCATGTGCTTCTTGTCAGTAACAAACACATCATCAACTTTAAGGGACACGGGCAGCTGTGAGGAGGAGGGTTTATTCTCCAGGTCTTTACCCGTTTTACAGAACTTCTTGGGGTTAGACCCACAGAGAGAGAACTGCTTGTTAAAGTAACTAACTTTGGCCTTCCAGATAGCCTGAGAGCACTTATTTCTCATTTGCCTAAACGAGAGCCAGTCAGCCTGAGTATGCGTGTGCCGAGCCTTTTGCCAAATGCAATTCTTGAGGTGGAGTAACTGTCACGCCCTGGCAATAGAGAGGCTTTTATTCTCTATTTTGGTTAGGCCAGGGTGTGACTAGGGTAGGAATTCTAGTTTCTTTATTTCTATGTTTTCTATTTCTTTGTGTTTGGCCGGGTGTGGTTCTCAATCAGAGGCAGCTGTCTATCGTTGTCTCTGATTGAGAACCATACTTAGGTAGCCCTTTTTTCCACCTGTCTTGGTGGAAAGTTGACTTTGTTTAGGGCACATAGCCTTTAGCTTCAAGGTTTGTTTTTGTAGTGTTTATTGTTTTGTTTGTCGTCATTTTTATTAATAAAAGTAAAAGGCACTCTCACCACGCTGCACCTTGGTCCTCTTCTTTTAATGGCCGCGACAGTTACTCTGCAAGGTCACGTTCGAACCAGGGGCTGAACCTGTTTTTAATTATCATTTTATTAATGGGAGCGTGTTTGTTAACAATACCACTGAAAATATCAAAAAAAGAAGGTCCAAGCGTCTTCAATAGAGTGGATCAAGCTGATTCTATACCATTTTACAGAGGCCAGTTCATGAAGGAAGGCTTGCTCATTAAAGTTTTTTACGAAGCGTCTATGACAAATCAGGACAGGTTGTTTCACTGAGCAGCCATTACGAACACAGGCTGTAAAACTGTGATCACTAAGGTCATTACAGAAAACACCAGACTGATACCTATCAGGATTATTTGTGAGGATAACATCAAGAAGAGTAGCCTTTCTGGGTGTTTGGAGTCATACCTTGTGGGATTGGTAATAATCTGAGTGTCACGTGTGCTCCGGCCTCTAGGTCACCAGGCTGCTCGTTAGGGCGCACACCTGTCATCAGCGTTAGGCACATAATGACATTCACCTGGACTCCATCACCTCCTTTATTACCTGCCCTATATATGTCACTCCCTTTGGTTTCTTCCCCAGTCTTCATTGTTTCTGTTCCATGTCGTTGTGCTGTTTGTGTTACGTGTTTGTTTCATTTATTTATTAAATGTATTCACTCCCTGAACTTGCTTCCTGACTCTCAGCGTACAAGGTTAGAATGGGATGGGAGACCAAAAGTCTGTGTAACCAATAGAGAGTCAGAGTCCCGAGTGTGGGAACAAACATAGTCTACCACACAGTTGGGTAAAGAAAGTTCGAAGTCAACAAAGCATGCAGGAGTTATGAGGCAAATATCAAAATGCACAAGGAAAAAAACTAAATATATAACGACTTCAGAGTCAGAGTCACTCACACCAACAGTGCCTGTGTGCTTTTTCTTCTTGGCTTTTGAAAGTAAAAAAAATTGCTTCAGACTAAGCATTACTCACTCAGTTCCTGGTTGGATGGTGTTTTGTTTGTTTGTGTGCCAGAGCATTTGCTGTATAGCTTGGGAATAATAACCATTGGGTGTAGGAAGCGTTCCAGGTAATTCTGTCCAAAATCAGGTTGTAGGTTTGGAGTTTTGATTTGGAGTGAAGATTATGTTGTTTATGGTAGCATCCTGTATATATATCCCTGCCAAAAAAATCAAAGTTCTAAATATATCCTTTTTTTTTTTTTAAACATGCTGAAAAACATGGGAGCTCATCTGCTCATGACCTCTCTCTCTCTCTCTCTCTTGAATCTAAATAAGATCTGGAACACCAAAAACATCTCACTTTATACAAAATGGAAAATCTTCAAATAAAATGTGAAATCCATTCCACTGTACGGATCTGAAACACCACTAACGTACTGAATAAATTACAATAACCACTGTCTCAGACACCTTCTGGGAGTCCACTGGCCAGATACCAACAGCAACATCAAGCTGTGGGAAACTACTAAACAATAACCATTTGAAGAACAACTCAAGAGGAGGGTGAAGTTGGACAGGTCACACACTCTAAAGAAACAATAATTAAATCACAAAACAGGCCCTAACATGGAACCCACAAGGCAAACGCATAAGAGGAAGACCTTGAACAACCCGGAGACAAAGCACGGAGCAGGAGATGAAGGCTGAGGGTCTGACATGGCAACGCCTGGAGCGGAGGGCAAAAGACCGAAAGGGATGGAGGCGATTCATCGATGGCCTATGTTCCGCAAGGAATACAAAGTTCTAAGTAAGGACATCATAAAAAACACAAAAACAATCACAACTCTCTCGCTCATCCAAACAACCATCCAATGTTTAGAAAGACTTCTCACCCTCATCAACTCCTCATCAACCTCTTTAGGGTGCCCCGGTCAAACGAGTCTCTAATTGCACTTTGCATGTTCGTTAACCTGCGCTGGCCCACAATCCACAGGGGGTTCATTATCCGGGAGGACGGACCTCCACGGTTCGTCTCTGACCCAGTCTTTGACCTGGCCCACGTCGACGTTGCATCTCACTCTCATTAGTAACAGCTAGGCGAGCGAGTCAGCCGAGCCACGAGTCCAGTGCTACAATGCAACCCACTGTAATTGATCAGCCTTTGTATTAAATGTTGTGGTCGCCCCGAGGCAGTGAGCAATTAAAAAGCAAAAAGATGTGAAACCATACACACTTAGCGTGACATAATGAATGCATGCTAATTATTTATTTTGAGAGTAGGAAAGAAACTCTGTGCACTCTCAAACGGTGGTGTTGAGGAGAAAGAGTGAAAACAAAGTACAGATGTAGGATCTTAATTTGATCACACTTTTTGTTCTTGAGAATCTTCCTGTGCTGCAGAAAATACAGATGAGCTTTGTGATATACATTTTAAAAAATGAGTTACAGTTCATATACTGAAATCAGTCAATTGGAATACATTTATTAGGCCCTAATCTATGGATTTAACATGACTGGGCAGGGGCCCACCAACTGGGGAGCCAGGTCCAGCCAATCAGAATTTGTTTTTCTCCACTAAAGGGCTTTATTACAGACTGAAATACTTCTCAGTTTCATCAGCTGTCCAGGTGGCTGGTCTCAAATGATTCCGCAGGTAAACAGGCCGGATGTGGAGGTCCTGGGCTGGTGTAGTTACACGTGGTCTGCGGTTGTGAGGCCGGTTGGACGTACTGCCAAATTCTCTAAAATGATGTTGGAAGTGGTTCATGGTAGAGAAATTAACATTAAATTATCTGGCAACACCTCTGGTGGACATTCCTGCAGTCAGCATGCCAAATGCACACTTCCTCAAAACTTGAGACATCTTGCACATTTTAGAGTGGCCTTTTATTGTCCCCAGCACAAGGTGCACCTGTGTAATGATCATGCTGTTTAATCATCTTCTTGATATGCCACACCTGTCAGGTGGATGGATTATCTTGGCAGAGGAGAAATACTCACTAACAGGGATGTAAACAAATTTGTGCACATTTCTGGGATCTTTTATTTCAGGTCATGAAACACTTTACATGTTGAGTTTACATGTTATATTTTTATTCAGTATACATTAACAGTATTGTACTTTTCATGTAGCTTACTTTTGTCCAGCTCACCACTGATCAAGCAACATTAAGGACTAAACAGTCAAATCCTGGTGCTGCAGGATTATTGTTCTACTACAATACTGGTCAAATTAAGATCCTATATATGTATGTAATCATTATAGCATGTCTTGAAGAAAGTGAATCAAATATTTCCAGTGTAAATGATAACCATGTTATGATAAGATCAGACAGATATTCTCAAACCAAAAGATGAGATTCATTTTGTCTTGAAAAGGGTTCTGGCAGTAGTTTTCTCAAAGCCACCAAATGTTGCTATGGTGACACCTTACCTACAGTGGTAAAGCGTCCTCACATCTTGTCCTCAAAGCAACACAACCTTTCACTGTAAAGACCGACGCTGGAGTAGAGAAGCAGGTACTGGGAGTCAACATTTAATAAGGCGCAGACATGGACCAGCGTCAGCACACGGGTAACACAACGACATACGACAATTAATGCTGAAGCGGGGAACAGAGCGGGGGAACAGACAGATATAGGGGAGGTAATGACAGAGGTGATTAAGTCCAGGTGAGTCTAATTATCGTTGACTCGTGTGACGGGGGTAGGGAGGTGTGAGTTATGATGGCGGTAGGTGTGCGTAATGCTGGGGAGCATGGCGCCCTTGAGCGCAAGGGGGAAAGAGCGGGAGCAGGCGTGGCATTCACAGTGTCACGGCTGTTCTCACCTTTACCCATAGTAACTGACTTTGTTCCTTAGACCTCCTAAATGTCATTCCATTGTATGACCAAGTGCAGTAATTATACAATCATTATGGTCAACCCTACTGTCTGTCAAAGAGGTTTTGAATGGCAAAGGCACTGAGGATTTGTGAATATTCAGAGGTGACGGAACTACATCTATGCCAAAGAGGAGACCTTTCTCAACCTGCAAATGTCTTGTTTGACACTTCCATTTTCTAGAAAGTTCACAGAATTGACAATGGCGATTTGTGTTTCTTTTCTACCAGCCAATTAGATTGGGAGAGAATTAGAAGACCAAGTGCTGTTGAGAATAGTCCAATACACAAGACACTGCATTAACAACTAATATGTTTGCTTAAGAGAGTGGGGAAAGTCTTCCAGCTGTAAAATGAAAAACAGAGAGAATGGAAGCATGAGCAAGTTATGAGAGGCCTTCCCTGAATACCAACCTACCTAGTACTGTACCTCCTTGCATATGTTCATGCCAGAGGTTGCTGGTGGGAGGAGCTTTAGATGGACGGGCTCATTGTACAGACTGGAATGGAATGTATGGAATGGTATCAAACACATCAAACATATGGAAACCAAATGTTTGACTCCATTCCATTGATTCCATTACAGTCTTTAAAATGAGCCTGCCCTCCAATAGCTCCTCCCACCATTCTCCTTTGCTTCCTGCCTACCTATTCGTTATTCGTTACCTTTATTTAACTAGGCAAATATTATTTACAATGACGGCCTACACCGGCCAAACTCGGACGACACTGGGCCAATTGGATGGTATATGCCAGGATCAGTTCATGGATATTGGCTACCTGAATGGTGGTCAGGATTCACAATCCTACCTACCTAACTACCTACTTGTCTTTTCACATGTCTGCCCATCCATCCGTCCATCTGTGTCTGTCTGTCTGTCATAACATGGTTCACCAAGGCTGTGTTTTGCTGATAAAGGAAGGCAGGAACCATGCAGCTGACCAACCGCCACACGTTTTCTCACTTAAACTCTCATGACTTCTCTGGCTTTCATCTACACCCCTGCCTCCCATTCTCCTTATTCCCTCGCTCCCCTCCGCCTCCGAAATAAAAAAAACACTTTCTAACCACTTCTAAAGGAAAATGCAGCTGTTTGCAAGTTTTCTCTGTGAGAGTGAATGGAAATGGTTTCTGAGGCACGTTCCATCAGACAAGAGCACTGTACACGAGGGTGGAGAGAGCAGGGTGGGGGGGAAAGGGTTGAAGGAGCGTACACAAGGGCACAGACCTGCGGTTGGCCATGGGGTTGTGAGTCATTGACCAGAAACATGACTCTTCTCACATAGAATGGTGGGGTGTATCAACCCAAAATATTGCTGGACACAAAATAATAGGATCATGTTCAAGAGGTGTCTTGCTATCTACCCAGGAGTACATGAGAGTTTCAATCAGACAACATATAACACTCATTATCAGGATTTGTGTCAAAGTTAACACAATCGGAGTCAAGTTGCTTGAAGAAAAAGTGAATTGAGTGAAATTAATTTGAGCTAAAAAAAACTTCTTGTGGTGAAGTCAGCTGCTAGTCTGGGAATGCATTCTCCCCCCAAGCAGTATTTGTCACAAAAAGTGAGAGAACATTTAGTTTTTGTTCTACGTGGTGAATAACAATAGGTTTTCATGTTATTTATCCAAGGCCATACAAGTTCATACCAACACAACCACTGATCTGAAGAACTGTGAACTTGGTGGATATGATCTGGTTATAGGGCCTACACAGAAATGAACTGTGTCACCTTTTCTGGTTAATAGATCGTAAAAACATTTCATGCCAGATATACAACATAGTTCCCCTCTCTTTCTTTTCTTATCTCAAAAGATACGTTTGAACCACGTTGTGGGTGTCAGAATGATCATTGCAACCGTGGCGAAGTGATTAAACTCGGACGTTCTCCTTTGATTGATTGATGCAATATGGCCCACATATGTGCTCTTGCACTCTGGTAATTACAACACTTTGAAAGCCGTGGAATTCGCCTTTTGATGTGCGTCCGTCTGCGCCGACTTTGAAGAGTCCAACTTAAGGCCATCTGGATTTGAAAAGAAAGACGTTTGTCAGGAAAAGAAAGGGAAAAAAGCCACCCGGTGACATTCATGTCTGAAAACGCAGTGCAACAAGTCGTTTAAATAGAGCCAAGAGTTCTCATCTCTTGACTTTGGAGAGAGCTGTGACGTGTCCAGGATTTACATGACGTAGAGGACCATATGGTGGTTTTTAAGACTCATGGGTAGTTTGAGGCGGCTAGAGGGAGGTTTTCATGTGGGTTATATGGAGCGTGGAGGTTTAAAGGGGTCAGTACATGCGGGTATAGTGCATGGTTGGAACACAAGTAGTATGTCTATGTGGAAATGGTAGGGCTGTTTCCCTATAACCACATAAATGTGTGATTTAGTTGTAGTACACAGAAGTCTGGATGAAGCAAGATACCTAGTCAGTTGTACAACTGAATGCATTCAACTGAAATGTGTCTTCTGCATTTAACTCAACCTGAATCAGAGAGGTGCAGGGGGCTGCCTTAATCGACATCCACGTCATCAGCACCCGGGGAACAGTGGGTTAACTGCCTTGCTCAGGGGCAGAACGATAGATTTTTTACCTTGTCAGCTTGGGGATTCGATGCTCCTACCCACCAGGCTACAGATGAGGGATGTCACTTTACGCCAAGAGTGCGTGTCTTCCCACTTGACTTTAGTAGGGAGTAGGAAGGACATTGATCAAAAGTCTATTAGCAGTACTTTTCAGCCTTTATTGTACAAAGGAACGGCATGCCCAAATGCATTCAGAACTGAGTGCTGTTGTGGTGTCTGCTAGCTAACCGAGGGGGCATATCAAAGACAATAGTGCTGGGCAATGGAGGGAGGTTGAAAAACAGTTTCATACACACGGGGTACATAACCTAGAATAATTGTAGGATATAACAGTAGGGATGGAAAGGAACAAACAGTACAAGGAAAGGATCTCCTCGGGGAGATAATCAGACAATTCTGCCACCAAACTGTGCATGTTTTCTCCCCAGCTACCTCCTCCATTGTGGACATGATTAGTTTAACTGCAGCGAAGCAAGTTCCACCCACTACCATGGAAAGTAATGCTGTTTTTTTCTGTAGGGAGTAATTTGTCCACCTGCACTTCTGAACACCAGGTTTGGTATCAATTACTGGCCCCAGGAGAGAAAACATTACAGAGCCATTACAATAATGATAGTAATTCAAGCCAGGATTGATGTAGGGCTCTGCAGGCTTTCTCTCTACCTCCTTACCTCCACCTCTCTCACTCTCTTTCTCTCTCCCTCTTGTCTGTTCACTTTTTCTCTCCCTCCTGTCCACTTTTAATTCCTTTGTCTGTGTTTCACTTTGTCTCCTAATACTTCTAACTCACTGTGAACACACACATTGGCATCTAAAATAGCACAGGTTAGCCCCACTCAAAAGCTGACTGAGGCCTTTGACTGAAGTGAATTCATCTGAATGCAGAATTGGAATCAAGGCAGGGTATTCACACCACATATGAATACAATCTGAGAAAAGCCTTAGGGATCAAATGTTATTTTACATGTGCATTGAGTTTTCCAGCAGGGGGCACAAGGCAGCAGAGACAGAGAGCAGCTGGACTCATTCTGCCATCACCACCACCATCTTTTATAATAATCTTATTTATGTTTCAGAAAGCTAGCAGTGCCAAGACATTATCTAACACACTGATGGAGCCACCACAGTGCTTGCTGCCGCTGCTTTTCCCCCCTTCGCTGGTCTGGAAAACATTAGAAAATCTTTGTTATGAAAAGAGTGTGATGTTCACCAAAATGAACTGCACGTTTGAGCTCATCTGCCTCAGTCTTCATGTCGTAGAGAGAGTCTTGAAGAAGAAGAAGGAAAACATCTCTATTTCCATTTGGATCGTACTAAATTGATGAGGGGAGGAGGGGGTAATGTATACAAGACTTTGGCACCATACCCAGAAAGTCAACCTATGGAGAGGAGGGTTGTGTAACTTAATAAACATTTATTGTAATATTCTTCTGGGTGGGCTTGGAGATGTACATCTCAGAAGATGTCTCCAGGGGCTTGACTGTACTTCTCCTTCATTTTGGGGTGAGAGAGAGGCATCAGCTACAAAATGACCCTGGCTAAGGTAGACCTATCCATCACCGGAGATCCCCTCTGGACAAATCCACCTGATATGGAAACTCTTCATCTATCAACTGGAGTTGGTGTTATGTCTTAAACAGAACCAATAGACTGCTAGCCAAATGGCACACTATTCCCTATTTACTGCACTACTTTTGACCAGGATCCATAGCGCTCTGGTCCCAGGGCCCTTGAGGCGCTGGTGAAAAGTAGTGCACTACATAGGGAATAGGGTGCCATTTGGGATGTACAAGTCTAGGCTGGGAAAGTGGGTAATCCCCCTCTCTCTGTCTCCACTGTGGGCCTTGTTGCTACTCAAGTCCAGTGTCATAATTCAGTGCTGTAATCCAAAACCAAACAATAAATATTAGACAGTTTAGTTGTTTTAAAAGCAGCAGTGTTTCTACAACAGTGCACGCCTGAACATGTTCGCTTTATTGCGATGTGGAGGCTTTTTCTATTGTCAACCACAAGCCTCAAAACAAACTGTAGCCTACTATACACAACTCAAATGAGGTTTCACACAGGTTCTTACATAACTTTACTGCAAATTCTCCAACAGCACAGATCTGTCTATTTTTACATATAATATTTTATCAGTTCAATTGTCTTCAGGCACATGGTATACGTCAAGTGTGTCCATTTTCAGATTGACTGCACATATCATGATTAGCCTGGAAAACACACAAGTTATGTGTTTCAATGGCCTTTTTTTGGTGGCAGCAGAGCATCAGGGCTCCCCAGACAGCACCTTTAGACCACGAGGCAAACAAATACACCATGGAGCCAAGAGTGGATTCTTTGCATGTGAAGGGATCGAACAGATTGTTTCCATTAATCACTGGCAAAACCCAGAAAAACACAAGATAATTGCCTTAACATACCAGCCAAGACTTGAAATCAACATATCTGCAGCGCTCTCTGATGTTCCACAGAGAAACTCTTGGAGCTGAATACTTATAATACTGTATATGGGAATATAGAAGTACTCCCTATAATGAAACGTCTCTGGCACATTCAGGTAATCTCCATAGCACAGTACTGGCTAGCTATCTTCCCTACACTGTATGTAGCCATATCCCTCCCCAATGTTCTTCCTGGTCCACCTTCTGTTTGGCTGAGTCATTTGGAGTATTCTAAAACAGCAGCCATTTGGTGGCTTTGGCTCTCAGTGGATTGGTGGATTGGTTACCGTGGTAAAAGACCAACCCAAACACCCCCGCTACTCTAAACCTCTTCCCCTGTTTGTTTTTTGTCATCAGAGCTGGTTTCTACATAGAGCACTTTAAGTCAATGAATGAGTCATTTTGGGGGGTGAGGGGTCGATGTCTGTGTGCCCTCCTCCTGCCTTCCTCCCCCCTCACCCCTCCTCTCATTCAGGTGTTGTTTGAGCTGATGACAGGGGGCTTGGCTTCACATCACAGGCCTTTGGTGTTTGCTTGCTCATAGTCAACAAAAGGGCCTCTTCCATCCATTTATGGAGGAGCATCACTCACACCTTTTCAAAGCACATCCATTGACTTGTCCCAGGCCATCCATTGCAGTGCCGTAGGTAGACTCCCAATTGTGGAATTGAAGATATGGCATGTCATCACTTGACAAGGACTCATCTGCACCTCAGTTCCAGGACAGCATCTTTATTTGAGGAAAGCTCTCTTTATTTAAGAAATTAAGCAAATAAGTGAAAGACCCTTGAGGTCAGGTCTTTGCCCATTTTTGCAGAGTGTGTGGTTTGAACATTTGTGTGTGCGTATGGTGAGGTTCTCCTGAGTTGTTGTGTCAGCATGTTTGACCCTGGAGTGTCTGAAGTGGCGGTACTCCAACAGGTCAAGGGTCACTATCAGTCAATTCCTCGTGTGGGAGTGTCACCGTCGCCTACATGATCAGACACTGTGTGGCACCCCGAGTTTTGCTCCATTTCACCTGTCAGTTACTCCAAGGATTTATGACTTAATAACCCCCTCTCAACCTCTCTTTGAGCAAATCTCCTATTGGCATTGATGTACAATACTATCTCAATTTCGAGCATGTGCCTCAAGTTAGCATTCATCTTTAGGTTTCTTGTAATTGTAAATAAATACTGAATTTCTTGAATCGGACGAAAATTAGCATGGCACTTCAACAACGCAGACTCAGCCCCATTATTCGCTTCACTATGGATAGATGGGGGGAGGGGTATCTTACATGGAATAGCCTTGGGGTCAAGCCAATCAGGCCCTTCTCACGAGTGAATGACCCTCTCTCCATCGTCAAGCGTGCAAGGCAGATCCCCTATAGATAAGAGAATTGGCCCTCTGGCCAGTCACACATTTCTAAGGGGGGTACTAGCCACATGATCTTAGAAGTTTCATGTGGCTGGTGAAAGCTCCACAAAAGGGCAATATTCGTGCATATTTTAGTTTATTCCCCAACTTTGCTGTTTTCTACAGCTTTAATACGGAACATTGTAATACTGAATATATTGTTTTAATATGAAGTTGTAATATGAAGGGAGTGGAAGAACTATCAGTGCCTAGGGGCATCTTCTATCTACAGATAGCATGGGGAACCCTTGATTGATTGATATTTGTGCCGGTGCCCTCCAAGGTCCTTCACTAAGGGAAGTAAGCCATGAAGTGTGGGTTTATGTCAATGACCGATAATGTCATAGTTGCCGAGGTCAAAGCGGTTCACTCATGACACAATTTACCAGGCTTGACAAATAGCATGCTGTAGCTATACACAACATTATGTTCTCACCTGCCTTGCTAAGACTGTCATTGCCATCATCGTGGCATCAGGGAATCGTGGTTGAATGATGAATGATGAATGATGACATGTATATTCAGTTAGCATGATAAACGCTGCACTGGCAAGATAGAACAGCACATTCCGGTAAGACAAGGGAAGGGCGGTCTGTGCATATTTGTTAACAACAGCTGGTGCACGAAATCTAAGGAAGTCTCTAGACTTTGCTCGCCTGAAGTAGAGTATCTTGTGATAAATTACAGACCACACAACTTGCCTAGAGAGTTTTCAGCTATACTTTTCGTGGCTGTTTATTTACCACCACCGATGGATGCTGGCACTAAAACCGCACTCAGTCAGCTGCATAAGGAAATAAGCAAACAGGAAACCGCTCACCCACCGCTCACGAGGCAGCGCTCCTAGAGGCCGGAGACTTTAATGCAGGGAAACTTAAATCAGTTCTACCTAATTTCTATCAACATGTTAAATGTGCAACCAGAGAAAAAAAAATTCTAGATCACCTGTACTCCACACAGGAGACGTGGACAAAGGTCTCCCTCGTCCTCCATTTGGTAAATCCGACCACAATTCTATCCTCCTGATTCCTGCTTACAAGCAAAAATTAAAGTAGGAAGCACCAGTGACTTGGTCTATAAAAAAGTGATCAGATGAAGCAGATGCTAAACTACAGGACTGTTTTGCTATCACAGACTGGAACATGTTCCAGTATTCTTCCGATGGCATTGAGGAGTACACCACATCAGTCACTGGCTTTGTCAATAAGTGCATCGAGGACATCGTCCCCACAGTGACTGTACGTACATACCCCAACCAGAAGTCATGGATTACAGGCAACATTCGCACTGAGCTAAAGGGTAGAGCTGCCTCTTAAAAGGTGCGGGACTCTAACCTGGAAGCTTATAAGAAATCCTGCTATGCCCTACGACAAACCATCAAACAGGCAAAGCATCAATTCAGGGCTAAGACTGAATCATACTACACTGGCTCCAACGCTCATCTTATGTGGCATGGCTTGCAAACGATTACAGACTACAAGGGAAGCACAGCCGCGAGCTGCCCAGTGACACGAGCCTACCAGACAAGCTAAATCACTTCTATGCTCGCTTCGAGGCAAGCAACATCGAGGCATGTAGGAGAGAATCAGCTGTTCCGGACGACTGCGGGATCACGCCCTCAAAGTAACCAAGACTAAGGAGATGATTGTGGACTACAGGAAAATGAGGACCGAGCACGCCCCCATTCTCATCGACGGGGCTGTAGTGGAGCAGGTTGAGAGCTTCAAGTTCCTTGGTGTCCACATCGCCAACAAACTAGAATGGTCCAAACACACCAAGACAGTCGTGAAGAGGGCACGACAAAGCCTATTTCCCCTCAGGAAACGAAAAGATTTGGCATGGGTCCTCAGATCCACAAAAGGTTCTACAGCTGCAACATCGAGAGCATCCTGACTGGTTGCATCACTGCCTAGTACGGCAATTGCTCGGCCTCCGACCGCAAGGCACTACAGAGGGTAGTGCTTACGGCCCAGTACATCACTGGGGCCAAGCTTCCTGCCATCCAGGACCTCTACACCAGGCGGTGTCAGAGGAAGGCCCCAAAAATTGTCTGACCCCAGCCACCCCAGTCATAGACTGTTCTCTCTACTACCGCATGGCAAGCGGTACCGGAGTGCCAAGTCTAGGACAAAAAGGCTTCTCAACAGTTTTTACCCGCAAGTCATAAGATTCCTGAACAGGTAATCAAATGGCTACCCAGACTATTTGCATTGTGTGCCCCCACCCTAACCCCTCTTTTACGCTGCTGCTATTCACTATTTATCATATAAGCATAGTCACTTTAACTATACATTCATGTACATACTACCTCAATTGGCCCGACTAACCAGTTCCCCCACACATTGGCTAACCGGGCTATCTGCATTGTGTCCCGCCGCCACCCACTACCCGCCAACCCCTCTTTTACGCTAATGCTCCTCACTGTTTATCACATATGCATAGTCACTTTAGCCATATCTACATGTACATACTACCTCAATCAGCCCGACTAACCGGTGCCTGTATGTAGCCTCGCTAGTGTTATAGCCTCGCTACTGTTTTTCACTGTCTTTTTACTGTTGTTTTATTTCTCTACTTACCAATTGTTCACCTAATACATTTGTTGCACTGTTGGTTAAAGCCTGTAAGTAAGCATTTCATTGTAAGGTCTACACCTGTTGTATTCAGTCCACGTGACAAATACACTTTGATTTGATTTGAATGATGGTTCAGTTTCTGCCACACTGAAATCTGTTGATTACTCTGAAATTAAACCTGTAAATACATTTTTTGTTGTTGTAGTTTGTAAGTTTGCCTTACTCTTCCTTTAAATCTACAAACACCTGTCCCCCTCTCCATCTTACGATATGAGTTTCTTCACAACAAAATTACTTTGAACAAGAATTTTAACACAGAATTTCTACTTTTCACACAGTTTATTTGAAGGCTTTTTAAACAAAGTTTCAAGAGGGATCAGACGAGCCCAAACAAATTAATATGATAATGATAGCCTGCCAATTACAGTGCCCACTGGGCACAAAGAGCATTGTTTGCTCCCTGCAGTGGCTCTTTGCATCCAGTGAAAGAATGCAGAGGCTGGAACGTTGATTGTGTTGGCAGAACCAGCGGAAACCACCTGGAGTTAAATTAAACAGGCAAGGTCACCTTTCTTTAAAAAAAATATTTAAAAAGTATCTCTCCGCTCACAAAAGATGCCCCGAAGACATACACTTAACCAGTCTGGGTTTATCCAGGGCTATAATTTCAGTCAGGCTAAACATTTAGGTCCTTATTGGCCATTTGTTAAGGGATTATTTCTGGAGTGTTTGACACCACCAATATTGTAACACTATGTTTAGATTTGGATATCCATTAGCTACTGTTATTTTATTGATACACTAACTGTTCTATTCTTGTTTTTACTATGATAATGACTATCCCTTTCCAACAAAACAAAGTAATGAATCCTTCTTTTGTTAATCAAGAGGAATATGCCATGGAATTAATATAACTGTTCCCTCTGACAACACAAATAAATTGACTGAAACGTACTACTTCTGAAACAAGAAAGGACGCCTCGCAGTCAGTCTTCAAAGCAGCTGTAAACCAAAACAAAAACCTTAATAGGGTCTGAGGTAACCCCGTTTCAGGCGAGACTGATGGCCTCTAGTGGGTTGCTGTCACCATCACCTCCATAAATCCTGACACTTAGCCTCTCGTCGCTGTACTCCCCCATTCTTCTCTCACCCCTATCCCTCACTACACTACTCTCCCAGTCCACTACACTCAGAGCAAAATGTCACAAACCCCTATTACAAGGTCAGGAAATGGAGAATGAAAGGGGGCACACCACTATGAGTTAGTTAGACTATATTTCACCTGCAGGGTTTGTGTCAACTATAATGGGGGCATGTAACTGTACACTAAAGCACAGAAAGGTTAAACAATGATGAATAAGATACATCTTGCTTTAAATGATGGGGAGAACTGGAATGTAAATCCATCTAGAGTTTGAAGGTCTGAAGACAAGATTTTTTTCCTGTATCTTAGTCTAATTAACAGTAGATTAGTTGGGTAGACAGTACAGTGGTAGTCACTATTCTTGTATTTGTGTCTGCATAGCAAGATGTCTTCTCCCCTGGGTTATAAACATAAAATCCTCTGGGACCCTGTCCTAATCCACCATTATCAGTGTGAAATGCAATGGGATGGGAGTAGTCAGTAGTGTGGCTTTGAGGCTATGGTGAGACAGCATCTTTTTCGAAGCCGTCAAGGGACTGATTCATGGCCTTGGCTGTCGCCTCAGCCATTAATGCTTTTTTTAATGGGGTGGGGGTATTAGCTAACACCATCCATGGCGGCTTAGGCAGTCTGGCTGGTTCAGCCGCCATCGTTTTGTGTGGAATTAGTCACAGTGGAGACTGCATTGGAGACAAGGGAGTTTAAGACCGTAGCCTCCATGGTGAAAATAAACCAGTGTGAGAGAAAGAGAAAGCCGGCTGTGGGCGTTGTTTCCTTCCTTTATGGTTCCTTCAGGTTTTCACCTGTGCTGACATGGCTGGGAGTTTACAATTGTCCCGAAAGAGTTACAAGCAACCTGGCAGAAATTCCAGACTTTTTTCTTCAAATAGTTTTTACGGGAAGGGTGGTGTGGGGGGCTTAGTTATTGTGGAACATTTGTCAGACAGCCAGTTGCCTAGGCAGGGCCAACTAGTGATTTATTACAACATCTGCAAGACGAAAAATGCTTCTATCTGCTTTTAATCATATGAGCCCCTATGGTTCGATGGGAGAGCCAAAGGAGAGCTTTTTAGAGGCGGAGAGGGTGGGATTCACTGATGGTTAACTTAAAGAGACGTTCCAGAACGTTGGCGACTATGTAAGTATTTTTTAAACCTCACAATTTGGGCTTGATTTGTCCATTTTTAGTTCATACATGGATCATCTATGAGCATTATTACTGGCTTACAGTGGCACGTCAATCAAGGTAGGTGGGGCAAAAACAAAAAATAATAATTGAGTTAATAAAACCGCATGCAAACACGGTCTCAGAAACTTTCTGTGCCAACGGAAAATACAGAGCATAGAGGTTGGTAATGTTCTTTAGTTGCACCGTGATTGGCTCAGTGTTCTGTCACTCATGGGGACACTACATCACCGCAAAATTTACGGGTAGAGCTCGAAATTCAAGCCCTTTGGGTGCTGCCATAAACTTACATTAGAAGTGCCCATCCAAGAAGCCTCAAGGTCATTGGCCACAGATAAAATGACGTCAAATCAAGTTATCACCTTAGCTTTGATTGGACTGAGCATGTCAACATCATACTTTCAAAATCTTAGCTAGCAAGCTAGACAAGCAGTCATCATCATGCATCAAGCCGGCAATCTACTGGCAAATCCTTTTCAATCCTTGTCATATGAAGAGAAATTATAGATAAAACGTATCGGTTCTCATCGGCCATTGGACATAAACATTACACAACAAGTTGGAAATCGCAAATTCAACAATGAGTGCCAAGGCGCCACTGCAGCCCCGGGTTCGATCCCAGCTTGTGTCACAGCCGGCCGTGACCGGGAGACCCATGGGACGGTGCACAATTGGTCCAGCGTCATCCGGGTTAGGGGAGGGTTTGGCCGGCCGGGATGTTCTTGTTTCATCATGCTCTAGCGACTCCTTGTGGCGGGCCGGTCGGTTGACTTTGGTCGTCAGTTCGACAGTGTTTCCTCCGACACATTTGTGCTGCTGGCTTCCGGGTTAAGCGAGCAGTGTGTCAAGAAGCAGTACGGCTTGGCTCTCGGCCTTCTCCGAGTCCATAAGGGAGTTGCAGTGATGAGACAAAATCGTAACTACCAATTGGATATCACGAAAAAGGGGGTTATGCCATGAGCCATAAAAGTTTGAATACATTGGCTGTCAATCAAGCATGACTTCTGCCATGTTCAAAACAACTGGAAACTCAGATCTAGGAAATCTCAAATTTCAGTGAGTTCAAAATACGGAAAATAATGTTGAACGGTCATCCAACTCTGAATTCCAAGTCGGGATTTCAGGCCTCTTTCTAGAGCCCACAAGAAGGACCGTCGTGCCACCTTCCTGTTCAAGTGAGCACAGCACAACAAGGTGAGGGCAAAAATGTCTTGTATGCTGCTGCATAATTTATCAAATCAAATTGTATTTGTCATATGTGCCGAATACAACAGGTGTACCTTACCGTGAAATGCTTACTTACAAGCCCTTAACCAACAATGCAGTTTTAGGAAAATATAGTTAAGAAAATATTTACTAAATAAACTAAAGTAAAAAATGCAATAAAAAACGTTACACAATAACATAACAATAATGAGGATATATACAGGGGGTATCGAGTTAATGTGCGGCTTTCAGGTTAGTCGAGGTAATTTGTACATGTAGGTTGGAGTAAAGTGACTATACATACATAATAAACAGCGAGTAGCAGCAGTGTAAAAACAAAGGGGAGTTTTGGACCTAGACTTGGTGCCCCGGTACCGCTTGCGGTGCGGTAGCAGAGAGAACAGTCAAAGTCTTTGGTCAGGAGGTAACTTTCACTGGCCACACTACTCCAGTGTTACCAGTCAACTCTCAAGACGCTACAGCTAGCTCCCCGCTTGTGGAAGATCTAAACATTTTATCATGCTGTTAATGACAATCAGCCAAAACAAAGAACGTCCTTCAGGCAAAACCAGCAGTGGGTTTGAGTTACTTGAGAAGGGTAAACTGTGACTGCATGAACAAACTTGCAAACAAAGTCAAATTTGCATTGGTTTGGGGGTGGTACTGTTTTTTAGAAATGACATGATGCGTGGAAGAAGCAAGCGCTCACCATTTTGTTTTCCCCCAGAAGTTGCATCAACCAAAAAGTTGTGAACTAGTCGTCTAGAAGGGCTTGAAAGAATATCCACAAGAAAGAAATCTCCACTGACCAGTGAATGTAAGTTTCACCATGTTCAGAAGCAGATAAAGGAAAACATGTTTTTTAAGAGAATCATTATGAATAATTATAATTATTCATGTCAGTGAATAAACATGATTTCTCTATGCACGGTCTGAAAACTTCTCACCGACAGAGTTTGAAAGCAGAACATAGGGATGTGGAGGTAGGTAGTAAGAGTTAGACTCCATTCCCCCAGCAGATTTTCTGAGCTTCACAACAAAAGAATACAATTTCAGCGAGCCGCCCGTGGCCATTTAATATCATAAACATCTGTATCCATGTCGCCACATCTGGCAACAATGAAGACAAATTAGATACGAATTTCAGAGTGTCTGGCAATGAGATAAGGCTCTGACATGCTAAATTCATTTTCTGGGCTTATTCACAGGGTTGGGGAGTCCAATGCTGGCCTAAGGAACTGATCCAAGATCAGTGTTTGATTGCTCCCAGTAAACTGGTGTGGGTCAATGTGTGGGGCTCAGAAGCTGATCCAGGACCAGGGGTTGGGGGGGACTCACTAACCCCTGCTGTCACTCATTGATAGTCTGAGGAATAGTCGACTTCCTGTCTCGTTTCTCTGGAGCCGAAATCAAAGAGGGGAAATTATTCTGCAATCTGGCCAGTGTTTTCTTTTTTCCCCTGGCTGGAAACGTGAAGGTTCTCGCTGACTGCAGTCTCTGCAGGAGTTTACTGTCTCTAAATAATTTCTTTTTTTCTCTCAAGTAAACCTTTTAAAGCCCCCTCAGCCCCTTGTTATGGCACAAATTGTTTCTCGATTGCAGTTGTTTTCGAAACTTTCCCAGAGGAATAAATAAACCATTTTGGCCTCACCCAAATGTGTGGAGGTCAATTACATCCACACAGGTAATTGCTACATGCATAGTAGTTTGGTGTATAGTTATAGTAATACATAGTAATAGTTAAGTGCAAAACTATGTCTGCTAGTGAGAAGTCTCATCTGAACAACATTGTGGGGAAATCAGCAAGGTATAATCTTAACCTAAAGAAACCCTTGGTGATAGTTCATGAACTATGATTTTTTATTTACATGGGCAGCTAACTAACTCAGTAATGGGAATAACATATACATTTCCTAGATCCTTGAAAAAGACGAGTTGAAGTTTGGTTTTACTGACTAATAACATGAACTTCAGCATTCTTTGTGTTCATCAAACAACAATTATCTAGCCATAAATTCACTACACTGTTTAAATTCAGAAAGATTTGAAGTGAATGCTTGCAGGCTTTGGTAATTCTCCAAGTTGATCAAACATCACATCTTTCTGCACCACCTCATCTGTATCGGGGCATGTTTGTTAGACCCCACAAGTTTCTCTAAACCAATGGGAAGTCTTCGGTTTGAGGACTAGCTTCAGCAGCTGTCTTCCAGGTGTTAAAATGTGTGTGGTTCTGGTTCCACCATCTTGTGCTTTTCCCAAGTTCCTCAAAGAGCTGGCAAGACTTCCAACAGATTGTTTCATTCCTTCACACTAGGGTGAATGCATACTCCCCAATAAGCACTCAGTGAATAACAAGGTTTTTCGCTGAGGCTCAAGGACATGGATGGGTTTTCAAACAAACCACTCCGAATATGATTCCATAAAACAAAAGGTTTAAACAAAACATTTGAATACATCTAGAAAATGTGTTACAACTCAATGAGGTCTTTATAAGCTCTTGTAATATATTCCACATTGGAGGATTGGCACATGAAGTGGACGGCTGAATTGAATCCCCTTAGTAAGGCATCTTTCTATAAGCCCACCTCAAAATACTGGCACCATCATCCCCTCTCAGTGAATCAGCCATTTTATACACACATCTCCAGTGTGGCAGTGAGAGAGCCCGCAAGACACTTTCCAAGGGCAAGTTTCGACAGCTAGCGGACAAGCACACCTTTTTCCTCCATGTTGAAAAGGAGAGGCCTGAAAAAACAAACCCAAGATGTGAAAAAGCCAGAAGGGGACAGACTTGGGGAGTGACTCATCTGGTGAAAAGCTTCCATAATCTGGATACAGCAAGAGCAGCAACCCCCACCCTCCTTCCCTCCTTCCCAGAGACGAAGGCCCAAAGAGGGGGAGAGGGGAGCCCTGTGACTGGCTAGTTGGGAGAGAGCAGGACCAGACCAGACGGCCAGCTCCAACAGTTCCAGAGACCTCATGTGACTGTTCCTTTCCTTGACATGTCTTCACTAATTTAGCCTTCCACTGATTGTCTCCAGGGTACTGAGTCTACACTGAGCCAAAGACTGAAGAAGCTAGCCCTGAACTTCCCACACACACAAATGCCAAACGTACACACACACTTTCTCAGCATACACTTGTTGAATTCTATTTGGACAGCATGGTGGGGGGCCTCATGGCAGGCGCAAGCCGCCCTTGGTGGTCTGTGGTTCTGCTCGGAAAAGCCACGCTCTATGTCAACCCCCCCTTCTCATCCCCGGCTTCAGCAATACTCTCTTATACCTCGATTCTCTTCGTCCTCCATTACAGAACAGTGGTGTCTGTGCATGGTACAGCCATTTAAAGATTGGAAGGAGTCACAGTACTTTTAATGTGCGTAGCAGCACATGTTATGGTGTTTTATTATGTATAGGTATGTGCAAAGGGGTGCTTAACTCAAAGCAAAAAAATTGCTAGAATAACTGAACAGGCATGGTCGGTCGCACAACACAAAATACTTATTTACAGGAAAAAAGACAGCAAAAATAATGGATTCTATTTTTACACTTAATTTACAAAATATAATAAACTTTGTATAAAAACGTATATATATTCAATATCTATCTTCAATTGAAGATGTTTCCCATTTTTCTTTCTTAAAAAAAAGAACAGTCCTCACTGTTAATATCTCCTCATATAATTTTTCTGCATTTTGTAGGCACAATGCATTATCCCTTTACATTCAAGCGTTGCACATTTGCAGTGTCCATCATTGAGAAAGTGTTACTTTCTACTACTGAGGTACTATTTTTTTTGGTAATCCTCATTGTGAAGAAAAACTCAAAGGAATGTCAGTTTGTTTGAACGCACATATTCAGCTATGTGCTCGCTCGACATTGCTGACTAGTAGCAGTCCTGTTGAGATTATATGGTTTTTCATAGATATTATTGCCGCTCTTTTCCGATTCCGATGTAGAATTCTTTGACTGGACGCTGTTCTTGTCTTCCTCGCGGTCCGAGTCTGTGTCCAGGGCTGCGTAGGGATTCTCGTGTAGCATCATGCTGTTGTGCAGGGCCAGTGGCGGTGGTCCAAATCCGGGATAGAATTCCTGTTGAGGCCTCCAGGGGGCTTTCCCAAACGTTCCTGTGAGAGGGAAGGACGGAGGGAGATACAGGGTAAGGCCTGAGACATTCACATGTTGTGCTAGTTGTCAAGAAAATTAATATTCAATAAATCACTTAGTAATTGAGTGAATTTAAAATGGGCTTGACTTGACCCAAGTCCATACTGAGAAATTTCCTCAGACGTACCCATGAATGTGTTGGAGGAGGAGAGCCTCGTCTCCCGAGGTCGGCCGTACTCGCTTCCATCTCCCTCGTCCATGGAGGGGGGGCCCTCGCCCAGTAGGTGGTGTGGCCCGTGGAAGCTGCTGCCGTTGGGCATCTGCATCAGCACACTGGGGCTCCCGTGGTCAAATGGGTCCTGGAGGGCCCCACCACATGGATAGTAGTTCCTCCTCTTGGAGCTGGTCAGGCTGCCACTGTAGGAATCTATGCAGATGGGCCGTTGGTCAATAGCACAGCCTGTACGTGGGGGGGAGAGAAGTTACAGTGAGCCATGGGAAATCAGATCAGTATGACAGCAACACATTATTGTTATTGTTTAATTTAGGGAAAAATACTTATAATGCTACAAAAAAAAAAAGATGTATCTGTTGCACCAACCTGTGAAAGCCTCTGAGGGTTCTTCGGTGTACATGTTGCCTCTCCTGAGGAGAGAGCTGATGGGTCCTTGGTAATGGCAGAGCAGGGGATCTATGGCCGCCTCCATGTCCGCTTCACTTCCCGTGTCCAGCTGACACAGACCTGTATGAGTCACATGACATATTAGTAACGCATTGGTACTTGCCTCAAATGACTTACACTATTCCAATATGTATTCAGGTGAAACAATACATATAGAAAAATGCTCAGAGTACAGTTGACTGATATAATGCACATATTCATGACATAAAAGTCCCCATGCATTTCCAATGAAAGAGCTGCTCTCCTACCATTCATGTCTTTAGGCTGCATGTAGAATCCACTCATGGAGGAAGCCATGAACTGGTGGTTGCCACTGCCACTCTCTGAGGGCACATAGCCATCTTGTCTGTCGGCCAGTGTGCCCTGAGAGGACAGGTAGCTTGGGATGTCTGCAGGCAGGTTGGTCTCGTCTGCAGGGAAAACACCAGGGAGGGAAAATTCACAGAAATGTTTTCATAGAGAAATAGAATAATAATAATCTGTTCAAGGCAATGGTCTGTCACTGATTCATTTCAAAGCATTCGTAAAAGGTGTGTTTTTAACAACATGCCAGGCAAAGTATGTGGAGCTGGAGCCCAAAACTCAAGCTCCCCCAAAAATGTTCTTTTATGTTTGAAGAAGGAGGCAACATGAGCATGCAAGTACTGGACTCTTCAAAACCAGTTTCGTGCTGACAAAATAAAATGTCACTCTCTCCTCACCTGTGTTGGTGACGCTGCAGTCCTCGTTGCGCCGACGCGTATGGTAGATGATGACCACCCAGACCAGCGAGGTGCCCACCACGCAGCACACCACCGCGATGATGACGATGCCCACCGTGGTCCAGCCATCCTCGTCCGAGCCTACACCTCCCGAGGCGCCCACCCCCACGTCACAGTTAGGGTTGGTCAGTACGGCTAGGCGCACGTTGCCCCGCTGGGTGCCCAGCGTGTTGGACATCTCGCATGTGTACTTCCCGGCATCGCCCTCCGCTGCGTCCACGATTATGAGCAGCTGGTTGCCGGCGGCGAAAAAGTGACGCTCTGTGACCACAAGGGGGCTGTCGTCTTTGGTCCAGTTGAGCCTGGGGGAAGGGCTGCCGCCGGCGATGCACTGGAGGACCGCAGTCTCCCCTTTGGCCACGGTGCGGTCCATGAGAGGGCGCAGGAAGGAGGGCGTTTCTGGAGGAGAATGGGGTAAGGGGGAGTGTTAGTTGCCTTATAGTCTCAAAACGCCTGATTTATATGTCAATTTGTGGGGGAAGAACTTATGGAATACCATGAAATTAAATTGATCTGTGACAAAATGAAGAAGCACACACAGACAAATGCAAAGTTCTTTGACAGCTGGTGAAAATAGAAAGAACAATTCTCACCTAGCACAATTAGCGTAGCATTAGCTGATATGGCTCCGGCGGTGTTCTGGGCGGTGCAGCTGTACAACCCGATGTCCTCTGTCTTCACATCCACGATGAAGAACACATCGTCCTCAGGCATCACGTGCATACGACGCTCACGGGCGGCGGGGAAGTCTGTGCCCCCGTCTTTCTGCCAGGCGATCTGTGGAGACGGGTGACCCACGGCGGCACACTCCAGTCTGGCCGTGGCACCGGCCCGAATACTCAGGTCCATGGGCATCTTGGTGAAGGAGGGAAGCACTGGAGGGACAAAAGGGATGGACGTTTTATTTGACATCTAACTGCACCACCACTTCAAGAGCAACATGATAGTTACAAGGTTTTGCAATGTCAGTCATAATGAGATTCCTTATATGTTCTTAGGGCACTCCAAGATGATACTTGCAGTGTTCATGCTGAGAGTTATACTAAGAAAGACAAAACTCTTGAAATAACCAGTGTATAACCAGGGAATTACAGGGAATAACCAGGGAATTCCGCCCTATGTGCACACAAGTGACCCCAGGAAACTTCTTTGATCAGAGGTTAGTTTGTTTAATAATGATTGGTTTATTATTATTCACCCCCCTACCGAGGATCACCCCACCCAGGGTGATGTCCCTTAACTTTAATACCATATAAGCTCATAATTAATAGTTGCTAACACAAAGATGTCTCTGCTAGGAGGAGTTCAGCTTATTGTTATTTGCAGTTAGTTTCCCAATCCTTCTTCCTCCTATTGCTACCATGTGCTAGAAGTAACACTGGAACATAGTATCAACAGAAACTGAAAGTATAGTTTCAACACACATGAGGCGGCGCACAATTGGCCCAGCATCGTGAGGGTTTGGCCGGCTGGGATGTCCTTGACCCATTGCGCTCTAGCAACTCCTTGTGGCAGGCCTGGCGCATGCACGCTGAGTTCGGTTGCCAGCTGTACGGTGTTTCCTCCGACACATTGGTGCGGCTGAGTCCGACTTTTGTACAGTTGACCTCTTCATGCACTTACAAAGTCTCTACCACTGATTCTTAATCTCAAGCTAAAGCAAAACATGAATCATTGTACTTTTGTAATTACAGGTGTTCCTATAATGTACAGATATTATACAATTCATTTCACTAGTCAATTCAATACCAGTAGGTTATTTAACTTACTGTTGACAGTGAGCTTGGCCTTGGTGGAGTAGGAGGAACCAAAGTGGTTTGAGATGACACACTGGTACTTCCCCTCGCTGGTGAACTCTACACTGCGTAGCTGCAGTGTGGTGGTGTACTCTGTAACCTCTGTTTCACGGCCCCGGCCTCCCCCTTGGGCTCTGAGGTGTGCCTGGTTGTGGATTTCAGCGTCATTCAGGACCTCATTGTCCTTCTTCCAGGCAAAGGTCATGGGTGAGTCGCTGGAGCTGGCCGCCGAGCACACGAAGGTGACGTTGGTGCTTTTGATGGCCGACTGGGTCTCAGGTTGCACCGTGATCTGAGGTTTGGGGAAGTCGTCTGGTTGGAAGACAAGAGGGGAAAAACATTAGTTTCCATTTGATGTGAATGGGGCTAACTCAAACTGACATTCTTTTTGGGGCTAACCAGTTTTTGTTTAAACCGTGATGGTCCACAAACAGCTTAAATATGGAAATTATACTATTTTATGCGCCAAGATTCAAACTACCTGACTGGAGAAATGTTGAAAGCTTTGAAGGCAAAGCACCTCAGCTCTAATAGTAGTCATTACTTAAAGAAACTGATCCCAGAAATTCCTCAACAATTATTTATTTTCTCCCTGCTCTCTCTGACTCCACCCGGCCAAGCTGTTAACTCACTGAGTTTCCACATGGTTCCATTACTACGCTGGCTCCATCAGAGTGTCCATGAGTTGAAGGAAAAGATGGAACAATCTGGGTCAGTTCATAAGATGGAAAACCTGTCACGGCTAAATGGCTGTTTTTAACAAGGGCTACATTAAGAGGCTTTGTGTGTGTGTGTGTGTGTGTGTGTGTGTGTGTGTGTGTGTGTGTGTGTGTGTGTGTGTGTGTGTGTGTGTGTGTGTGTGTGTGTGTGTGTGTGTGTGTGTGTGTGTCAGTCACACTCACCACACACAAAGTCCTCCTGTCTGACGGTGAACACGCTCTTGCCCTTCAGCATCAGGGGATGGGCACAGCTGGCGTTCACGTAGGGCAGGAAGGCCTGCTCCGCCACCCACAGAGGAAACCACTTGAGCTGGCAGTCACACAGCAGGCTGGATGTGTTCAGGTGCCTGGGAGGGAGAAGGTACTGCATTAGAGCCAGGAATCACAAGAGAGACCCAGCACAAAGATTATCCATAATACTTGAGCAAATTTATAGTCGTTACATTTTAAGATAATCACTTTTATGAGTATAGGTGCTTTTGAAGTAATTGTCTATGAAAGATTCTTCCTTTCCTCAGTCAGTCCAGAACAGTGACTCTGGTCTATTGGCATTGCAGAATATGAATGCATTGTGACTGAACCCAGAGATACTTACAGTTCCTCAAGCTTCTTCATCTCCACAAAGGCGTTCCCTTGGACCGACATGATCGCATTGTTACTCAAATCTCTGTGAAGGGGGGGAAAGAGCGGTGAACGGATGGATCTTTACACAGAAAGATGGCAAACTTTCCCCTCCATCTAGGCCTATCTGGAGGAAGACTGCTAACACTTCAATCATCAGAGAGAGGGAGGGAAGAAAAGGTCTTGAGAACAATAGAAATATGGGCAGCACCGTGCTTTGTTAATCAAGAGGGGCCCGACTTCGGCTCCTTTGAGCTCAGACACGACTGGGGGAAAAAGTTAATTACAATCAAATGCAGCTGTTTCACAGATAGAAATACACACACAGATGTACACATACACACACACACTTGTACACTCAGAAACCAGCACACATGCAAGGACGAACACACAGGCGCACACAAACACTCCTCTCGCAATGCCTAAGCAGTTAGTGATCAATAGTCTCCCCACATATGGAGACGGTGAATACCAGACAGCTCTGTTTTTCATCAAAGTATGGACAAGAAGCAGAGACAATAAGGTCATGTGGTTCTCACTAACAGGCTTTGTTTCTCATGGTTATGGATTCTCCCATATTTAGTTTACAGCTTTAGGACAATTGAGACAGACGTATGAGGATATTGATTCGAAGGTCAACTCACAGGTGCTCCAGTGTGTCCAGGCCAGAGAATGACTTCTTGGTCACCGAGCGGATTTGATTTCCTTGAAGGAACCTGAGAAAGGGATATTTGAGTTTTCATTCAAATACAGCAATTTATATTATGATAACAAGAAAATACTTCCAGTTACAATCCGTTCTCATGGTCCATTTTATAGTTCCTAATCTATCTTCTGGAAACTAACAGGTTAGAAGACAACGGTAAGTGGTAAAGTCAAGCCTACTCACAGTTTCCTCAGTTTGTCCAGAGCAGAAAATGGTCCGTTCATGTCTTCAATTGTCCAGGAGATTTCGTTGTTCTGCAGATCTCTATTTCCAGAGAAACAAAAACAAACCACATTGTAAAAATCCACACCCAGAAAACATCTGCACTTATTATAGTCTTAACAAACCTTGGTGCGGCTTTGCGTTTCGTCTGAAGGACGAGAAAGAAGTCAAAGGCTTTACATTTGTATTCAAAGTGGTCCCGTCACTGGAGGATGTTTCTCGCTAACTTTGGGGCTTTTTAAATGTTTGCGATGGTTTCTCCGTGTCTCGCAGCATAACACTGCTTCACATGCAATGCAGCGTGTTTAACAGGGAGGAACTCAAACCCACACGTTGGTTCTTCTTAATTTAGTGAAAAATTATACGTTTTTAGTCATGGGTTTTATGGCTGGGGTAAATAACATTTTAACTATATATCAAAGGGTTTTGAAAAATCCCCAAAATCTTTTAACCTAACTGAATGTTACACAGCAGTACATCATGTCTGCTAAAGAGATTTGCTGGACGTCTTCGCCCTTCCCCCGCTCCTTCTCTCTCAAGTCTCTAAATACTTTCAAACAGCTAGTTTCCTCCTCTGCATGCCTGGTTACAAATTATTGGGGTTGAGGAGGGGTGGAGGGGGTAGAGGAGCAGGTTGTGGAGAGAGGCTGGGGGGTAAAGCCCTCTAAGCCACCCCAACTCCCCGTCCACCTACCTACATACCTGCCCTCTGCTGACCTTTCACGCACAGTTAACATTTGGTTCCATTTAAGAGAGGGACAAGGGGCAATGTTATGGAGCCGGTGTGGAGATGGGGGGGATGGAGCGGTGGACTCAGTCTCACTCTGCTGACTTGTTGAGGTTATGTCTGTGGAGAAACCACAGGCAGTACGTTCATCTATTCCACATACTGATAACAAACAAGGCGGAATATTTCCACTCACGCCTCGATGAGTGTGGAGAGGGACAGGGAGCGAAATGCAACAAGCAGGCAGCATCTAAGAAGTTAGCTAGCTGCTAATGTACTCTCATAGTGAGATAGGTCTTCTCTTATAGAACACAAAGCAATGATAAAGTGTAGGCTGATGGGGCCTCCCGAGTCCCGCAGCAGTCTAAGGCACTGCATCGCAACGCCAGAGACATCACTACAGACCTGGGTTCGATCCCAGGCTGTGTTGCAGCTGGCCGCGACCGGGAGGCCCATGAGGCAGTGCACAATTGGCCCAGCGTCCTTGTCCCATTGTGCTCTAGCGACTCCTTGTGGCAGGCATGGCACATGCATGCTGAGTTAAGCTGCCAGCTGTACGGTGTTTCCTCCGACACATTGGTGCAGCTGAGTCCGTACGGGAGTTGCAGCAATGGGACAAGTGTAACTACCAATTGGATATCATGAAAAAAGGGTCAAATATATATATTTTTAAGTGTAGGCTGATGACTGTTATAACCATGTCACTGAGGAGTTTAAATCGAGTTCATCCCTAAACTCTCATGAGCCTTGAGGTTTCTCAAACAACATCAGGGAAAACTCTAACCAGGATTAGTAATATTAACCATGGCTAATGCACTCACTGCCAGTGGGACGTTGAAAATAATAATTTAATGCTTCGTTTGGCACCATTATACAATAGAGCTGTCATCTCTGACAATTCACTGAAATTGAGTTTAGCATCCTTATTCAAACTTACAGCATCTGTAGGTGGGAGAGTCCTCGGAAGGCTCCGTCTGCGATGAAGCTCACACGGTTGTTCCCAATGTGGAGTTCGTCAAGCAGGCTGAGGCCCACAAAGCTGGACTCCTCCAGTCTTGTCAAGTGGTTGGACGAGATGTCCCTGTCGGATGGAGAGAGAAGGAACATCAGCATCACACAGTTCATACCCCCAGGGCAAATGGAAAGGTGGGGGTAGAAAGAAACAGTTGAGGTAGAGGATAAACTAGCCTCAGATCACTAGGAACGTGCACCAAATATAGCCAGATTAGTCTATGAATTACCAATAAGGTAAAAAACCTTTCGGCATAGACTATTTTAAGTTAAGTTTTGAAAGTTAGATTGTACCTTGCACAGCTGGTCTACTTTGTTTAACCGTATGCAGACAGTATAAAAGTATTAACTTTGTACTAGAAATCCTCAAATGCAAACATCAGATTAAAAAACGAACAAACCAGGAAGAAGGCTATTTACCAAAGAGCGGTTGAAAAAAGATCAGTCAACTGCCAATTTGTTTAACGCTCAGCCTCACTTGATAAGAGAAAAGGAAAAAACATCAACTCTCCTTTCAGAAACAACCTAGTCGCTAGTAAAAAAAAAAACATGGCGGACTTAGTAATTGGCCAGTGCCATAAACAAAGTTAACAACAAAGGAAACAATACGTTGCTGCCGCCACTTGTCGCAGCAGACACTCTGGTTGTGAAATCCCTCCCTCCTTATCTCCCCCCTTCTCCCCTATAGACGTGGCGAGGCATTAAAGGAAGGGGGCTATAGTGGCGGGGGTGAAGTGGGGGAGTAATATTTTGTCAGGAGCCCTGCATTGGTGTTGGCACTGGGCACTAGGGGTGGAGGAAGAGAGGGTGTGTGTGTGGGTGGGGGGGTGGAGAGTTGGAGACTGCGAGGAAGATGGGGGAGAGCAAAGGAGAGAGCGAAAGAGAGAGGTGTTTGGAGTTCACAGTGTGAGTAGGAGAGAAAGCGAGAGGGAAAAAGAGAGGGAGGGAGAAGAAGAAGAAGAAGAAGAAAAGGGTCACTCACAGCTCGCTGAGTTTCTGGCAGAACTCCCAGGCGTCGGGCTGGATCCGGCTGATGGCGTTGTGGCCCAGGTGGAGCTGCTGCAGAGTCAGCAGGCCGTACAGCCAGCCCTTACTCACCTCCGTCAGGTTGTTGTAGTCCAGCTGCCTGCAGGGACACACAGAGACATACTAAGGTCAGTCATCAACATATAGACATATAGACACACAGACAGAGATGAAGACGTATGTTAGCCTGGACTGATACCACACTGTATAGGCTATAGTCAACTATCGTTGTCTAGACATATGGCTACAAATATGTATCCAAAGATAGTATGCAGACACTTGCACCCAGACATATGCTGTTAAATCCACCAATGTACACTAGTAAAGGAAGACACATTTTCTTGTCACAGAGGACAGTTACTTACAGGACCTCCATGTTACTGAGGCCCCAGAAGGCTCCGTCCATCAGGCGGCTGATACCGTTCCTCTGGATCTTCAGCGAACGCAGCGCATGTAGGCCGTGGAACGTCAGGCCCTCCACTCTGCGCACTCGGTTCCTGTTCAGCTCCCTGCAAGGTTGGACCACAACCAGACCGTAAGAGAACCGCAGCATCATATATGCAGGGAAGGAATAAGAGTTGAAGGCTGAGGCTGAAAAGGAATCTAATTCATCCAAGAGAAGCCAAGAAGATGTCAATGACTGTTGGAAGAGTGGTGAAAGAGTGGTTGGAGATGTCAACACGCTGTCAATAAGTGCAGTCACAATGCGTTTTCAGGAAGTTCACAGAGCAGTCGGAGAAACAACAAAGAGTAGTGAAAAGTCGCGGACCGTTACACATGCGTTCAAAGAGCGTTCATAGTATAGTTTGTGGTCAACCCCAACAGTGCTCAAAGTGCAATTGTCACTTACAGGTGCTGGAGGTTGGGGAGTTGGAAGATCTTGGCAGGGATGGTTGAGAGGCGGTTGCGGTTGAGCCTGAGGACCTGCAGGGTGCTGGACAGGTTGACAAAACAACCCATCTCCAGGGTGGAAACGCGGTTGTTGTTCATGATACTAGAGGAGAAGAAAATACATAATGAGATATTGATCATATAACTAATTCCAAAGAGGAAAAATGTTGTACTTCCACCAAAATGTTACTATTTGATCCAAACACTTATATAGTATTCTTGGACGGAGTTTAACCATGCATTTTAGTTAAAAAGTCCAAACGGACAGACTCACAGGTTCTTGAGAGGCAGCGCAGGGAAGGAGTCAGCCTTGATATCCACTATGCTGTTATTGCTGAGGTCCAGGGTCTCCAGGCGTTGCAGGGGCCTCAGCTGCTCCAGAGAGATCTGCGTGATTCTGTTGTTTGCTCTGAAAACACAGATAGAACGGCTCCAATGAACGACAGAAAATACAGTGTATTTTAACAACGCGGGTCACCAGTCTAACGTTTCCAGACATACAAACACTCAGAGCAGTCAATTAGCGGGCGGTATTAAATAAATGACCAACCTCGCCCGAGCGTTCCCCTTGACCCTCGCTACCCCTGTTTTCCCATTATTATTATGTTATTAGACATTTTTCCTAGAACATTGAGTCTCTCCCTGAACCATGAAAAAGACCACCGTTCCCTGGTTGTCTAGGAAAGGGGGGAGGACGGGGCAATACTAAGGCTAACCAATGTCACTACTCATCTCAACAGGTCAAAACAGCCGTTTGGTTTAGTGCTGTGTGTTTTTGTTTATAAGGTAATTACTAACAAGGTATTTAAAAAAATAACCTGCCAATTACTTGGCTGATGAATACCATTCCCTCAGTGAAAGCATGCCTCAGCAGAGGCTGGCAATTTCCTGAGCTGCACGCCTCCTAAATTGCAGTGCAGGGACTGCTTAGTTATAAACAGTGTCTGTACAGAGCCGTCTTTGTGTATGGGCCTCGACGGGTAGAGAAAGAGAGAGCGAGGGAAAGGGAGAGTGAGGGAAAAGAGTAGGAATTCCCTCTAATACACCAGACTGCAGGCCCCGTTTCATTATTAATTGCAAGGCTAACATAACAACAACCCCCCCCCCCCCCCCCCAAAAAATATAACTTGTATTAATGCATCAGTTCTTAATTTTATCTTCTTTATGATACGCATTTTTTGTGCATTTTCCTGATACTGACCAAAGTGAATGTTAGCGTTTTCCCTATACTGTGCATGCATGCAATACACACGTCAACATACAACCCTCTGGAGAAATGGATGAACATTGACATGGCTGAGAGGTACTGGTTTATGTGAACACTAGCACCCTTCAAGAAGCTGCCAATAAGAAAACAACAATGAAACCGAACACACTGAACCAGACACAAAGTCTCAAACTGACTCAGCTCCTCTGTACGCCTGGCCAAAGCGAGACTAAAACAGCACTGAAGATACAATCAAGCGAGAAATTGAGCACAGTGGCAACGTAGCTTCTCAGTCCATCATAAAGCCTCAGAAAGTGGGATCGTTGACTTGGACAGAGCAGTCATTTTCCACACATTTCCCTAAATCTGCCATCCATACCTCTCTTATGACTAGGCTCCCCACGTTGAGACAGTGACACCCCTTGGCAGCCTTACCACCAAAACATACAGAGGAAAACAGACGAGTGTGTCTGTCAGTCAGTCCAACCTGGAACAAAGGCAATACCAGGAGGATATATGGATAGAGGCCCAGAAATGAGAGGCTGATGGGGTGTCTGGGGCACGTAGGAGTAGAACCTGCCACAGCACGTCCCTCTGCCTAGCCTTAGGCAAGGCCAAGACTCAACGCTTGGTTCTATGCCAACCGACTGTAAGAGTGTGGGGCTGAGGGTGGGGGTAGAGTGTGGGGCTGAGGGTGGGGGTAGAGTGTGGGGCTCAGGGTGGGGGTAGAGGGTAGGTTCTGGGATGCTGAAACTAAATCCCCCTTTTTTCTTCTTAAACACTCAGTCACTGCCTAAAAATTGTTTTATTTCATTTTTTAACACAGTTTAGGCAACAGCCACAGGCTGAGCTAGGTGCAGTGCAGCACACCACCCGCAGTAAAAAGGGTACAAGCCAGCCTTTTGTGTGCAGATTTGCAGGGGGGGGGGGGGGCTTTCCATGGGCTTTCCACGCACCACGGCCTCTGTGGTACCAAACAAAGGGGGCACACACCACCTGGGCCTAGGTTTTCATGTTCCCCTGACTGGTCGCTGAGAGAAGAGGAGAAGAGAGGCTGGCGAGAAAAATAGAAAAAACCTGTATTTCCAGTTTTGTGGAGCCCCGGATATTTTGAGGGGAAGGGGCAGTTGGAAAGCAACTGTCAACGCTGGCTGCTCAGTCCATGTTCCTCTACAAAAGACGGACTGACCCTGGGGCCTGTCAACTGGAGGGAGGTGTGATGTGGTGGTGATGATGATGATGATGAGTCCCTGGTCTTTGTACCCCAACACCCTCTCCCTTCCCCCCACAGTAAACATCTGGCCAGCTGTGGAGACCAGACAACTCATATATGAACAAACCTTGTTTGTTTGAGTGCAAATGGGCCAGATACATCAAGGATTCCGTTCAGCTGCTTGTGATGCTAACCCTCAGCTAAGTTGTGGAGAATGAGCAGCCCCTCCATCAGAGAAGCCCCAAATACAACATGGTGTCCCAAGCTGATGTTGTTAATGCTTACTCTCTGACACACTTCCCACTTGAACCAAAACAGTGCTGCTACAAATGAGCCTCTCCATGAAAACTTGACATGACCCATGCGGAGCATAAGAATCCATACAAGAGTCATGTCATGGGAAGTACAAAGACCACACAAGTCAATGCCTTTTATAACCCTCATGAGGACCCCTATTTTGAAGGAAGCGGTCAAGACCATCTGGCAAAACATGGACTACACACAGCAGAGGCCAGCCCTCTCCAGATAGACAGAGAGATAGGCTAGGACCTACAGGAGCTGTTATGGCTTCACTTGCTTGAATCTCAGAGACCACTGAGCAATTAACTGAACCCGGTTGTATTAACCCGGTTGTATTAACCTTAACCTAAGTACAACATACTACAGAATCTCAACACCCAACCTACTCTAACTTTAAACATTGTGGCAGATGAGGTCTGTGATATCAACTGAGACTGTGCAGTTGAAGCCTACAGGGATAGACGTGAAGGAGAATTGTCTACAAAACAGTTTCTCTCCGTCTCTCTCTACTCCCCAACATCTGCCCAGAGATCTAATGGGAGATTTTGAAAGGCCAACCTAAATGCTGTGTACAAGAGAGTTCCAAGTGCTTATCTGTTGATCTCCACCCGTCGGGCCAACTCCACGGACAAACAAGCGGGAGCATTGTCCATTCGGGCGGCACACACTTCAAATTTGTTTAACCAATTTTCTCGCAAATAAGGTTACTATGCACCGTTGTGTTAATAGTTTCAAGATCTGCCTGTCATTCTCGTTTGGGTCTCTTCAGGTTTTAGCTTCTCATTTTAACACACATTGAAACGTATGACCAGGGAAATTTAAAGCATCTATAAAACTGTGCTTTGTTTATTCATTAAATGAATCAGGTAGCACATGCATGTGTCCCAATTTGAGGAAACTCCAAGCCTTTGGGTATAGTAGGCAACTTAATAACTATTTGAATAGAAGGCGGTGTACCCTACATTAATGCTGAGCTGATCCTAGATCAGCTGAAATGTGCTGCCCATTAAAGTGTACTCTAAGGAATTTGATTGATATCAGTCAAAAAAAGCTAACATAAAAAAAACAAGACCACACAAGCAGCACATCTAAATTTGAATTACACTTGGGTCTAATTTGTCAGTTTTCGAGCAAATCTACTCCATATTTTTGGACTGTATTGCCTTCACACGCTGAATGTGTTTATCTGAAGAAATATGACCTACATAAACAAGACCACAGTGTCAGACTATTATAGACAGCTAACGCTGCAACAGAAATATTCCTTTTTGAATTAAAGAATTTTAAAAATCCACATAAATTATAGCTAAACAGCAGAATACGCTGTCAGTCAGATACACACATACGCAAACAAGCTACCCCAAAGGCAGCAACACTCCACTTTTTAATAACGCAATAAAGATGGAATCAACAACGGATGCCTGATAATCCTGAAACCCCCTTTTTTTCTCCATTTAGTACAGTCTGATTTTTCCCTTCCATTCGCACATACTGGAGATTTTCTTCCCCTTCCTCCATTTCTCTGGCCTGGGAGGGGAGTAATGAAAAAAAAGCCCCGGGGTATCGAATGCCACTTATTCAAACAGCCAGGCAGACATAGCGGCAGCTCTCGTCAACTTCCTTGACCCCACAGCCCAGAATAAAAACAAACGGCAATAACCCTGCAGCTGGTAGTAATTGAGTTGTGATCATCTTAATTAATTGAACAATTTCCCAGGAATTTATGGTAGGGGATGGGGGCTTTAACCAGATTGCTGTGAAACCACCTCTTGTTGAGTTTGGTGGGCTCTACAAATGATCTGGTGATTCCAGGGCTGATTAGGTATTTGGAGAAGACGGTTTGATGGAATCTCTGTGTATGGAAAAGGTAACTGAGTTGGAACTGGAAAGAGCTTCATATTCTGCTTATCTACCAATTCATTCTTTCTTATAAAGTGTTAGCTCTGTGGGTAACTAAGCTGACAGATATACTTGGATGTCTTGCTTACAAAGCTCTTGGCAACAAGCATTGTAACTTTGTAACTCAATACTGTAATAACCTAATATCTACTAAACCAGTGTTTCCCAACCCTGGTCCTCAAGTACACCCAACAGTACACATTTTTATTGTAACCCTGGACAAACACACCTGATTCAACTGGTCAACTAATCATCAAGCCCTCAATTAGCAAGAAGCAGGTGTGTTTGTACAGGGCTACAACAAAAATGTGTACTGTTACGGGGTACTCGAGGATCAGGGTTTGGAAACACTGTACGAAACCAACAATATAACTCTTTCTCTCATCGTTCAACCATGTTTCCCTTCAGACAGACATTGTGTATTATGTATCAGTTATAGCACTGTAGTTGATGCGGTCCTACTGCAACCTGACAATGTACAGGAACAATGTCGTGATGATGTGTTAACTGTGCTATTAGCCATTTGGGTCAGATGCTGGTGTAGTGTTTAATATAGTGTCTGGTGTGTGCCTGAGCCGGCCCAGCTAACGCAGCAGCCCTGCTTCTCATTACAGGCGCCAGTCTGAAAAATAAGTCATCTGATGGCTTCTCAAAACTCAGTTCTTTTTCCAATATCAAAAAAAGGAAATACCACACACATATTCTCCATCAATGATGCCAATACCAGCAACAAAAAGAAAGAGAGCGCGGGGGGAGAGGGATTGTGTATTTAAATCCCCCCCTCAGAGATTTGAGTTGCCGAGTAGACACTAAGCAGTGCAACTGGGAATACTATGCACGCACTCACAGACACCAATGAACACACGTTGTGGTAAGAAAGTATGAATTGATCATTCCCAAATGCACATTGAGGATGACAACTAGGCTGGCTGACATACTTTGGAACATTCAATGGTGAAATCTATTGGAATTGTTCTTCTATTCATACATTATATGTTTTAATAAGAAGCATCAACCAAATATGCATATTGAGTGGAGAATTGAGAGTAGAGGGGAATACTATTGAACAACTCCTAAAACCTCTGAATGTTGTCAAAACGATAATGTTCACATTATCATAAATGAATCAGCCCTACTGGAAATCAAACATACCCTGGTGCACTGTATTTTACTTTAGTTCCAGGTAATACCGCCAGCCGCATCTGTGGCCTATAGGCTATACACCTAAAAGTCTGAAGACAAATTGACTAATAGCCGACGTCTGAAACCCCTTAGGCTTCTTTCTCTGGTGTTACTGCTTGTCAAGTTCAGGCTTGATGAGGAATATGCCTCTTCTAGTTTTGGAGATGGATGCATTCTTGTTGGGGGAAAAAACGTCCTATCCATTGATTTTGTGAGACATTGTGCCGGGGGAAAAGTTGGAAATCAATGCCTTTGAAACCTCTGACATTGACGGGTCTATTTGTCTTTGAAAACACATGAAAGCCCCACATTGCTCCATCATGTTCTGGGGCCATCCTACTAGGAGTGTATACAAACACTCAACCTCCAGATGGATGAAATACCACACCACTCGTACAATCAATCAATCAAAATAATTTAGAAAGCCCTTCTTACATCAGCTGATGTCACAAAGTGCTGTACAGAAACCCAGCCTAAAACCCAGAACAGCAAGCAATGCAGGTGTAGAAGCACCTAAGTAGATACAGAATATCTATAACGGAAATGAGATGGACGGACAGAGAACTCCAATCTTACAGATCCTGGATCAACACTTATGGAAACGCTGGAACCACCTCTGGCGATTCCATTTTTAACAATGACATTTATTTTCAGACATGTGACTGACTTGTCTCAAACTGGCCGCCATGCCTGGGACAACCCCGTCTGGGAACCAACTCAGCCAAAAGGGGTTCCAACAAGGAGGGAGGAGCAGGGCTTAGCAGCTCTACACTGTTAACTAGCCCTGACAACTCTGATGGGTGGGTTGGTGGGGGGAGGGTTGTTTCAAAAGTAATTCATACTTACAGAATGAGGGTGGTGATGTTTGCCGCATGAGGGCCCAAATCAGGTACTGTCTCGAATTCATTGTTGTTAAGCTTTCTGTAAACACACAGGCACAAAGGTTGTTTGTCACATGTGGTGTGAAGGGGCGGTGGAGGGAGAGTGTTTGTGACTGACGTTGTTTACTCTAGGAAGTACAGAACACAGAGTATACTTACATCTCACTTAGGTGCCGCAGTTTCCTAAACACAGTGCTGTCGAGCGACTGCAATTTATTATGGCTCAGGTCCCTGTGAAGAAAGACGTTTGTTAGAGGAAAGTTACACAACATGGAGGGCCGTACACTTCACAACCAATCATATACTGGCCTTTCTGTTTTTAAACAGGAGACATAACTTGTCTGAGTGAGCCTAGCCTATACAGCTCCAACTGAAGTAATGTGGGAAAGCAACTGAGTCATTTTCAAAACAAACCACTGTATGCAAAAAAAGTAAAGCTAACCAGCTATAGGCCTAGTTTTGGCATAGCAGCCTTTTATTAAAACATTGAGAGAAAATCCAGCCAGACAAGCTCACGCATCCAATCCGCTCTTGATTCACCGAGCCAAAACAGACAACCAGATAAGTTATGGAAGGGAGAGATTCATTTTTTTTCCCTTTTTGAGGGGGGGTGGAAAACAGGCCTAGAGAAGCCTGCCTTGCCCAGAGTGTTATAAAGCTGTGGAGTTATTGACGCTGCTGCGCACGATCAACATTGTGGTGCCAGACCCTTTTTTTGGCTTGCCCCCATCTGGAATCCATCAACTGGAGCTGAGAGGAGGGAGGGAAAAAACTAACAACTGGTAATCTATTCACAATGCCGGGGAAGTGAGTTTCCAAGCCGAAACACTCCTGTTGCATTTTGCTAGATCTGGCCCTGGTTTTATTCTTCAGCTAATAGTTTTTTCAACTCTTCAACAAGAGTTTTACCTCTCTCTCTGAAACGTTTTTCCCTTCCCAACATGCAGCTGTATATTTTTGTTCCACTAATCGGGCCATATGGGAGAGGTGTAGAGGTGTAGTATCAAAAATGTCCAGATAAGCCCTGAGGGTTTCTGACACTTACACTTCCTTCAGAAATCCAGGTCCAGAAGTGGACCAGATTAAATCAGTACAGCTATATATGCGTTGGCCTGTATATATTAGACTATGCGCCACACATTTATCCGTGTCTGAAGAGTGAATGAAACCAAGCTATCCATCCTCTTAGTAATGAGATAAGATAGACCTGCTGGTTCTTTGATGTGGTTCTTAAAGCACTTGGACTAATATAGATCACAAGGGAAAATAGGTAATTGACTTCCAAGCTGACAAAAGGCATTCCCTTCCCCACCAGCTAAAACTCTTACGTTATAATCCAGAGAGCTTTCTCTCCTTATCTTTGAAGTGCCATAACATAATGGCTTGATCTCACACTTTAACTGGGATTTTTCAGTAGACACTGAAGCCCGTCTCGCTCATGTAAATCTGTGAAAACGTAAAGTTATTTTATTGGTGAGAACTGGCTGTGGATGGGATGGTCTGGTAATACAGCAATGTTGAGTGAGTCTCCTGAGAGAGCTTACCTCCTCAAATGCATACTACGCTACATTCCAGGCTATAAATCCGGAAAAACCCGGAAAAACGAAAACTGGTCTAAATTTGAATCGTAAAATCTTTACCCTCACTCACTCACTGAGAAATGTGAAGCTCAAACTAAATGCCTCTCCCTCCTACATTCACTCCCTCCCTCCATCCCTCCCACATTCACCCCCTCCATCCCTCCCACATTCACTTCCTCCCTACCTCCATCCATCCCTCCTTCCCTCCCACATTCACTCCCTCCATCCCTCCTTCCCTCGCTTTCTCTCTCTTTCAGAGAGTTTGTACGAACTAATCCAAGAGTGACTCCTTAATCAGTACCATCGGTGGCTCTGGAGATGCTAATTCAGCAGAAATAACTGGGTGCTGGAAAACAAAGGGCTGGACAGTTTAAGATGTGATGGAGAGACACTCATAAATTAGCATGCCGGAGTGCAAAGAATTTCCCCCTGTGCGGAACTTTTTTTCTCCCTTTTTGGCCGGCTTGCCTTGGTTATGAGGCTGTGCCTGTGTTTTCTGGCAATGTGAAATTTCCAGAGCAGGCAGCACACATTTTGTAAATGCCAAACAAACATTGTAACGGGGGACTAACTAGCCTAGCTGTGTTGTGAAATATGAACTAAAAAAAACACAAGCTAGTAGTGAGGATACATCAACATGGTGCAGTCTGAATGGAAGCCAGGCAGGCAGACCTATGAACATCTGCTTATTAATACATGTTAAACAATTATTTGAGGCGTTACCATGGAAGATTGGCCTGGAGTGCCTATGACTTCATTTGACATTATGCATTTATTGTCTTAATAGCCCTGGGGCCTGAAGAGCTCACAGAATATGGAAAGGCCCAATGATGGTATCACCTCGTAAACAAAAGGAAAACAATTGTCATTCCGCAGTTGGTCTCATCTAGTGTAATGGACATCTGTATTCTGCATTAGCTCCTTATCATGATGTCACCTGATATTTACATGCTGAAAAAGGTCAAAATGAATTGTAATCAATTGTTTATGATGGCATTTTAGGCTCTTCATTCATGGAAATTGTGATAGCACCAAAATCCCAAAAGTCTGTTGAAAGGTCTCCATGAACTATATAACATTGGGAAATGATTGTACCTCACTGCACTGACAACAAACTCAAAAGCAAACAGTACTACCAACTCACTAGCCTACTGATGTTGGCATGTCTTGTTGGGCCTACTGAGTGATTGGAATAATCCTAATATAAAAACGCTATGCAGTAGGTTTGGCCAACTAATGATTCACTAGTGTAGAAAGACTGACAATGGGACGTTGATGTGTAAAGGTCATTCGTGTTATATCTTCTAAAACGGTCTGCTTTATTATTCACAAGACTGCGCTTTCCTGCTGTTCCTGAGGAGTATGGCTCACATGTCCTAAAGGTATTGACATGGAAGAATTGTAGGCAGTGTGACATTGCAAGAAATACGTTTGATTGAAATTACAGTGTTGTTCCGAGTGCAAAATCTCAATTTCCTTGATGTTTCGAGTAATTTTCTATATCTTAAATAACACCAAATGTTGCTAAGGAATGATAAACAATAGAGTATTTGAAATCACAATAAAAAAATACAATAATATAATTCTAAATGTGACAAACACAACTTTTATTCAGTAAATATCTCTATGCCTCAGTTGGTAGAACATGGCGCTTGCAACGCCAGGGTTGTGTGTTCGATTCTCACGGGGGACCAGTACGGAAAAAAATACAAAATGTATCAAATCGCACTGGATGAGAGCGTCTTCTAAATTACAACAAAAATCTGTTCTGGCCCTCGCACCTTGTAAAATGGAGAGGCCTATCATGTGTTATTGCGAAATACTTTCCAAATAAACAGCAAATCAGTCCTTGGGAATCAAAAAGTACGGTTTTAGGACTAATTTCCCTTTCTTGTTGATGTGAAGTGAAATAAACTTTGTTTCCAAACGGTTTCATTCTCTTCGAATCGTCAGTAAGCAACACCGTAAAAAAGTTGGCAACAATGTGACAAATCACGTCGTTAATTCTCTGCATAAATGTATCTATTCGAGTATTCCATTTATACACTTGTTGTAACTATGTTAAATCCTATATCTATCAAACTACTAATTTCAAACATAGGTGTGAAAAGTAATTAAGATAGCTGTTCGTATCTATGGGCAAGGAAGATTAAATGGCAAGTCAACAAACGCTCTCTAAATTGACTTACAATTGTACGGTCCATTCGGGAAGATTTTCAGGAATTCCACGCCTTTTCAACCGACTGCAGTCCAAAAGGTCTCCAACACATGTGCATGGAAACGGACACGTCCTTGTGTTTTCACCATATCCAAGTATAAGTTCTATTCGGGAAAACAGTAAGAAAACGACCGCATATCTCGCAGCGTTGAGAGGCTGCATAGATGCGGACATTTTAGCCACACCGAAGTTCCCCCCAAGTTTTAGAGAAAAGCACGAGAAAATCCGATATAGTAAAAGTTCCAACGCAAGGACAATGTTGTACGGTTTAGTCAGAGGTTAGTCCTTAAATCCAATTCCTCGACCGTATTCCTTTGAAACTACGAACATGTAAAATATTTTTACGGGACCCAAACTTCTCCATACCTTCGTAAAAGTTTTAGCCTGTACTAGCATACTTTTCGCCTTGCAATCGCAGCAGCTACTACTTTCAAGGCTCCCAACAGCGCGCCTCTCTATTGGTTGTTGTAGTGATGCGCACCAGGGGGGGGGGGGGGGGGGGGGTGTAAATAGTAGGCCTATTTGACAACTGTTCCAGTTTCATTTTATTCCAATTTTACACAACTTTGTTTACACCATAATGTTGATGACACAAACAGACTGCTTATTCTAGTCTAATGTAGACATTTCACATTGGTATTTGCTAATGTGTGTCAAAGACTTAACACAGATGAAACCAAGGTTTTTGAGAATGCCTGGCCAAAGGTCATTTGTTTTATGACTTATTACTGGTTGCAAATTCTCGAAAGCTTAACAATGTGTAGTCTCTGATAAATGATTACATTAGCAAGATAAAGGCTACTTCCCCTATCTTTGCTTATTACCATGTGAAATACAACAGGTGTAAAACAGTACAGTGAAATTCTCGCCTTGAGAGCTCTTTCCAACAATACAATGACAATAACATAGATAACAGAAAATAGAATAAAAAATGTAAGTAAGAATAAAAAACAAACAAGAACTACTATTAGAATTTAAGAAACTCCCATCTCATTGTTTATTACCATGTGAAATACACATCATGACACTTCATGGCCCATTTCAATGTATTGAGCCTTCATGTAGGCAGAGTGTGAAAGAGCAGTTTCCTGTAAATTCTCTTTTCTGTTGTTTCTCCTCGTCTTATCATTCAATCTCCCATGTTATTAGGTGTGACTGTGGACATACTGTAGGTGTACTTTGGCCAGGGTCTGATACCAGTTGTTTACATTTCCATAAATTGCAGTTCACTCCGTGAGATCCTTCAGGCAAAACAACCTGAATAATGCATGCTTCTAATAAGTCCTGATTGCTTGCAGCATAACTGACTCTATTTCCTCCCCCATTTTGTCCAATTACAACAACAAAAAACTCACCCCAATTTCGTCTGAAAACTGCACGTCCTCTGGCTATCCCAAACGGGCTCAATCTGTCCTTTTCCCCCAAAGTACCTCTTGTTTGGACAGACATTGTATTAGCTTTTCCCCTCCAACTCACAATGAAGGTCATTTAGTTGAGGCATGTGTATTGTTGTCTTTAAGCAGTCTCTTGACTGCTTTATTGCATCAATAATTGAAACAGCAAGGTGTGAGACTTGTCCTTCGGCCCAGTTGTCCCAATTATCTTTGTCATTTGTATTCAAAATGGGCCACCTGGTCAATTGAAAATGAGATTGGGCCTCTAGAATCAGAATACAAGCAAACTGGGGCACAGGAGAATCAATTCTCATTGCCGCCAGTACAGCCAGAGAGCAACTTCATTATTTTACTCTGTGCTAAAACTTCAGCAACAAATTAGGAGCTATCTTATTGGACTGTCCTGTTAATTATCTTTATAAGTATAGCTCTCTGTGCTCCAAATTCAGAATTATGTCTGAGGCACATTAGAGGTGTGGGTTGCCATTATGTAAGGTGCTTATATTCTGAATGGTTTGCAGTCAAATTTCACAAAATAAATGCTGCAATTTACGTGAGTATCTTTTTGTAAGGTATTAAGATATGCACCTTAAATAAGGTAGGATATACATCTAAAACACCAACATGATGTGTTGGCAATTTAGAACGTGAGCAGCACAGATAAGACAGTATTGGTATACCAATCATACCAGTCAATCCAATACATAGTCAAATTTTCCATTAAAAACGATTGATCAATGATAATTATTGTATTGTACTAGAACTAGGTAGAATTATGGTCCCCTTTAACATATAATTAGAGATTCAACTAGGTTTCAATCATCTGTAAAAGTTTATTTGAGATCAGTATTGAACAATTATGAAATAACCTGAATAAAACGGTCCTTTGTCTTTCGTAGCCTAGAACCATTAGTTGTTTTTCATCAATCTGTTATAGACAATGCTCAAATAAGGACAGCAAAAGTATTGTTGTCCTGTGTCTATGTGTTATCTGCTATTTTACCAGCAGCAAAAACAGTCTTCAACACTTCATTCCAATACATTGAATTGGACTAAATCCACAGACAATAACACATTTTCTAGAACGTCTGACTTAGTAATAGCACCCTGGAACAATCACAGTGTGGGAATGCATGGGGAGTTTGGGGGTGGAAAGGCATGCCTATGCATCTGCATGACCGCCGTGATTGATTAGGTCCCTGGGGACCCCTGCTGGATTAGGGGAAAGGGGGGGAGGGAGCGTGTAGGCCAGCCAGGCTTGGATGGTGGGTGAAATGCCCTAAAGGCCCTAGGAAATCCAATTCCTGATCAGTTGATTGCTTCCTCATGCTTCACAACTCTGCAGTGGTCTCCCTCTCAGACGGAGAGCAGGGAGACGAGAGCAACAACAGCAGTTGTTTAACCAACCAACCCACAGTCTTCAACATATAAACCACTGGGTGAACACGAACCGACACATGTCTTTGTATGTCTCCACAAACCTTTATGAAAATCACCTGCCAGTGAGAGAGAGAAAGCACATTACAAAGACAGAACTTTGTTTGTAATCTGACTGTGTGTAATGCGAGTGACATTTATTGTGACACATTCCCAAACAAACATTCGAGACACATTCAACAAAGACACACATTTTTCTGCTGTCTGGAGAAGCACTGAAGCAGACCCTCGTTCAGCTAAAACATATGCCAGCTAAAGCATTCCCTACTTGGTGAAATCATATTTTCTCTTCTTGGCTGCCGAGTTGTTTGGCGCCTAGATGATGGATGCTTCACTGGCCACGGAACATCCACCGCACCCCACACAGAGGATAGCTTGAGGTACTTTTCTCTTACATGAGAACTACAGGTCCATCAAGTGTGGTTTAATATGACAAGTGTCTGGAATGTAAGACAATAAAGGCGTTGAAGACCTGGTGAAGTCCTCAGAAGCACGTACAGAGGTTGGCAGTGGACTGCTTTCACCCGATAACTCTCTCCAAGTGGCTAGGTGCCAGTCATTATACTCAAAATAGTAACAGAATTAAAACATGTCTACCCAGCATGCCTAGCTCCAGGTATCAACATTGGCCAGTAAAAACATTGAGGAGGGTTGACGGGTATGTGTGTTTGTGTGTGTGCATGGGAGGGAGGGGTCTCTTTACAAGCAACAGAATATTCACTGTTTATTCACGTTTCTTTACCCAGAGTCAGAATGAGGTACTGTGTCTGTATAAACCTGCAGTCCACTCCATCTAAAATTTCAGACACAGTTGCACTTGATAAAATTTTAATTTGTGTTGGGGAGGACATGGAAAATAGTTGATAGTATCCAATGGAAATATAATAAACCACAGTTAAAAACAGTCATTGGAAAATAAAACATTTTAGTAACAGTTTCACCTCATAATGTGATTGAGTGACTAAAATGTGACTGCATACGTTTGTGTCACATTGAAAATGTATCTTTAGCAAATGAGATTCTAACTGCAAACTGATGCATCATGCTTCTGAGAGTGAAACCAGCCATTGGAATGTGGAGCACCTAGACACACATCTTGACACATACCAGGTTTATGAGACCTCGTCTCACCTCAAAAGTCTTGACTACCAAAACACACAAGCAACATCACTTTTCCCAGACTCCTCGGCTCATCGACTCGCTACCACAGGAAAGTGTCAGAACAGAGTGGCCGCTGTCAAGGTTACACACACAAGCCTCCTATCCCCATGACTGTGTGAGGTTTCTGTTGATGGGTGGCTGAGTGGGTGCAAAAGTGGTCTGTGTTCGGGTCTGAGTTGTGTGGCCTTCGCCAATTACAGGTCGGAGACCCCTAAACAAAATAAACTTTGTGCTGACTGGGACGTGGCATAAAGAGGGCAGTGTGCGGATGCATATTTCATGGTCAGGGATACATGCCGCTTATAATTAATGAGATGACAGCCGTGGGCATTGAGTGTGGTCGCCAGTCGATCACCCAGCAATTTGTCAACAAGCCCTCACTCACCCTATAACCCATAAAGCCATAGTACCACTTTCTCTGCATGCATAGAGGGGATCCACGTTTTTAACAGACAGAATTCCCACAACCTTCTCCCTGTCCAATTTGGGACTCTAAAAAGAAGTGTACTACTGTTAAATTGTGGGTCCTAGTAGGCTAATGTCTGTACATTGAAAGAACACTAGTGGAACATTGTATTCATGTTTTATTATGGTTGAATGCTAAAAGTTTACTTTCTCATGTTCCTATTGATTATAGATATGTAATTATCTAGTTGTCCTCTGAAGCAGTATTTCAGTAATTCATAACAACTTAAACAGGTGATATTACATCAGTGAGTAAACACAAGTCATGTTGTTTGATATGGGGGACAGCTGTACTAAAAGTAGATATTGTCCAAATGTAGTCACTACTACACTGGGATTGCAGGATATAAGGCAATCACAGACACTGGGTGCGAGTACACATTATGACTATAGTATTGCTGGTGAAAGACTGTCCTAATTCCTGCCTCAATCAATACCTCACACTGTGGGAGACAAAATGTAATGACATTTCAACAGCTCACAATATGATGGTCATGACACTGAATGCCTGTGGCAATGTCCAAACTAACCCGTTGTAATCACTCTTACTTGTGTGTGTGTGTGTGTGTGTGTGTGTGTGTGTGTGTGTGTGTGTGTGTGTGTGTGTGTGTGTGTGTGTGTGTGTGTGTGTGTGTGTGTGTGTGTGTGTGTGTGAGAGAGTTGTGTAAGGGAATTCTGCCCTATGTGCACACAAGTGACCCCAGGAAACTTTGATCAGAGGTTAGTTTGTTTAATAATGATTGCAATCCGGAGTATACACTTACAGTAATTTGCAAGTAACACACTCAGTACAAAAGATAGTGTTTTCCCTTTTTATCCCTACTGAGGATCACCCCACCCAGGGTGATGTCCTTTAACTTTAATACCAAATAAGCTCATAATTAATAGTTGCTAATACGAAGATGTCTATGTTAGGCGTAGTTCAGCTTATTGTTATTTGCAGTTAGTTTCCCAATCCTTCTTCCTCCTATTGCTATCATGTGCTAGAAGTAAGACTGGAAGATAGTATCAACAGAAACTGAAAGTATAGTTCCAACACACAGACATCTGATTTTTGACAGTTGACCTCTTCATGCACTTACAAAGTCTCTACCACTGATTCTTAATCTCAAGCTAAAGCAAAACATGAATCATTGTACTTTTGTAATTACAGGTGTTCCTATAATGTACAGATATTATACAATTCATTTCTGTTGACAGAGCCGGGGTTCATATTAATTGCTCAAAAAGGTAACGAGAAGAACAGTGGAGACATGAGTTCCCCAGATGCTGAGTTTTCCCTCTTGAAGAACTGCGGAGCTGAAAAAAGAGCCAAAGGACCCTGACTGAACCTCTGCCAGCGATGTTAACACTGAACGTCTGAATGGAATCCAGCAATATTAAAAGATGACTAGTGACATCATCTGAAGGAAAACGATGACACATCGCTGATGCCTTCTCAGATAGATGGGAAGAGCAGAGACAGTTTTACAGTGGGGCTCGGAATCTGCACCATTCATCACAAAACCATCTGTGTGTGAGTCCCTCACCATGACAGACAGGGCTGTGTGACGGTTGTCAGGCAGGATGTGGCTGTGTCTCGTATTACATTTACATTTAAGTCATTTAGCAGACGCTCTTATCCAGAGCGACTTACAAATTGGTGCATTCACCTTATGACATCCAGTGGAACAGCCACTTTACAACAGTGCATCTAAATCTTTTAAGGGGGGGGGGGGGGGTCAGAAGGATTACTTTATCCTATCCTAGGTATTCCTTAAAGAGGTGGGGTTTCAGGTGTCTCCGGAAGGTGGTGATTGACTCCGCTGTCCTGGCGTCGTGAGGGAGTTTGTTCCACCATTGGGGGGCCAGAGCAGCGAACAGTTTTGACTGGGCTGAGCGGGAACTGTACTTCCTCAGTGGTAGGGAGGCGAGCAGGCCAGAGGTGGATGAACGCAGTGCCCTTGTTTGGGTGTAGGGCCTGATCAGAGCCTGGAGGTACTGAGGTGCCGTTCCCCTCACAGCTCCGTAGGCAAGCACCATGGTCTTGTAGCGGATGCGAGCTTCAACTGGAAGCCAGTGGAGAGAGCGGAGGAGCGGGGTGACGTGAGAGAACTTGGGAAGGTTGAACACCAGACGGGCTGCGGCGTTCTGGATGAGTTGTAGGGGTTTAATGGCACAGGCAGGGAGCCCAGCCAACAGCGAGTTGCAGTAATCCAGACGGGAGATGACAAGTGCCTGGATTAGGCCCTGCGCCGCTTCCTGTGTGAGGCAGGGTCGTACTCTGCGGATGTTGTAGAGCATGAACCTACAGGAACGGGCCACCGCCTTGATGTTAGTTGAGAACGACAGGGTGTTGTCCAGGATCACGCCAAGGTTCTTAGCGCTCTGGGAGGAGGACACAATGGAGTTGTCAACCGTGATGGCGAGATCATGGAACGGGCAGTCCTTCCCCGGGAGGAAGAGCAGCTCCGTCTTGCCGAGGTTCAGCTTGAGGTGGTGATCCGTCATCCACACTGATATGTCTGCCAGACATGCAGAGATGCGATTCGCCGCCTGGTCATCAGAAGGGGGAAAGGAGAAGATTAATTGTGTGTCGTCTGCATAGCAATGATAGGAGAGACCATGTGAGGTTATGACAGAGCGAAGTGACTTGGTGTATAGCGAGAATAGGAGAGGGCCTAGAACAGAGCCCTGGGGGACACCAGTGGTGAAAGCGCGTGGTGAGGAGACAGATTCTCGCCACGCCACCTGGTAGGAGCGACCTGTCAGGTAGGACGCAATCCAAGCGTGGGCCGCGCCGGAGATGCCCAACTCGGAGAAGGTGGAGAGGAGGATCTGATGGTTCACAGTGTCGAAGGCAGCCGATAGGTCTAGAAGGATGAGAGCAGAGGAGAGAGAGTTAGCTTTAGCAGTGCGGAGCGCCTCCGTGATACAGAGAAGAGCAGTCTCAGTTGAATGACTAGTCTTGAAACCTGACTGATTTGGATCAAGAAGGTCATTCTGAGAGAGATAGCAGGAGAGCTGGCCAAGGACGGCACGTTCAAGAGTATCATTTGAATGTCTCCATAAGGCTTACTGTCCACACAAACAAAAACTGTCCCCACAAGTCAGTGTGAAATATCCCACAGAGGTCATCTGTCCTGTTTACTGCCACATATGAGAGTACTGTTTTTCATAGTACCATGTAGACTACGGTTGTAGACCTCTCCATGCTCTGGCAGCCCTACCTCTTATAACCACTGAACCCAGTAATAGGGGTTGTCTCAAATTACCTATAATTACTCCAATGAAACATACCAAATGATATAACATTTTTGACGGTCATGACTTGTATTTCTTATAAATCCAGACCAGAAGCAGCAAACTTCCATGTTGACAACTCAAACAAGGACATTGATAGCCTAGATGGATGAAGACCCCTTAGGAGTGTCTGATTTTGTTTGCAGCTTATCTTAAATTACATTCCCTTGGTGATGTTTATCTCCAAGTTCATAATTGTTTCACTCTCCCACTCACCAGTACAATGCAGTGGGTCATAGAATCACAATGATTTTAATACAGACTCAGGTTCATCCATCTTATAATGATGGGTAAGGCATTATTTTCAGTCCCAGGAAATGAGCCTGTTTTTCTGACAAATAGCTTCTGGGACACTCAGTGGCTGGAGACTACACATTTATCATGTTTCAGTCTAATACTTTTAGTGTGTAAACATGTATCCATCACCATGAGAACATCGTCTTCAGTGGTGGTGATCCATAAAATCTGTCCTACTGTAGTTTGTTAAGTCTCCTGACAGATATGAAGTGAAAAGGTCCAAACATTTTTGTTTGTTGGTCAAATAAAGATAGAAGAACGGCTACAGCAATTATGAGCATTTGACAATATATAGGGGCTTACCCATAAACCAGAAAACGGTGGTGGTTTGTTGGTCGAGGCTGCACTTGGCCAAACAAGGTGGCGTCAGTCAAGTCAGACAAGATCTCTCTCCTGCTGGGCCCTTCGCACATGAGGAAACCTGCCCTACCAGGAGAAATCAGTAGTGGAGTCAAACTCAATGATAAAGAAACACTAGCTATTCCAACAGCACAGATTAACCCCCACAGGAGATCTGAGCCACACATGGAAGAAAAACGGGGGTTGATTTGAATTGCAAATAGACAGCTAGTATTTTTGTGTTTACAAATAAATAAAATAAATAAAAATGCAGCCTCAACAGCTCAGGACAGACTCAAGAAACTACACACCAGCACCCATTCATGTTACTTTTTTTTAAGCAAAACACCTTTAATTATCCATTTTAGTGTTTATTTATTTAAGTGAATGCTTTTAACATTAACAGTAAGACAAGAAAAAACTATCTAAAATTAACCGAAAATAAATAATTTGGTGAAGGATAGTAAGATCCTGACATGCAAAACTAAATGGAACTGGCTAAATGCTGAAGAGCAACAAACAAATAAACTTTGATAGTTAGACCATTTAATAGGTATTTGATTAAAACCTGCATTACCATTGTAGATTCCAGTATCATCGAAGACAACCCTGGTAGCCCATAGCTATATGTAAACACTGTCTCCCACCTCCAGCTTCACTACTGCTGTGTTACTGTTGTTGTCACGATCTTTGGTGCTGTACCAGGTAGACGCAGGTAGCCTCTCTTCATCATAGACACGACAGACGGTTAACTTCCTTGGTTGTACATGGTGTAATGCTGCGTTTCCCAAACTTGGTCCTGGGGACACGAAGGGGTGCACGTTTAGTTTTTTGCCCTAGCTCTACACAGCTGATTCAAATAATCAAAGCTTGATGATGAGTTAATTATTTAAATCAACTGTGTAGTGCTAGGGCAAAAAACAAAACGTACACCCTTTGCGGTCCCCAGGGAAACGCTGGTGTAACGAAAGAAATATACGCCTTTCACCATGGCTGTGAAGACGCCTTTAGCAGAGTTGTAGCCACTGCCAACGTTGGAGAATACTCACTTGTACTGTAAATGGATGTCGGTGGAGATCGGTCCAAAGGCCCAGAACCAGACACTTTAAACCCTCCTTCAAAGTCTTCAGTTCTTCCTCTTGAGCTTTGTTCACACTCCTCAGCTCCTCCACAGCTCTGAGTTTCTGGTCCGTGGTTCCCAGTTTCTCCTTCAGCACAGCCAGCTCTCTGATCAAAGAGCAGGGGTCAGGCTGGCAGACAGGCAAACTGGTTCCAGGCCTCTAGTGAGGCAAAGAGAAAGCATTAGTAGGACTAAAACTTCCTTCAATCTTACAATGGGTGGCAGGTAGCCTAGCGGTAGCGTGTGGGCCAGTGTCGATCAAATCTAATCTAATCAAAATCTAATTTTATTTGTCACATACACATGGTTAGCAGATGTTAATGCGAGTGTAGCGAAATGCTTGTGCTAGTTCTGACCATGCAGTAATATCTAACAAGTAATCTAACAATTTCACAACAACTACCTTTTACACACAAGTGTAAAGGAATGAATAAGAATATGTACATATAAATATATGGATGAGCGATGGCCGAACGGCAAAGGCAAGATGCAGTAGATGGTATAGAGTACAGTATATACATATGAGATGAGTAATGTAGGGTATGTAAATATAATATAAAGTGGCATTGTTTAAAGTGACTAGTGATACATTTATTACATTCAATTTTTAATTATTAAGGTGGCTAGAGATTTGAGTCAGTATGTTGGCAGCAGCCACTCAATGTTAGTGATGGCTGTTTAACAGTCTGATGGCCTTGAGATAAGCTGTTTTTCAGTCTCTCGGTCCCAGCTTTGATACACCTGTGAACAGGCAGTGGCTCGGGTGGTTGTTGTCGTTGATGATCTTTTTGGCCTTCCTGTGACATCGGGTGGTGTAGGTGTCCTGGAGGTCAGGTAGTTTGCCCGCGGTGATGCGTTGTGCAGACCTCACAGCTCTCTGGAGAGCCTTACGGTTGTGGGCGGAGCAGTTGCCGCACCAGGCGGTGATACAGCCCGGCAGGATGTTCTCGATTGTGCATTTGTAAAAGTTTGAGGGTGTTTTTGGTGACAAGCCAAATTTCTTCAGCCTCCTGAGGTTGAGGCGGCGCTGTTGCGTCTACTTCACCACGCTGTCTGTGGACCATTTCAGTTTGTCCGTGATGTGTACGCCGAGGAACTTAAAACTTTCCACCTTCTCCACTACTGTCCCGTCGATGTGGATTGGGGAGTGCTCCCTCTGCTGTTTCCTGAAGTTCACAATCATCTCCTTTGTTTTGTTGATGTTGAGTGTGAGGTTATTTTCCTGACACCACACTCCGAGGGCCCTCACCTCCTCCCTGTAGGCTGTCTCGTCGTTGTTGGTAATCAAGCCTACCACTGTAGTGTCGTCTACAAACTTGATGATTGAGTTGGAGGCGTGCATGGCCACGCAGTCATGGGTGAACGGGGAGTACAGGAGAGGGCTGAGAACGCACCCTTGTGGGGCCCCAGTGTTGAGGATCAGTGGGGTGGAGATGTTGTTCCCCACCCTCACCACCTGGGGGCATCCCGATAGAAAGTCCAGGACCCAGTTGCACAGGGCAGGGTTCGAGACCCAGGGTTTGGAGGGTACGATGGTGTTAAATGCTGAGTTGTAGTCGATGAACAGCATTCTAACATAGGTATTCCTCTTGTCCAGATGGGTTAGGGAAGTGTGCAGTGTGATTGCGATTGCATCGTCTGTGGACCTATTGGGGCGGTAAGCAAATTGGAGTGGGTCTCGCGTGTCAGGTAGGGTGGAGGTGATATGATCCTTGACTAGTCTCTCAAAGCACTTCATGATGACGGTAGTGAGTATACGGGGCGATAGTCATTTAGCTCAGTTACCTTTGCTTTCTTGGGAACAGGAACAATGGTGGCCCTCTTGAAGCATGTGGGAACAGCAGACTGGGATAGGGATTGATTGAATATGTCCGTAAACTCACCAGCCAGCTGGTCTGCGCATGCTCTGAGGACTCGGCTAGGGATGCCGTCTGGGCCGGCAGCCTTGCAAGGGTCAACACGTTTAAATGTTTTACTCACGTTGGTTGCAGTGAAGGAGAGCCCGCAATTTTTTGGTAGCGGGCCGTATTGGTGGTACTGTATTGTCCTCAAAGCGAGCAAAGAAGTTGTTTAGTTTGTCTGGGAGCAAGACATCGGGGTCCCCCGACGGGGCTGGTTTTCTTTTTGTAGTCCGTGATTGACTGTAGACCCTGCCACATACCTCTCGTGTCTGAGCCGTTGAATTGCGACTCTACTTTGTCTCTATTTATTTTTTATTTATTTTACCAGGTAAGTTGACTGAGAACACGTTCTCATTTGCAGCAACGACCTGGGGAATAGTTACAGGGGAGAGGAGGGGGATGAATGAGCCAATTGTAAACTGGGGATTATTAGGTGACCATGATGGTTTGAGGGCCAGATTGGGAATTTAGCCAGGACACCGGGGTTAACACCCCTACTCTTACGATAAGTGCCATGGGATCTTTAATGACCTCAGAGAGTCAGGACACCTGTTTAACGTCCCATCCGAAAGACGGCACCCTACACAGGGCAGTGTCCCCAATCACTGCCCTGGGGCATTGGGGTATTTTTTAGACCAGAGGAAAGAGTGCCTCCTACTGGCCCTCCAACACCACTTCCAGCAGCATCTGGTCTCCCATCCAGGGACTGACCAGGACCAACCCTGCTTAGCTTCAGAAGCAAGCCTGCAGTGGTATGCAGGGTGGTATGCTGCTGGCGCTTAGCTTGTTTGATTGCCTTGCGGAGGGAATAGCTACACTGTTTGTATTCGGTCATGTTTCCTGTAGCTTTGCCCTGATTAAAAGCAGTGGTTTGCTCTTTCAGTTTGCGCGAATGCTGCCATCAATCCACGGTTTCTGGTTGGGGAAGGTTTTAATAGTCGTGGGTACAACATCACCGATGCACTTTCTAATGAACTCGCTCACCGAATCAGCGTATACATCAATGTTGTTGTTCGACACTATCCGGAACATATCCCAGTCCACGTGATCGAAGCAATCTTGAAGCGTGGAATCAGATTGGTCGGACCAGCATTGAACAGACCTGATCACGGGCGTTTCCTGTTTTAGTTTCTGTCTATAGGCTGGGAGCAACAAAATGGAGTCGTGGTCAGATTTGCCAAAAGGAGGGTGAGGGAGGGCTTTGTATGGGTCGCGGAAGTTAGAGTAACAATGATCCAGAATTTTGCCAGCCCGGGTCGCGCATTTGATATGCTGATACAATTTAGGGAGCCTTGTTTTCAGATTAGCCTTGTTAAAATCCCCAGCTACAGCAAATGCAGCTTCAAGATATGTGGTTTCCAGTTTACATAGAGTCCAGTGAAGTTCTTTCAGGGCCGTCGAGGTGTATATAGGTGGATATGTAGGTGGATATACACGATTGTGATTATAATTGAAGAGAATTCTCTTGGTAGATAATGCGGTCTGCATTTGATTGTAAGGAATTCTAGGTCAGGTGAACAAAAGGACTTGAGTTCCTGTATGTTGTTATGATCACACCACGACTCGTTAATCATAAGGCATACACCCCCGCCCTTCTTCTTACCAGAGAGATGTTTGTTTCTGTCGGCGCGATGCGTGAAGAAACCAGGTGGCTGTACGGACTCTGATAACGTATCCCGAGCGAGCCATGTTTCCATGAAACAGAGAATGATCTGCCCTTGAGCAAGGCACTTAATAACTCTTTAATGTCTTCAAGGATTCTGTGCAGTCCTTTATGTTTATCTCTCTCTTATATAGGGCTGTGAAAGGAGGACGCTAAAATAAGAAAAAATGGGAATTGTTATTGATTGGAAAATAGGTCAGTCCTTGCTTGGTTGTGGAAACTTCACCAAACTTCCAAGTGTCATCATCAGCAGTGATCAGCAGTGGGGTCACTCCACCAAATTAGTACTTTTTGCATCCCTTTGATATGTTAAATGAATGTTAAAGCCTGTTGTATTAAATTAGTGCCCTTTAATATAGACCACATGGAAAATTCAACAAATATATATTTTTTATATGACTAAAGACTTGCTAAAGAGCCAAAATTCTGTGTTTTGACATGTCCCTCTGTACACCCCCTGTGACTTTTTAAAATGTTCTTATTTTAACCCACTTAACCCCAAAATGTTCTCCTTTCTTCTTATTTCTCCTTGTTAGCCTATTGTCTGCAAAGGTTGTTACATTGTAACCACATAGTAATAATAAAGGTTATACCCTATGGGTTTCACTTTACATGAAGTTCCATGCTCCTGGGTAAGTACATGATAATTAAGCAAGAAGGCCCTCGGGGGTGTTGTATATGGCCAATATTCCACGGCTCAGAGCTGTTCTTATGGGAGTGCTTGGATACAAACTTTAGCCGTGTTATATTGGCCATATACCACAAACCCCCGAGATGCCTTATTGCTATTATAAACTGGTTACCAATGTAATTAGAGCAGTAAAAAAACATGTATTGTCATATCCTTGGTATACGGTCTGATATACCATGGCTGTCAGCCAATCAGCATTCAGGACTCGAACCACCCAGTTTATAATTACAATTATATCCTACGTAACTACATTGTTCTTACTTTACACCTTGACTAGGTATAGCCTTTGAGTCAGGTCATAACATAGAAATAAACTAATTGAAAATGACTGGAATTTAATGACAAGTTGTGCCTTGTTAAAATTGTTGTTGTCCGGTAGTTGCACTTTGTAGTTACATGTAACGAAGGTCAGATTTTGGTTTGAGTTATTAACATGATACATTACATACATTAAAACGTTAATTACATAGTGGAAAAAGAACATGTGTAATAACATCAGTAATTACATATGCGGAATAATTACACTTGTCTAACAACCCATAGCCCTACAACCTTATTACCATGTAATTACATAGTAACACCTATGTAATTAGTATGTAGTCATTACAGTAATTACTGTGTAGTTACATAGTAATAGGGCAAACTTAATGGAAAGTGTTTTTTTATTTTCTTACGAAGTTACACTACCCAAAGGATACTCATTTGGCGGAATGACCCAGTGATCAGTGAATTTTCAAAGTGTGATGCATTATGGTTATAAAAGCCGCAAGTCAACTGCATGAACTTTACAAGAACCGATGGAAGGCCGCACAGTTTTTGATAGTCACAGCAAGTCCCTGCAGCCATCAAATGCATTGTGGAAGGCAGAATTGTATCATTCGGGTGTTTTTGTTGACCCACGTGAACATGACTGAAACAGGAGAAGACTTTCTGCCACAAACTTCAAGCTATGGTGGATTCAAATAAACAGGATATTTGAGAAACCTTTCTAATCTAGTGATTTGCCATAACCCATCCATCCGGGTCACTATTTCAACCATGCATGCTAGGTTTCTGGAATATTGTTCCACTACCTAGTATAGAAAATAATGTAACTGCATCTATGTGAGTCAGATTATATTAACATGACAACCAAGATTTACATGAAATCATCCCTTTAGTGTTCTAACCAACCTGTATAGTCATGCATTGTTCCAAACCGTAGGTCTAGGAGGAATTATATCAAATTTTCCATTGTGAGCACTTATGTCCAATGGCGCAAACATGTGGCAAAGATGCCTGTGGTCAAAACAGGATGTGTGCCTCTGTAGAAAATGTGATGCTTCATGTGCTGCTGTAGATGGCATCGGGTCTAGAAAATCTTTAATGTGAAGTAAAGTACAGTTCCTCAGGGAACCTGACAGCCATGATGGATCCACCAAATCTCCAGCTAGCTGTCACTGCTGAGAAGGTCAATATTAGTCCATGACAGAGGTTGATCCTGATATATTGTACATCCCTGTCTCAGTCCAGACTGATTCCAGTTCTGCTTATACGGTGGACCATTGGAGAACGTTCTTCAAAATAATTGGTCTCTAAGGTTTAAAAAAATATATATCACCCTGGTAAATTTGATAATATCTCCATGTTTTCGAGACAAAATTAGTTAGATATTCGCTGTTTAGTTGAATTTGCATTTCAAAGACTTGAAAACAGGCATGCAACCCCCTAACACTCAGGTCAGCATTGTTAAGGGTGATCAGCAGTGTTAAGGGTGATCAGCAGTGTTAAGGGTGATCAGCAGTGTTAAGGGATGTCAAGGAAAACAATGTAGAGTTAATAACATGTAACTGATTTCTAATTTGCAAGAGGACCTACAATAGGCCTAGCTGATGCATTTCCTGTGAATCACAAGGTGACACATCAGGAATGTGTTATCAATTACAATACATCAATAAATGGAAAGGGACAAAAATAACCATGCATAACTCTTTTCACAGCGTCAGTTCCCTGTGTAGGTTGAATACAAAGAAGATGCAGGGAACTTGGTGAATTGGTGGCAGGGAAAAAGACAAAAGGCATTACCACCTCTGGAAAGCAAGGGGAGAGGGGGTGAACTCCACAGCGACAGCACCTATAGGGTTCCCTGTGGAGTGCTGATTATGCACCTACCTCCCCCTCCTCTCTTCCTACCTCCCCTATCCCTCCCTCCTTCCTGTGCTTTGTTTGTAGGCCAACCATGCAAAGGCTGGTGTTGTATATTCAGGGGCGGCACGGGATACCTCAGTAGCAACTGCACTACCCTTTGTGTGAGGTACAAGGAACTTTAGCAAATGGGAAATAGATTGAAGTTTGTCCGTAGAAGGACATAAACTGTTTTTGTGTGTATGTGTGCATGAAAGTGTGTGTGCCTGCCAGTTCCTGTGTGTGTACTGTGAAAGCATGGAAAGGCCCTGGTCAGAGGGCTTGGTAGAATACAGCTGCTGGTTGTCTCCTCTCTCCCCCCACCATGTTACAGGGGGAGGCGGTAAGGTGAGAATGGGGGAAGGGGGAAGCCCTCCATATCTCCATTCCACATATCAACACTATACTACCTCCAGCTGCAGCTTCTCAAAACACCCAAGGTCTTTTGCACAGGTACGCCTGCCTTTGTGGAAACAACGTGACAGCAGAAGTAAACACTAGGGTGTTGAGAGAATCGCTTCCTACGGTGGTCTTATCAGTCACTGGATCAAATGGTGTCTAAATGAAGCTTGAATTAGAAGTACAGTGCACTTAAGCAGTACTCTAGCAGGCTTGCATATTTTGAGTTGATACAGTAGATGGTACAGGATGAGAACATTTGTCATGAGTAGCACAGTCAGCAACAATTGAACAGAAGATGACGCAGATAGACATGGCAGCTCTGCATCTAGCTCCCTAGGAACTTTGCAGTATTACATTTTTTTTGTGTGTGTTATATTTTTTACAAGCATTTTACTTCACCCGCAATAACATCTGCTAAATATGTGTATGCGACCAATAAAATTTGATTTGATTGGGATCTTGATTTTCTTCCTGGTTAGTTGAAGAGCCAATGGGATGTTTCTAGTGACTAGTGACCTCTAGGGGCAGAAGTTAGAGATTAATTGACATTACAGAGACTTGAAAGCCTTGGGACAGTAGTAAGCTACCATGATATCAACCAAGAGCAATATAATCTAACACTGCAATCTGACATACTGAAGAATGAACTGATTAGTAGATCGAAAGATAGAATGGATTGGGTAAGTAAAAAGAGAAGTTACCTACAGTCAATATGAAGCACAGCCATTAAGTATTTTCCTCAGGGGTATGTGCCTAGCACAGAAAGTACTGTGGTTCAGCAATCAATTTTCTAAAAAGCAGCACAGACCAACTTGCAACAACATCTTGGTTTGATAACCTCAAGACAGAAAAACTACAAGAGAAAAGTATGAATATGGATATATAGTATGAATTCTACGGGCCAAAACCAATATAAATACAACCAACGCAATAAAACTCACATATTACATATTGACCTTCTCACAAATCCTTCTCCTTTAATAATAGGTCTTCAGTTAGCACAGAACCCAAGTTGGTAACTTACTATAATTTACTCTTATACGTTTGTTATTACATGGTTATTACTAGTAACAACATTGTATTCAAGCATTTACTACACATCAAGCTGTCCCTTTATGTGCTGGGCAACACCCATATTCATTGACAATATTGCCACCTGGTGGTGATCAGTTGGCGTCAGTCATACAAAGAACAGTGCCCATGGCAACAGTGCCCATGGCGATACATTGATAGATTAGCCAATATTGATTATTTCAATAATTCTTTAGTCTATTTTCACACGCTCTTTGAATATACACTGAACAAAAATATAAAAGCAACATGTAAAAAGTGTTGATACCACATTTCTTGAGCTGAAATAAAAGATCCCAGAAATGTTCCATAAGCACAAAAGCTTATTTCTCTCAAGTTTTGAGGGAGCATGCAATTGGCATGCTGACAGCGGGGTTATGGCATGGGCAGGCATAAGCTACGGACAACAAACATAATTGCATTTTATCGATTACAATTTAAATGCACAGAGATACCGTGACAAGATCTTGAGGCCCATTGTCGTGCCATTCATTCGCCACCATCACCTCATGTTTCAGCATGATAACGCACGGCCCCATGTTGCAAGGATCTGTACACAATTACTGGAAGCTGAAAATGTCAGCTTTCTCACCAGACATGCCACCCATTGAACATGTTTGGGATACTCTGGATCGACGTGTACGACAGCGTGTTCCAGATCCAGACAATATACAGCTACTTCGCACAGCCATTGAAGAGGAGTGGGGCAACATTTCACAGGCCACAATCAACAATAGCCTGATCAACTCTATGTGAAGATGTGTTGCGCTGCATGAGGCAAATGGTGGTCACACCAGATACTGACTGGTTTTCTGATCCACACCCCTACTTTTTTTTACGGTATCTGTCATATCTGTATTCCCAGTCATGTGAAATCCATAGGTTAGGGCCTAATTCATTTACTTAATTTTCTTATATGAACTGTAACTCAGTAAAATCTTTGAAATTGTTGCATGTTGTGTTTACATGTTTGTTCAGTGAATTTCAATTTCTGTTTATTTTCTGATTACATGCACCATGGCGACTAGTTTACTGTATATTATGATGGTGTTTCCCATCAAAGAAGGTCCTTATCTTTAACTTTTTATAGTATTTTTCTCTCTTGGTCCAGTTTAAAATACACACAGCCCTTTGTTGTAACTATACATACTACAGCAGTGAAAAGCTCATTTCTTTTTCTTGGCTTTCACTTGAAACTTCACCTATACTTCATAGAAAACACACACTAGTTGGATGTTTTTGTTTGGCTTTTGGGAGCGCCAAGCTTCCTTAAATTCTACTCCCATGTTTGGGTGGGGAATTATTTTCGCACATGGAAAAGGGAACGGAGGTTTTCAAAACATGTTCATGTGGAGGGAGATGAGGGCTTATTGTTTTGTCCATTATTTGAAGCAGGTAGGGGGCATCTTCTGAAGAAGTGTATATCACATATGGATCACATGCTTTCATATAAACTATTGAGCAACAGTTACTAACTAGGTAGGAAGGATCGGGAGACAGACGCAGGAATGCGTGATAGGGTTTCTTATTAAGCCCCAAATTACGGCGTGCCGTGTAAAGGCACAGGGACAAAGACCAAATAAACAGGTGCACAAAACACAGGGTTGAAACCCAAACATAGGAGCGAGGAGTACCTCAAATAAATACACACGCACACAATGATTATCATAAGGGACGAGACCTGTAATCATCTGCACGATCCACAAGGACACAAATGCGCAAAACACACAGCACAGGTGCTCACAGGCACCAACGAACATTGCAACAATAATCGACAGACTACGGAAACCAAAGGGCACACTTATACAAGTACTTATCAGTGGGAATAGGGGCCAGGTGTGCGCAATGAAAGTTCCAGAGGGATCCCTGACACTAGGCTACTTCAGTTAATCAACAAAATGTTAATGAATTTATTGAGCAACTACAGGACGTGATATACTACCTGATTATCCATGACTTATTTCTTGCAGCTGTTAATTAATACACCATATATACAAAAGTATGTGGACACCTTCAAATGAATGCATTTGGCTATTTCAGCCACACGCGTTGCTGACAGGTATATCAAATTGAGCAGAGAGCCTTGCACTCTCCATAGACAAAACATTGGCAGTAGAATGACCTTACTGAAGTGCTCTGTGATTTTCAATGCGGCACCGTCATAGGATGCCACATTTCCAACAAGTCAGTTTGTCAAATTTCTGCCCTGCTAGAGCTGCCCCGGTCAACTGTAAGTGCTATTATTGTGAAGTGGAAACGTCTATGAGCAACAACAGCTCAGCCTTGAAGTGGTAGGCCACACAAGCTCACAGAACGGGACCGCCAAGTGCTGAAGCGCGTATCGCATAAAGATCATCTGTCCTAGGTTGCAACACTCACTACCGAGTTCCAAACTGCCTCTGGAAGCAACGTCAGCACAATAACTGTTCGTCGGGAGTTTCATGAAATGGGTTTCCATGGCCGAGCAGCCGCACACAAGCCTAAAATCCCCATGTGCAATGCCAAGCGCCGGCTGGAGTAGTGTAAAGCTGGCCGCCATTGGACTCTGGAGCAGTAGAAACGCGTTGTCTGGGATGATGAATCATGCTTCACCATCTGGCAGTTCTACGGACCAATCTGGATTTGGCGGATGCCAGGAGAACTCTACCTTCCCCAATACATAGTGCCAACTGTAAAGTTTGGTGGAGGAGGAATAATGGTCTGGGGCTGTTTTTTATGGTTCGGATTAGGCCCCTTAGTTCCAGTGAAATCTTAATGCTACAGCATTCAATTACATTCTAGACAATTCTGTTCTTCTAACTTTGTGGCAACAGTTTAGGGAAGGCCCTTTCCTGTTTCAGCATGACAATGACCCTGTGCACAGTGTGAAGTCCATACAGAAATGGTTTGCTGAGGTCAGTGTGGAAGAACTTGACTGGCCTGCACAGAGCCCTGACCTCAACCCCATCAAACACCTTTGGGATGAATTGGTACGCCGACTGCAAGCTAGGCCTAATCGCCCAACGTCAGTGCCCGACCTCACTAATGCTCTTGTGGCTGAATGGATGCAAGTCTCCCCAACAATGTTCCAACATCAAGTGGAATGCCTTCCCAGAAGAGTGGAGGCTGTTATAGTAGCAACCTCCAAAAGTCATGTGTGATGGACTGTCGTGAAAGACAATATGGATGACTGAAAATAATAATTATGTAACAATATTGATTATAGAAACATTGGGTCTAATACAAGACAAGGTGTGCAAATCTTTGTTTCCTAATACATTGAAACACATTTAAACTGCTGTGAAGAAACAATGTTTTGTGGTATTTACAATCTATCATGAAATTGGGAACCAAACTAATAATTGCTGGGTGGCTTATGGCACTTGAGAGACTGGTTTCAGTTCAAGATTCAGAATAAGAAAAGATATCTGTGACAAAGAAGAATGATATCACATAGATTTGTATCACTGACTGCAATGTTTCCTGCCTGTTCGTACTCCTCGCAATTTTACCACTGTCTATGTAGCCTAACGTATAGCTCCAGTGATGATGGAAGCAATGCACTCAAGGAATTTAATCTATCCTGCCATGACACTGGTGCTACAGAGAGCAAACATCAATCACCTTAAGATGCCAGGCTATTTATATCCCCCACCACCACCACCAACTGTAACTCTCTCTCTCCCCACAGGCAGTGACACCTGGGCCTGTGCAGGAAGCATCTCTGTGTCACTGACATGTCATGCACCAGTAGCTCTCTATTCCAGTGAATACATTACTCACTTTGTGTGATACTTCTGTAATAACCAGCCTTGTTATTACTAGAATAAACTAGAGTTCATTGCCTTCAGAAATGTATCCTGCTCAGAGAGAATTAACTCATGCATAAGCCCACAGGCTAAGCTATAGTACATGGAATGTTTCTATGTCTAATATAATAGTGGGAACAAAGACAATACATTTTGGTTGGATGGACATTTGAGAGTGATTATGAGGCCTAAGGGGATTCCCCAAGTCAGAGACAGAAAGATAGATCATTGATAGATTCTGGATAAGCCCAAAGGGTCTATCAGAGTACCAGAGTACACACAGCAGTGTTCTAGAATATTGGACCGTTGGATTTCATATTTTTCTCATTCTCAGCGCAGCTCAAGCAATTTCTCCAACTGTCAATTCAAATGAATTGAGGATGTGTACCAGAGACATGTTGGTTGGGAATTGTAGGGAGGTGCTCGTCCGTCTGTGTGTCCCCTGGGGATGGTGCTCTCAGAGCCGCTTAACTATGTCACAAGGGGACGCCGGACATTCGCTTCTCAGGATGGATGAATAAAATGTACTTTTATGTACTATGTGCACAGTGTAAAATTTGTGTTTGGATTAATGTAGGCCTAATTACAGTTTGAGACAGACACTGTGTGAGGCAAACATAATCTGTTTGGCTATGTAGCTTTTAGTAGGTTATTCAAATTAGTATGATTAGTGGCATCAGGTGTTTGTCATTATCTGGCATGCACAGTGGTGTAGTGGTGCCTGAAGAAGTGTATATACAGTACTCTAATTATGCAAAAAAAAATATTAAAACAGCCTGCCCGTCGAAGATGGTAAAAAAAATATGTGTTTTCCTATAGTTTTTTCAGATTTTAACTCTCAGAATTACACTTATTTACACAAATGTGATGTTCACAACAATGCCCAAACTACATCAGGAGACCATTTTACAGGACTGGGAAAAATGTTTTGGGTGGGTGTAGTTTCTCTTTAATTCAGTTGTGTAGATGTTAGTGGTGTTTATGTACTGTACAATGTAGTCCTACAGTGTACATGTGATAGCAGAGTTTGCAAAGCAAATGCCCTCACGATTGATACAAATCATCATGATATCATTCTGATAGGTAGACTTTGCAGTCAACATTTAATTGGGAAGGTTTTCTGGAATAGCTTTCAAACGTGCATGATGACTGAATTGCGCATGGCAAAGATCAACCAAAATTTTTCAATACCTGGTTAGCATCAGAGGCAAATTTGATGTGTTTTATTGACTCCTGAATATTACATTTTTTTGAAAAGGCAATGGAGGTTCCTGGGATCTAATTGGTTGATCAAACATGCCTACTAGCTGGATAACTGTGTGCAAAGTGTTTTGACCCTCTGCAATTATTTCCTAATGTCAATGGCAGCCCATGAGTAGATTAGCATGGCTACTACTTCGACTTCCACAGCCAAGCAAGCTCAGCATTGTCACGATCGTGTGGCGGATTGACGGACCAAAATGCAGCAGTTGGAAAATAAGCCATCTTCTTTATTTAACACCACGAAGATGAACACGACACAAAACTCTATACAAACTAACAAAACAACAAAACGACCGTGAAGCTACAAACGTTGTGCACATACATACATACATACATACATACATACATACATACATACATACATACATACATACATACATACATACATACAGGCTACAAACGTTCTACATAGACAATTACCCACAACCAATGAGAGCCTATGGCCACCCTAAATAAGGCTCCCAATCAGAGACAACCGAAATCAGCTGTCTCTAATTGGGAACTCATTCAGGTAACCATAGACTCTCCTAGATAACTAACCAACATAGACAACGCTAGACATCTACACTCAACACAAAACCATATACTACACCCCATAACCCCTTTACCATATAAACACCCAACACCAACAAAACATAAACATTCCCCATGTCACACCCTGACCTAACTAAAATAATAAAGAAAACAAAGAATACTAAGGCCAGGGCGTGACATAACCCCCCCCCTTGAGGCGCGAACTCCGGGCGCACCATACACAGTCTAGGGGAGGGTCTGGGTGGGCTTCCCTCCACGGTGGCGGCTCCGGCTCTGGTCGCGGTCCCCACGTCACCACAGTACCTAACCACCTCCTAGGCTTCCTCCAAACGACCCCCCTCCACATTAACCCCATAGTATTAAGGGGCAGTTCCGGACTAAGGGACAGCTCCGGACTAAGGTCCAGTACCAGGGTAAGGGGCAGTACCAGGATCAGGGGCAGTACCAGGGTAAGGGGCAGTACCAGGGTAAGGGGCAGCACCAGGGTAAGGGGCAGCACCAGGGTAAGGGGCAGCACCAGGGTAAGGGGCAGCTCCAGGGTAAGGGGCAGCTCCGGACTGATGAATGGCAGCTCCGGACTGAGGGACTGCAGCTCCGGACTGAGGGACTGCAGCTCCGGACTGAGGGACGGCCCATGGCTGGCTGACAGATCTGGCTGCTCATGGCTGGCTAACGGATCTGGCTGCTCATGGCTGGCTAACTGATCTGGCTGCTCATGGCTGGCTGACGGATCTGGCTGCTCATGGCTGGCTGACGGATCTGGATGCTCATGGCTAGCTGACGGATCTGGCTGCTCATGGCTAACTGACGGATCTGGCTGCTCATGGCTAGCTGACGGATCTGGCTGCTCATGGCTAGCTGACGGATCTGGCTGCTCATGGCTAGCTGACGGATCTGGCTGCTCATGGCTAGCTGACGGATCTGGCTGCTCATGGCTAGCTGACGGATCTGGCTGCTCATGGCTAGCTGACGGATCTGGCTGCTCATGGCTGGCTGACGGATCTGGCTGCTCATGGCTAGCTGACGGATCTGGCTGCTCATGGCTGGCTGACGGATCTGGCTGCTCATGGCTAGCTGACGGATCTGGCTGCTCATGGCTAGCTGACGGATCTGGCTGCTCATGGCTAGCTGACGGATCTGGCTGCTCATGGCTGGCTGACTGATCTGGCTGCTCCTGTCTGGTTGGCGGCTCTGGCAGATCCTGTCTGGTTGGCGGCTCTGGCAGATCCTGTCTGGTTGGCGGCTCTGGCAGATCCTGTCTGGTTGGCGGCTCTGGCAGATCCTGTCTGACGGACGGCTCTAGCGGCTCCTGTCTGGCTGGCGGCTCTAGCGGCTCCTGTCTGGCGGACGGCTCAGTAGGCTCATGGCAGACGGGCGGCTTTGCAGGCTCATGGCAGACGGGCGGCTTTGCAGGCTCATGGCAGACGGATGGCTCAGATGGCGCTGGGGAGACGGATGGCTCAGATGGCGCTGGGGAGACGGATGGCTCAGATGGCGCTGGGGAGACGGATGGCTCAGATGGCGCTGGGGAGACGGGCAGTTCAGTCATCGCTGTGCAGACGGCAGACTCCTGCCGGCTGAGGCGCACTGTAGGCCTGGTGCGTGGTGCCGGGACTGGTGGCACCGGGCTGGGGACACGCATCTCAGGGTTAGTGCGGGGAGAAGGAACAGGGCATACTGGACCCTGGGAGCGCACATTAGGCCTAGTGCGTGGTGCCGGAACTGGTGGTACCGGGCTGGGGACACGCATCTCAGGGCTAGTGCGGGGAGCAGGAACAGGGCATACTGGACCCTGGAGACGCACATTAGGCCTAGTGCGTGGGGCCGGAACTGGTGGTACCGGACTGGGGACACGCATCTCAGGGCTAATGCGGGGAGCAGCAACAGGGCACACTGGACTCTCAAGGCGTACTATAGGCCTTGTGCGTGGTACCGGTACTGGTGGTACCGGGCTGAGGACCCGCACATCAGGGCGAGTACGGGGAGAAGGAACAGTGCGTACAGGACTCTGGAAACACACAGAGGGCTTGGTGCGTGGTGTAGGCACTGGTGGTAATGTGCTGGAGACACGCACCATAGGGCTAGTACGGGGAGGAACAACAGGGCTCTGGAGACACCCAGGAAGCTTGATGCGTGGTGTAGGCACTGGTGGTAATGGGCTGGAAACACGCACCTCAAAGCTAGTGCGGGGAGCAGGAACAGTGCGTAAAGGGCTCTGGAGACGCACCTTAGACCTAATGCTTGGTGCCGGAACTAGTGGTACAGGGCTGGGGACATGCATCTCAGGATGAGTGAAAAAAGTAGGAACAGGACACACCGGGTTGTGAAGGTGTACTGGAGACCTGGTGTGTATAGCCGGCATCAAATCTTCCGGAACTTTAACACGAGTTTTAGGCTGAGTACGAGGAACTGACACAGGTGGCATCGGACAGCTAATACGCTCCTCAGGAAGAATGCATTGCATACTCTGCCAAACCAACAGCTCTCTCTCTTCACTCTCCTCCAATTTCGTCAACAACTCTTCGAATGTCTCATAATCTCCCCTTCGTTCACTCTCCTCCAATCTGTCCAATAACTCCTCGACACACTCAGACTCACCCCTCAACTTCGCCGACTGCTCCAAGTGCCCCCCTCCAAAAAATTTTTTGTGCTGTCTCTTGGGCTTCCTCCCGTGTCGCCGTGCTGCCTCTATCTCTGCCTTGGGGCAGTGATATTCCCCTGGCTGTGACCAGGGTCCTCTCCCGTCTAGAATTTCCTCCCATTTCCAGAAATCCTGTGTAGGTAGGTCCTGTTGCCGCCTTCCATGCCGCTTGGTCCTATGGTGGGTAATTCTGTCACGATCGTGTGGCGGATTGACGGACCAAAATGCAGCAGTTGGAAAATAAGCCATCTTCTTTATTTAACACCACGAAGATGAACACGACACAAAACTCTATACAAACTAACAAAACAACAAAACGACCGTGAAGCTACAAACGTTGTGCACATACATACATACATACATACATACATACATACATACATACATACATACATACATACATACATACATACATACATACATACATACATACATACATACATACATACATACATACATACATACATACATACAGGCTACAAACGTTCTACATAGACAATTACGCACAACCAATGAGAGCCTATGGCCACCCTAAATAAGGCTCCCAATCAGAGACAACCGAAATCAGCTGTCTCTAATTGGGAACTCATTCAGGTAACCATAGACTCTCCTAGATAACTAACCAACATAGACAACGCTAGACATCTACACTCAACACAAAACCATATACTACACCCCATAACCCCTTTACCATATAAACACCCAACACCAACAAAACATAAACATTCCCCATGTCACACCCTGACCTAACTAAAATAATAAAGAAAACAAAGAATACTAAGGCCAGGGCGTGACAAGCATCGCCTGGCCCCACCTCGTCACGGTGAGCATGTCATCACGAGTCCATGACATGCGAGTGTTCCCCACTACAGTGATCGATGGAAAGTGCAGTGTTTCTCATGGAAGTGGTATGGACAGTTTTATTTGCAGTTTGAAAAGGGATGCTGTTTTCTGTAAAATGTGTAGACATTTCCCAGAGGCCACTATGGAAGGCTAATTTGTTTGAGACAGATATAAGGATTGGAAGTACCTTCGCAAGGCATGCTTCAAGCACCAGGCTAGCCAACCCCACTCTTTTGTACTGGATCAACTTGAAGGCTACAGTGCAAATCATCGCAATTTAACCAGGAGTAAATCAACTTTTAAATCAACTTAACCGCGAGGCCATGGACTATTCATTTGTAGAAAGGAATCGTGATCATGCCAAAGTAAACAGGACATAACACTATGTGGACATAAGGAGAGTGAAGAAGCCCTTAATTAATAAGGGCAGCAACTTTTGAAATGAAAAAAATGTATATATCTAAATATGATCCAAAAATGATTCATAGTCTGACTGAGCTGCAGACCCGGTTCTAGGAGGATAAATATGGAGTAATGAGAGCAGCAACTGCCTGTCTGCCAGGGTCTAGGACTTTTTCACTGAAATAATCACTGTTGGCTCCATGTAATCACTATCTTATAATCTCTGCTGAGGATGCTGAATTAAAGGTGTTTATTCAGCAACTGCGTCAGAATGTAGAGGGAGGTCAGGAATTCCCAACCGAAGTTATGGACTGCTGCAGCCCTGACATTTTCCCTAGCATCAATAGACTACTATAGTATTATATACAGTATATACTGTATACAGTGCCATCAGAAAGTCTTCTAACCCCTTGACTTATTCCAAATGTAGAGTTACAGGCTGAATTCAAATTGATTCAATATTTATTTTTCACCCATCTACACACAAACCCCCGGACTGACAATTTGAAAACATGTTTTCAGAAAAGCTAGCAAGTTTATTGAAAATGAAAATGAAATACAGAAATATCAAATTTACATAAGTATTCACACCCCTGAGTCAACATTTTATAGAAGCACCTTTGGAAGTGATTACAGCTGTGAGTCTCTAAGAGCTTTCCACACCTGGATTGTACAACATTTCCCCATTTATTATTTTAAAAATTCTTCAAGCTCTGTAAAATTGGTTGTTGATCATTGCTAGGCAACCATTTTCAGGTCTTGTCATATATTTTCAAGTAGATTTAAGTCAAAACTAACTCGGCCACTCAGGAACAGTCATTGTCTTCTTGGTAATCAACTCCAATGTAGATATGGCCTTGTTTTTTAGGTTATTATCCTGCTCAAAGGTGAATTCATCTCCCAGTGTTTGGTGCAAAGTAGACAAACATGTTTTCCTCTAGTATTTTGCCTGAAACATAATACTTTGTATTCAGTACAAAAAGTAGTTTTTATAGTATTACTTTACTTTAGTGCCTTGTTGCAAACGGGATGCATGTTTTTGGAATATCTTTCTTTTCACTGTGTCAATTCGGTTATTATTGTGGAGTAACTACAATGTTGCTGACAATGACCATCTGGATGATCCAGAGGAGGAATGGGAGAAGGTCATGTGGTCTGATGAGACAAAAATAGAGCTTTTTGGTCTAAACTCCACTCGCCGTGTTTGGAGGAAGAAGAAGGATGAGTACAACCCCAAGAACACCATCCCAACCGAGAAGCAAGGATCTCCCGGGTGGCGCAGTGGTCTAGGGCACTGCATCGCAGTGCTAGCTGTGCCACCAGAGTCTCTGGGTTCATGCCCAGGCTCTGTCGCAGCCGGCCGCAACCGGGAGGTCCGTGGGGCGACGCACAATTGGCATAGCGTCGTCCGGGTTAGGGGTTAGGGAGGGATTGGCCGGTAGGGATATCCTTGTCTCAGTATGTAAAAAATGTAATAAAATGTATGCACTCTACTGTAAGTCGCTCTGGATAAGAGCGTCTGCTAAATGACTAAAATGTAAATGTAAAATGTAAGCATGGAGGTGGAAACATCATTCTTTGGGGATGCTTTTCTGCAAAGGGTATAGGACAACTGCACCGTATTGAGGGGAGGATGGATGGGGCCATGTATCGCGAGATCTTGGCCAACAACCTCCTTCCCTCAGTAAGAGCATTGAAGATGGGTCGTGGCTGGGTCTTCCAGCATGTCAACGACCCGAAACACACAGCCAGGACAACTAAGAAGTGGCTCCGTAAGAAGCATCTCAAGGTCCTGGAGTGCCCTAGCCAGTCTCCAGACCTGAACCCAATAGAAAATCTTTGGAGGGAGCTGAAAGTCCGTATTGCTCAGCGACAGGCCCGAAACCTGAAGGATCTGGAGAAGGTTTGTATGAAGGAGCGGGCCAAAATCCCTGCTGCAGTGTGGGCAAACCTGGTCAAGAACTACAGGAAACGTATGATCTCTGTAATTGCATACAAAGGTTTCTGTACCAAATATTAAGTTTTGCTTTTCTGATGTATCAAATACTTATGTCATGCAAGAAAATGCAAATTATTTCCTTAAAAATCATACAATGTGATTTTCTGGATTTTTGTTTTAGATTCCGTCTCTCACAGTTGAAGTGTACCTATGATACAAATTACAGACCTCTACATGCTTTGTAAGTAGGAAAACCTGCAAAATCGGCAGTGTATCAAATACTTGTTCTCCCCACTGTAAATGTCTGGATTTGAGAGCTTTGATCAGCATGAAAACTCAAACCTGATGCTACCTTAGCCCGATGAGCCCCATATAAAATTCATTTCATGAGCCCTACGTTAACAACATTTAATAAACCCAAGCCCAAAAAATCCCAAATGATTGTATCAGGAATCAAGGTAAGACCCAGACACAGACCGTGTCGAAGTAACAATGTTTATTACAGCAACAGGGGCAAAGGTACAGGACGGCAGGCAGGCTCAAGGGCAGGTCAGGCAGAGGTTGGTAATCCAGAGGTGGGGCAAAGGTACAGGACGGCAGGCAGGTTCACGGTCAGGCAGAGTGGTCAGGCAGGTGGGCGGGCTCGGGGTCAGGACAGGCAAGGATCAAAACCAAGAGGAAGATAAAAGAGAGACTGGGGAAAAGCAGGAGCTGATACAAAAAAGACTGGTTGACTTGTCAAAACAGGAAACAAAGGGCTGTGAGACATGGGTTTAACTCAGGACACATGAAAGGTGTGGTGTATACAAAGGGTACGGGGCAACAGACGACGAACAGCAGAGGGACTAATAATTTTAGAGATGGGAGAGCTTGCGGGATTCCACCCGGAGCGGCAGATCCCGGGTGGATAGCCATACCTTCTGCCAAAGACGATACCGGGGCGCAGGGTTCTGATGGCGATCTGCTTGTCATCGATACCCGGAGGTGGTCTTGAGGAGGGCCGACCGGGCTCTCCTCCGGGTACGACGACAGCGGCGGACAAACATCTGGGCAGAAGGTACGCCGACCTTTTCCTCCTACTTGGGGAAGAGCGGGGGCTGATACCCCAGAGAACATTCAAAGGGTGATAGTCCCATGGCAGTAGGGAAGGGTGTTGCATGCATATTCCACCCACACAAGCTGCTGGCTCCAGGTGGTGGGGTTGGCAGAGACCAGGCAGCGCAGAGTTGTCTCAAGATCGTGGTTGGCTCGCTCTGACTGGCCATTTGACTTTGGGTGGAACCCAGGGGACAGGCTGGCCGACGACCCAATGAGGGTGCAAAATGCCTTCCAGAACCGGGACGAGAACTGAGGGCCCCGATCGGAGACCATGTCCACGGCAGTTCATGGATCCGGAAGGAGTGCTGCACCATGAGCTGGGATGTCTCCTTGGCCGAGGGTAGTTTGGGGAGAGGAATGAAGTGGGCGGCCTTGGAAAACCGGTCGACCACCGTCAGGATGGCACTGTTGCCCTCAGATGGGGGGAGACCCGTGACAAAATCCAGGGATATGTGGGACCAGGGACGGTGAGAGACAGGCAGAGGTTGCAGAAGGCTAGCCGGAGCTTGCCGAGGAGTCTTGTTCTGAGCATACACTGTGTAAGCGGAGACGAATGCGAAGACGTCAGGAACCATGGTGGGCCACCAAAAGCGTTGTCGCTCAAACGCCAGGGTCCGGCGGGAACCCGGGTGGCAGGCCAGTCTGGAGAAGTGGGCCAACTCCAGGACCGCGGAGTGGACTGCGTCAGGCACGAACATCCGGTTATCAGGACCCCCCCGGGGTTCAGCTGCGAACGATGTGCCTCCCGGACCTGTTTCCCTATACCACATCTGAGTGCTGTTGCCAGGCACGAGGTGGGAAGGATGGTCTCAGGCTCCGGGGTAATAGCTGTGGGACTATAACGGTGAGAGTGCATCCGGCTTGACATTCTTGGATCCCGGCCGATATGAGAGGGAGAAGTTGAACCATGTGAACAGCAGGGCACATCTAGCTTGCCTGGAGTTGAGACGTTTGGCGGTGCGGAGATACTCCAGATTTTTGTGGTCGGTACATACGATGAACGGATGTTCTGCCCCTTCCAGCCAATGCCTCCATTCCTCCATCTCCAGCTTCACTGCGAGAAGCTCACAATTTCCAACATTGTAGTTTCTCTCCGTGGCATTGATGCGATGGGAGAAGAAGGCGCAGGGATGTAGCTTCAGGTCCAGGGCAGAACACTTGGACAGGACCGCCTCCAGTCCTACATCCAACACATCGGCCACCACCACGAACTGGGGGATCAGGATGAACCAGGATGGGAGCAGTGGTGAAGCGGTGTTTGAGGTCCTGGAACGCCCGGTCAGCAGCAGGGGACCACGTGAACGGAACCTTGGATGAAGTGAGTGCTGACAGGGGGGAAGCCAGGGTGCTGTAACCTGAGATTAAGCGGCGATAGGAGTTGGTGAACACCAGGAAACGTTGCAGCTGCATCCTGGACGAAGGCTGGGGCCAATCCACCACCACTCTCACCTTCCTAGGATCCATCTGGACACTCCCAGTGGAGATGATGTACCCCAGAAAGGGGATGGCGGAGCGAAGGAACTCGCACTTCTCTGCCTGAACAAACAGCTGGTTCTCCAGGAGGCGTTGAAGAACCTGTCGGACGTGGAGCACATGTTCTTGGGGGGAGCGGGAGAAGACGAGGATGTCATCAATGTAGACGAAGATTAATCTGTTCAACATGTCGCAGAGAACAGAATTTACCAGAGCCTGGAACACAGCAGGGGCGTTGGTCAGGCCAAATTGCATGACCAAATATTCGTAGTGGTTTTCCATTCATCCTCCTCCCACATATGCACCAGGTGGTAGGCGTTCCATGGATCCAGTTTGGAAAACATGGTTGCCCCCTGGAGTGGCTCAAAGGCCGAGGAGAGGAGTGGTAGCGGGTAGCGGTTCTTCACCGTTATGTCATTGAGTCCCCGGTAGTCGATGCACAGGCGCAGGGTCTTGTCCTTCCTCTCCACAAAGAAGAACCCCTGCGCCGGCAGGAGGGGACGAAGGACGTATAAATCCTGCAGCTAGGGAGTCCCCAATGTAGGTGTCCATAGCCTTGGTCTCCGGTCCCGACAACGAGTACAGTTGTCCCCGGAGCGGAGCGGTGCTAGAGAGAAGGTCAATCCCATATTCATAAGGTCGGTGCGGCGGAAGCGAAGTGGCCTGGGCCTTGTTGAACACCTTCCGAAGGTCCTGGTACTTCACAGGAATGGCGGAGAGGTCCGGGGAACCTGATGATAGCAGCATGATAATGCACATCCCCGTGTCACAAGGATTTGTACACAATTCCTGGAAGTTGAAAATGTCCCAGTTCTTCCATGACCTGCATACTGACCAGAAATCTCACCCATTGAGCATGTTTGGGATGCTCTGGATTGACGTGTACGACAGCATGTTCCAATTCCCGCCAATACCCAGCAACTTCGCACAGCCATTGAAGAGGAGTGGGACAACATTCCATAGGCCTCAATCAACAACCTGATCAACTCTATGCAAATGAAATGGGTGGCGCTGCATGAGGCAAATGATGGTCACACCAAATACTGACTGGCTTTCTGATCCATGACCCTACTTTTTTTTTTAAAGGTAAATGTATCTGTGACCAACAGCTTCCTATGTGTATACCCAGTCCATAGATTAGGGCCTAATGAACTCATTTTGATTGACTGATTTTCTTTTATGAACTGTAACTCAGTAAAACCTTTGAAATTGTTGCATGTTGCGTTTATATTTTTGCTCTGCGTATATATACAAAATGTGTATCACAAGTTGGACGCTGCGCCTAACGCCTTTATGGGCGATTCAATTGCTCTTCAAACAGGTAAACTGGTCAAATTGGCCAACATAAGTGATGTGAAATTATATTCGCTACAATATTTTTGTTGCATAGTTTGCTAGCATGAAACAAGCGTTTAGACAACTCTCTCATTACATGACTGTTTAAAAGAATCCCTGTGATAAATCGGATGACCTACTTTGAGTTTGTTTTGAAGTGTTGAATGGGGCACAACACGCGGAGCGTTCTTCCAGTGGAAGCAGACGCTAAACCACATAAGGTTTCAATAACAAAAGAATGAGAAACTCCCTCAAACAAATTATCGAACGCCCCCCTCTCCTCCCTATCGGTATTGGAGCGCAAGCCGGCTGGTTTTACTTGATGCTCTGGCCGGTCTCTTGTCTCCAGCGCTATGCTTCCCGTGGTCCAGAATAACAGCAGGTTGGGCCGCCTTCTTTCAACGCTCTACGTCACATTCAGCTTCCTAGTAAGCGAATTCAAATAGAATACAGCCCCATCTTCCCGCAACACTGACAAGGTCAGCGACCAAGGACCACATACCACATTTGGGGATAGACCGCGCCTATATTCGCAAAAGGTAATATGCGTTTCCTGAAAGTTATCCGGGATGGAATAATGCTTACTAAACTCCGAACAGCTGCCCGTGCGTTCACAATTATTATTGTTGTCAATGATACGCTTTGCTTCGGCATTTAGAGAGCTGCTTGGTCATCGGGACAACAATAGCCTACATCACGTAGGCTACATGCTTTATAAAACAAACAATAGGCTGGATTTTGAATTACATTATGTTTCAGCTTGAAATGTACATATATTGTGCGTAATCACGGAGTTAACGAAATGTGGCACCGACAGACATGTTATTTGTTACTCTTATTACTCCCAGTATTGTGCGATTGATGCTTATAGACTACATTAGCCTAGAGAATTATGAATACTTTTTTATGTAGGCCCAGTGTAGACTATGATATGCATATTTGGCTGGTTCCATCCGGTTTCTATCAGCAGCACACGCACACAGAGTATCTGACTACACGGATTAGGATCTACACGCGGGTATTGCATCATAGTTTGAGGCATCACCGATCAGTAGGTCTACTGTACATTTATCTTCTCATCCCGTGCGTCTCGATGCCTAATATGATGTAGCCATTTTCCCACTGAGATGACACAGTTACCAAATCATACTAGTCTATTATTATCCAAGGATCTGATCTGAAGGTTTTTCGTAAACAGGTTTGGACCAAGCAGAGGATGTTTCACTCTCCGGGTCAGCTGGTGCGCTTTAAATATAACATCGGTCAGTCACGTTTGGTCTGTCTTTTTTCCACCTTGACTTGATATAGCACGAGATAAAAATGTTTTTTTACAAAATGACCAGCGAAGTCTGCCTGGTTCTTGGGTAATGCACGATGTTATTGGGATGTTGGGCAATATATGGCTTGCATTGTTGAAAGATATGTAGACAAAGAACAATGGGCCATAGATTTGGCTATGTGCACATATTGATTATGAATTAATAATGCACTTGAGGGGTTTTCACGTTCCTCCCCAGGTCATGACTTTGCTCTGTGGTAGGCCTATTGGAGAAGTTTTGGTACTGGCCGTAGGCTGGTTCTGTCTCTGGTACTGGACTACTTTTTTGAGGTTACTAATGGCAGGGTAATATGTAGATATTGCAGACATGAGAAACCTTTGTACATTGTTGTATTGTAACCTAGATAGGGGCCTCTCCACTTTATTGAGCCACCACTTCATAGTTGACCTGACAGATGGCTAGGAAACATTAAAATCTCAATATAAATGGTGCATTCTTGTGCGCTAGTCTATGTAGCTAAATAATACATGGATGGTTAGCTTCAAGCTTAGCTGACTCATCTCCACAACCCTTTGTCATCTGCCTCTTAGCCTCACCATCCATCTGGCTTCCCAACCCCTCTGGAGATAAATCAGTTTTATAGACTGCCATCTCACAGGGGAAAGGGTTTCTCATCGTGACTAAAACAAGCAGTGACCAGCCAACCATCGTCAGCAGCCCGTAGGCCATCTTTCACTGTTGTGATTTGGGTAACATGACCTCTGACTCGATCCTAAGTACTGGAAGGTTGTCATAGCCCTCAAGCCACATTCATTTTCCTCTGCTCTAATGTGTTTCACTGTTTTCATGTAAACTAAAGCAGTGTTCCCCCTGAGCATGTGGGTAGAAAATCAAACCTTAGGGCTGCTGAGTTGCTGAGGTTTTAACACTTAGGTGTTACAATAATTCCCAAACAAGTTTGTGGTGTTGACATAGTATTTACAAAGCTGTTGTTATGATTATTATTGTGTACACAATAGTGATGGGGGAAAAATCGATACAGTTACATTTAGCAATATTATTTTGGACAAATAAATAGATATAGTAATGATTTTCTAATCAGCGTTAGCTAGTGCTAGTCAGTTGAACCTGTGCCAAAACTCTGGTATTGTTCATCCTTAAGCTTGTTCTCCATCTTCTTTTTAAATATTGAGCCAACATGTTTCCAGCACTTTTATTTCCATGACTAATCAAAACTCATTTTCTCATGCTCTCTCTTGTCTCTCTGCAGTAGATATAGTGAGCAATATGTTCTCATATGTTTGCAAATTTGGAACATCAAATTGCAATAAAATCTCAGTATCGAATCGCAATACATATAGAATTGTGAGAATCGCAATACATATCGTATAAGCAGCTTAAATATCGTGATAATATCATGACGTGAGCTCCCTGGCAATTTCCGGCCCTAGTATACAATCTATTATGCCATCGTGCTTCTACACCTGCATTGCTTGCTGTTTGGGGTTTTAGGCTGGGTTTCTGTACAGCACTTTGATATATCAGCTGATGTAAGAAGGGCTATATAAATACATTTGATTTGATATTAAGCTGTTCCCGTTGTCAAGGTTTGGTGCTTTTGATGTTTAATAAGTGCTTGCACGATTCAATATGAAACAATTTCCGGTGTCCTACATCACAGTATATTAGGCATAGAAATGCCTTAGATGTATACCGTGTAATATGCCAACTGGAGTCAGGTATGTATTAGGTTGCATACCTTCAGTAAGTCCCTAGCCTGGCACAAGAACCCTTGATCAACAACGTGGCTTAGGTGCTCCGTCCAGTGCTCCAGTCCCATGGTGCTGTAGTAGAAAACAGGAGTGGAGCTCAGACTAATCCCCTGTGAGTATTTCAGTCCTCTACAGCCGTAGCTTATCAAAAGAAGTTGTAAGAGACAGTTCATGTTCGGTCAGAGCCCAGTTTGTTTATGCTTTTTCTCCAGTTATGGATGTCCTGTTTGGCGTTTACGTAGCCTAACCCTTACTCAGTGGTCCCCTTTGACCCCCCCTCAAACAAATACTTGGATTAAATGTCCCTCAAATCAATGGAAGCTAATGAAAAAATGTTTGTTGTACAAGAATTTAGAAGAATCATCTACACACTGTTATCAAACTACTAAAGCTTTACACTTAAAATGTGTGGTGTAATATGTAATGTTTTCCCATACCATTACTTAGGTATTGACGCTGCAGAACATATTGGCATGGTTCTTGGCAGGTTGGTTCTTGGCACTGGCAGTACTGGATGTTGCGCCGGAGCCATGACACTCTGCCTAGACAGAAATCACCACTTGTTTTAGCTCACCCTGTGCACCAGGAGGGCAGAGTTGGCACTTAAGGACCAATGGAACGGTTCCAAAAGTTAACACCACCTACCTGGCACGCTGGGTGAGCTAAATCAATCGCACCTGCTGACTACGCACAGGCACCGCTCAAGGCCTTCCATGGTAATTAAAGGTACTTACTTAGCAGCTGAAGACATGTCTAATAAGTAGTCTAAGTGGGTGTGGTTAGCTGGTAGATGGTAGATACGTCACCACCTATGCATTTGAACAAAATCAGCTCGGTAATGGGTTAAGAGAACCTTTAGTAAAAGGCATCCGGTAACACTTTACACCAAGTTGTTCTCATACCTGTGTAGTAACTTGGTATTTACTCTTGTAATGCCATTATATTAACAGGTCTATTGTTGCTCAAAATATCTCCTTATAGCCCTAAATGTGGTAGATAGACTTATTGTGTGCTTTGCCATTACCAGTTGTAAGACTACTTTCTGGGTGTGTTGCCATAGAAGTTAGAAAGCAGAAACTACAATAATAGGGTATCAAACACCTATTGATTATTTTCATGGAAAGACCCCTGACTGCTGGGCAGGGTGTGTCTACTCTGGCTGTCAATGGCCCCATTGTCTCTCAGTCGTCTTTCTTCTATTGAGAAACCATGGAGGTTGTTCTTTCTGTTGCGTCTTTACTATACAGGTCTTCAAAGAGGAAACTTTATACTGGATCACTGTTTCTGGTAGATTACTTTCCATCTTGATGAATGTTTATGTCAACGTTGAATCGTTTTGTGTGAAGTGAGAGATGGCAGTTGTGGTTAATGATGAGCTAGTTCTACGGATACACGTTTGCTACAGTACATACATTACTTTAAGGTGACCTTGAGGTCACGTGCCTGCTTTCGAAAAGGCTACAAGCCCATTCAACACCACCCTGGCTTACACTTTTGACATGCCAAGTCCTAGAATTAATGTATTGAGAGAATGAGAGTTCATTTGTTTCAACAGTTTGCTTTCGTGCGTAGCCTATATCATTAAAACTGCAATATGCAACTTTTTGGGCCACCTGACCAAATTCACATAGAAATGTGCATTATAGGTCTGTCATTCCTTCTGGGCTCCCGAGTGGCGCAGTGGTCTAAGACTCTGTATTCCAGTGCAGGAGGCGTCGCTGCAGTATCTAGTTCGAATCCAAGCTGCATCACATCTGGCCATGATTGGGAGTTCCGTAGGACAGTGCACAATTGGCCCAGCATTGTCCGAGTTTGACTGGGGTAGTTCGTCATTGTAAATAACAATTTGTTCTTAACTGACTTGCCTAGTTAAATAAAGGTTATAAAAAATATATACAATTCACATTGAAGCAAGTCTAAGAAGTGGTAGATCTGTTCTAGGTGTGCTATTTCTATGCTCATCATTAAAAGAGCTCACTATGTGGTATTGGTACAGTGAATAGACCTGAGGGTCTAAGAAATTATACTCTGCTGGGTGGAATTTTAAATCCTATGTCACCATTTTCCACTGCCACTTTGACCTCAACCAAAGCATGTTTTGGGCGTCGAACCAGAATTGGTTGGTTTTCTACTTGAGAAGAACAAATCAGGAATTCCAGAAACAGTCTTTGTTTTGGGAAAACATATAAACACGGTGGTAATATTAAGGTTTTGGAGCCTCTTCTTGAAAAAGGAAAAGTCTGCAAGTTGTACTATGAGGCCAACAATTGAACCTTTATTTAACTAGGTAAGTCAGTTAAGAACAAATTCTTATTAACAATGATAGCCTATCGGGGAACAGTGGGTTAACTACCTTGTTCAGGAGCAGAATGACAGATTTTTACCTTGTCAGCTTGGGGATTTAATCCAGCAACCTTTTGGTTACTGGCCCAACGCTCAAACCACTAGGCTACCTGCCGCCCCAATAAGCCAACAGGTATGGAAAGCATGTTGTATAGGAAAATGTTTTGATTGGGGCCGGGGATGGGCACCTGCCGTATGGCCTGACATATGGCAATGGTCAATGAAAATTGCTTCTGAAAGACAACACAGAGTTGTATAGAGCACTGTAATAGGGAACATTTCAGATGGATAAAGTTAATATTCAGTTAAGAGTCATTAACACAATACTTAGCATATTTATGAACTTTCTCTTTATTGTATACACATGATTTCCAGTGTTCTATTTGTGACACTCATTTGTGTCACAGGTTGATGGTCACTAAACTCCTTGCTGTATGTTATGTATTAAACTCATCTGTTGATAGTGAAGGACGTCAGACTCGAGGTACACTGAGCCGAGGGCACACTGATATTGTATTGATGACCTTATGAGCTTTGTGTGAATTCATCACCCAGTGTCTGGTGGAAAGCAGAAACGTACTATCTTTTGTCGTGACTTTGTACAAGACTCTCTGGCTGTTGTTTAGAGAACATTGGTGCTGTGATATCAAACAAAAAGGGGGTGGGGGAAATATGTTTAATTGTCACATACAGTGAAATGTGTTGCTTTAACATGGTCAGCCATAGTAGTACGGCGCCCCTGGAGCAAATTATGGTTAAGTGCCTGCTCAAGATCACATCGACAGGTTTTACACCTTTGTCAGCTCAGGTATTCGAACCAGCGACATTCAGAGAAGGCGGATTAGACATTTCTCTTGGCTTCTGTTCTGGAGATGTTCTCCCTGAATTCTTATAATCAATCAAAATGATTTTGATTGATGTGATCAATAACTGCTCTCCATTTTGTTCACCTGGAAAGTCCCTTTTACAAGCACTAATTTTCTCCCTCTCAATTGATTTGCTCTCTATCTCTTCCTCATGTCTTCCTCTCCCACAGGCTATTCAGACCTACTTAATCAGGTAGTGTATGATGCTAATGAAAACACTTGGCTCAAATCTTCTTGTCAGTTTCATCCAAGGTGACACAAGATTCCCTGAGGACTAGACTGTCACAGGAGTGGCCTGTACCTGCCTGAAGGTCTGTGGATACACAAACCAGACTACAGCATGGTGACGTTAGTGACCTCGCAATGCCTGAATGCCATTAATACCTCTGAGCAAGGGCCCAACAAGAAACTTCTATACTGCCTGTTTTACATTTAGGCAGAATTCAAATGCAGTTACAAGATATGAGAAAAATAGTTTTGTATCATTGTTCTACTTCACCTCTATGACCGTGGCAATTGGCGTAGCTGCTATTTATAAAACCAAAATGATAACACGTCAATGAAAAAAAGTGTGATTATCCCATAATTTGCAAAGCTCAAAACCGCAACCAGCCTCAGAGTGGCTCTATATTTACTCAAATCGTTCTGTCAACGTGGTGCCAAGATAACTCTGAGTAGGTTACATATCCATTTTCATTTTCGCTCTGCACACTCTATGCCACATAATCCTGTTGGGTGTACCAAGAGACACAAAGCCACCAATCCTGCTCATCATGTTGCTCATGGGCAGTCAGTTGTGTTGCTGCAGGTGGTACATTGTGTCCGTTAACTCAGTTACACGGCTTCTCTGTTTCTGGCTTCATTGTTACTCAACGTAGCTCACCTGAAACAGAACACAGACAGGCTCAGAAGTTGTACCCCTTAGTCAGCACAGGTCTAGGATCAGTTTACCTTGGCCATGAATGTCAGAAGGCAGACTTTAGGCAGCCTGTCAAGCTATCCCTCAGGTTCGACCTTGGACGAAGTAGCCTTGTGATTTACAAAGGAAAATGCAGACCTACCAGCTTGACAAACTGCCAAACCAAAGACACACACACACTATTGTGTTACATGCTCTGATCAGCTTGTCATTGAGATAATTTGATTAGAGGAATGCTGTTGTAGTGGTTGGCTACCTGCCTCTGCATTCTAATTCTAATGCTCCATTGTCCATTTAACCTTCCCTGAAGTTTACGGTAACAGGAGAGTTTCGAGCACAGGTAGACCTAAGGTAGGCACACTGTTTGCTCAGTTCAACAATGGGCAAGGACAGGCATCTGAAGTGTCTTGTGATTGGCTTAGATGGGACACATCCTTCTGGTTGGACGGGACTGGGGTTGGTTGTCTCTGGCTGTGAAAGCGTCTGCCCATCCTTCTGTCAGCTGCTATTCTGAGACACCAAACAGAGGAAAGACACATTACAGAGGACACATGACATCATGGGGAGAGGGGAGAAACTTCTGTGGAGCACAAAGAATGAATAAACTTATCTTGAAGAACACAAGTAGGCTCATGTAAGTCAAACAGCCTAAACAAACTTGTTTTGTATACTCACAGAAAGTTTTTTTGTGTGACTGTTATCATCGCTTACACTGTGTGTTCTGGTATGTTCACTATACTATTCAGACTTATAAACCTAAGCAGCTTGAGTCCGGAGACCCCGTTATGCATTGTCGTCACGTTCAATCAACCAACCCCACTATCAACCCCAGCCAATAATCAGATTAGACTTTAATACCATATGGATGTTTGAAAAATAGATAATCTCTGAGTTTAATTAAAAGAGCAACACATGGGAATATGCACAGAGGATTATATATTTCAGTGATAAGCAAAAAATTTAGCTTAAGTTAGAAATGTAAAAATTATTGTAAGTCAAACACCTGAAAAGAGTGAGGTGAAGATGCCCGGGAACGCCTGTAGGAATACATGTTCTGTACCACTTCACCCTCCGTTAAGCCCACATAATACAGGCCACAAATACTCATGGTGTCTGTTAAATAAGAACTGTGTTTACATAGTTGTGATGAAACAACGTCTTTATTTAGAAAAGCTAGGTTGGAGATATTCCTTACCTAAACAATGTTGTGTTTGTGTGTATGTGTGTGTCAGAAGTCGTGTAGTGTGGTGTAGTGTAGAGGTCGACCTCTAGTGTAGTGTAGTAGCTATAAACCAGCTGATAAAATCTCGAATTTCAACTACTATCAGTTTTAGCATAAGATATAAATAGGCTTTCTAACGTCTTTATAGTGACGTTGAGTCACTGTCTTCATTCACGTTTTCCTTTTTTCTTCTGAAAGGTCAACCTTTCAGAATTAGCTAAACTAGCGACTAGTTTAGCTAATTACCTGCCGTTGTCAGCTGAGATGGGACTGAATATGAATGAGGCTCCACAGCAGTGCAATCTGATCTGGCCACGACTTGATGAGAGACAGAGACCGATATAATTTATTGATGCCACTGCACCATGTTGTTGCCATGGAGCCCGTTTTACAGCCACTCTTGAGATTAAAATGGTAGGTTCTAGTTTTAGTGCTTTTGTGCCCTTCTGGTTTGGTTGGAACTTCAACCACTTTCCTCAACTCTTTACCTTGAACAGAGGTAATGTGTTATGGGTCTTCCTTCATGCTTCTAACCTACCTAATCAAAGCCATGCCATACCCCTGTTAAGCTGTATCGTCTAGAGTATGGCAAGGCACGTTTTACTAAACTAGGATAATCCCATTGAAATAAGCTTTTACTTGTGATGTTGAAATGCCTTCATAAGCCAGTGGTTGGTTGTGTTATGTATGTGAGATCAGAAAAAAATTGAATGTTAATTAAGCTCATTGGATCACGAAGGCACATATTAATATCACTCATCAGTTGTTGTAGATTGTGTGTCTGGAACTAAGCAGCTACCTCTTAACCATGATATCTCTTGAACAATTTAGAAAGTGTGTATGTGTGGTGTATGTGTGTATATACGATCAGAGACATGTTTGCTTTGTCAATAAAGACACGTGATCTTGGTCACTGCTGCCCGTACAACACTCCCCTGTCACTCCACTCTCCACCCATTCTGGTTTCCATTACTCCATTACCTTCTGGAAATGGGAGGGCAGAATGGGGGGTGGGGGTGGAGGGGGCTACCCTCAAGGTGAAAAGTGGGTGGGCCAAGAGCTGATCTGGTTTAAGGTAGAAACTCAACCTTGTGACAAGGGTGATTAACTCTGTCAGTGTGCTCACGTGCTTTCTGGAGCTGAGATCTGGTCTTATGACCCAGCAGTCAAGTGTTTAAATGACAGGGACATGGCCTCAACCTGTGGGAAACTGATTTTCAGTAGGGCGTACACTTAAATCATGCCATTGTCAATGTGGTATTGGTGTTAGCTACAATTGTCTCCAAACAACCTTTAACCTCTGAATATTGTGCCTAATGGTCCACATAAGTAGTCCACCTTATGTGGGAGAGAATTGTCCACAAGTAGTCCACATATGAGAGTTCTTTTAGTATACATTTTTTATAACTTACATTTTTTATTCGTTATTCAACCCTAAATTTACAGTACAGAAATTAATCTTAGAGGGAGTGGAGACGTCATTATCATCATTATTGTCCAGCTCCCCTACCCAGAGAGCTTTTCAACGGTTTCTCCCCCTGTTCGTCTTCATATCTCCCCTGTACTGACTCTCTCTTTCCTCTGCCTCTTCATATTTCCCCTGTACCGACCCGCTCTTCCTCTTCATATCTCCCCTGTACCGACTCTCTCTTTCCTCTTCCTCTTCATATCTCCCCTGTACTGACACTCTCTTTCCTCTGCCTCTTCATATCTCCCCTGTACCGACCCTCTCTTTCCTCTGCCTCTTCATATTTCCCCTGTACCGACACTCTCTTTCCTCTGCCTCTTCATATCTCCCCTGTACCGACTCTCTCTTTCCTCTTCCTCTTCATATCTCCCCTGTACCGACTCTCTCTTTCCTCTTCCTCTTCATATCTCCCCTGTACTGACTCTCTCTTTCCTCTGCCTCTTCATATCTCCCCTATACCGACCCTCTCTTTCCTCTGCCTCTTCATATCTCCCCTGTACTGACTCTCTCTTTCCTCTGCCTCTTCATATTTCCCCTGTACCGACCCGCTCTTCCTCTTCATATCTCCCCTGTACCGACCCTCTCTTTCCTCTTCCTCTTCATATCTCCCCTGTACTGACTCTCTCTTTCCTCTGCCTCTTCATATTTCCCCTGTACCGACCCTCTCTTTCCTCTTCCTCTTCATATCTCCCCTGTACCGACTCTCTCTTTCCTCTTCCTCTTCATATCTCCGCTGTACTGACTCTCTCTTTCCTCTGCCTCTTCATATCTCCCCTGTACCGACCCTCTCTTTCCTCTGCCTCTTCATATTTCCCCTGTACCGACCCTCTCTTTCCTCTTCCTTTTCATATCTCCCCTGTACCGACTCTCTCTTTCCTCTGCCTCTTCATATTTCCCCTGTACCGACCCGCTCTTCCTCTTCATATCTCCCCTGTACCGACCCTCTCTTTCCTCTTCCTCTTCATATCTCCCCTGTACTGACTCTCTCTTTCCTCTGCCTCTTCATATCTCCCCTGTACTGACTCTCTCTTTCCTCTGCCTCTTCATATCTCCCCTGTACCGACCCTCTCTTTCCTCTGCCTCTTCATATTTCCCCTGTACCGACCCTCTCTTTCCTCTTCCTTTTCATATCTCCCCTGTACCGACTCTCTCTTTCCTCTGCCTCTTCATATCTCCCCTGTACCGACCCTCTCTTTCCTCTTCCTCTTCATATCTCCCCTGTACCGACTCTCTCTTTCCTCTTCCTCTTCATATCTCCCCTGTACTGACTCTCTCTTTCCTCTTCCTCTTCATATCTCCCCTGTACTGACTCTCTCTTTCCTCTTCCTCTTCATATCTCCCCTATACTGACTCTCTCTTTCCTCTTCCTCTTCATATCTCCCCTGTACTGACTCTCTCTTTCCTCTGCCTCTTCATATTTCCCCTGTACCGACCCTCTCTTCCTCTTCATATCTCCCCTGTACCGACCCTCTCTTTCCTCTTCCTCTTCATATCTCCCCTGTACTGACCCCTGTTCTTCCTCTTTCCCCCTCCAGTAAACAGTGAGCGCTGAGAGCCATCCGGGTCAGAGATGCCACCCCCTGCCGCAGGCCCCCCAGCAGTGACCCCTCCGGACGGGGGCTGGGGCTGGGCCGTGGTGCTGGGATCCTTCATCTCCATCGGCTTCTCCTACGCCTTCCCCAAGGCCATCACCGTCTACTTCAAGGACATCCAGAAGATCTTTGATTGCTCCTACAGCCAGATAGCATGGATCTCCTCCATCATGCTGGCCGTCATGTACGCAGGAGGTAAGACCAAGACAAGAAGTTGGTGTCCAGATAGTCTCTTGTTGAAGTCGTCTATCTGATTTGTTAAGAAGGTTGGGGTTCTGTATATGGAGTTTATCTTCACCATGTGACCTGTCCAGGGAAAACTCAGGCCCTAAGTATGGTACAAGGTACCTGTACTGATCTTATTGTGTGTCTCCTATGAGAACCTATGACCATCTTTAAATTGACATTCAAGAGGAACACATGGTTTCTGTGACTAGTCATCAGCATATTGTAGTAGTCATGCATCACATTTTCTCCTTCTCAGCATGACTTTACCCCTCACTAGGTTACCCAGTAGGCACATTGCTTGGCAGTGCCATGCTGGCCATCTGTTAGCGTATGCCATCCTATCCAGTCATTTCTAATTGTTGCTGTCAACAGGGTTTGTTGTATCCTAGATTGTTGTTGTGATGGCGGTGACAGTGATGGCCAATTGGCCATAGAGAGCCAAGGACACCCAATACCATCCTCTATATGTGACAAGCCTGTACAAGGCACTTGTCCCTCATTAAAATGTTTAGTGTAATTCATTCATATTGATCTCTGAGCAAAAGGGGAGAACAGAGCTTCATCAGCTATTCATTAAACACCTGCTCTCTTGTCCTATGTGTTTGCACCAGCTGTAGGCTGATAAAGCAATTGTCCTTTTAGTGTTTAATGAATTCTTCATTTCGACAAGCAACGGACAGCCCAGTGCGGTATATGCTGCTCTCTGGAATAACATGGCAGAAAAACAAATCACGCATCACCAAATATTTACCCCAATCAGAGAGCTGCTTATTGAGGGTGTTTGTCCTCTTGGAAGAGGAAGGAGACTTGTGGCTCCTTTACAACGCACCTGTTGTTTTTCACACCGCCTGCCGTCTGTGCTTTTGACGCAACTGCCACCTCAACCACGAGTTCAGAGGTCAGACACATACTGAATTCTCCAGGGCAGTCATCAGGCAGACTCCCTAACTGATAAGATAGCCGTGCCACTTATGATGCTGATTGGATGTCAATCACAGAGCAAACAAACTGGAAATGCTTGCCATATCCTCAAACATCAGGATAAGACTATGTGTGTGTAACGATCATTGTCCTCGTCTGATGAGGAATATGAAGGATCGGACCAAAATGCAGCGTGGTACGTGTCCATGATAAATTTATTAAACAGAACACTGAATACAAAATAACAAAGGTGAAACAACGAAAAAGTCCTATCAGGTGACACAACACAAAACAGGAAACAACTACCCACAAACACAGGTGGGAACAGGCTACCTAAGTATGGTTCTCAATCAGAGACAACGATTGACAGCTGCCTCTGATTGGGAACCATACCAGGCCAAACACAGAAATACAAAACATAGAACAAAACATAGAATGCCCACCCCAACTCACGCCCTGACCAAACTAAAATAGAGACAAAAAAAAGGAACTAAGGTCAGAACGTGACACTGTGGCTCTTGCTGATTTCAAACAACAGCAGCCAACCTATTTTTATGATGTATGGCCACACACACATATTAGATACAGTTGTTGTGCATTTGTGGTTGTAAGTGAAGGCAACTATTTCATATCTTCCTGGGTGTTGTGTGTCTCCATAACCCAGGGTGTAACACAGATACTGAGATGAATGATTAGTCATGATGTTGATGGGTGCAGAAAAGAGCCCAAAGGGAATTTATTGTGAAATATTGCACACTATTACATCAGCTATATTGCCGCCTACTGCAGATCTCCCGTCCCTCCTCCCTTCTAGCCTGGCTGAGTGTCGCTCTGCAGTGACGTGCTAAAATGGAGGCTGTGTGTGTGTCAGTGTTGGATCAATGTCACTAATCCACACAGAGAGAGGGACAGTTGACCTTGGCTAGGCTAGGCAGCATGGCTACGTACAGTACCATCCTCTGTTGACGGTCTGCACAGCAGAGCTCTCTCACTGCCAGGCACATTAGCCTCAATGCTAACTGAACTGTCCAGAAGACATATGGCTAGCTAAGCTGTGTTATTAGTCGATCAACCACTTATAGAATTCATGTTTGCGTCCTTGCATAACTGTTCTGGAAAACAACTCTAAGTTTCATATATCAGCGCTTTATTCCGTAATGAGAGAGACATTAATAGTATGATGGATTGCAAACATCAGTTTCCTGCATAGTCAGCTATCTTGACGGTTTATCAACCTTTTCTTTTCCAACCTCACAAATCAGGGAGTGGTAGAAAAATGGGTTACACAAACTTCCATCTTTCTGCTGTCAAACTAGCTTTTAGGTCCTGTGAAATAAATCACAGCTGGAAGGGTAACTGACGGGTATACCCATGCTCTTGTAGGTATTTGTTTCCATGATTGAGTCCATATTTTGCCTCAAGACACAAGCAACATTAAGTTATGGTATCTGATCATGCTTCATTAAAATGTTTTATTATTGATCCCAATCATATTGGTAGGGTGTCACGTTCCTGACCTGTTTTCTGTTGTTTTGGTATGTGTTTAATTGGTCAGGGCGTGAATTTGGGTAGGTAGTCTATGTTTTCTGTTTCTATGTTGGTTTAAGGGTTGCCTGGTATGGCTCTCAATTAGAGGCAGGTGTTTGGCGTTTCCTCTAATTGAGAGTCATATTAAGGTAGGTTGTTTCACAGTGTTCGTTGTGGGTGGTTGTCTTCCGTGTCTGTGTATGTTGCACCACACGGGACTGTTTCGGTATGTTTGTTCGTTCGGTTTTTGTGTAGTCTGTTTTTTTCCTGTTCTTGCGTTCTGCGTGTTACATGTAAGTTCTTAAGTTTAGGTCAGTCTTCGTTGTTTTGTTATTTTGTAAATCATTTCCAAGTGTTTGTTTTCGTGTTTTCGTCGTCTGTCTAATAAATCATTATGTATTCACAACCCGCTGCACGTTGGTCGAATCACTACTCCTCCTCCTTCGTATGAAGAGGAGGAACGCCGTTACATAGGGCCTGAGATACAGTATATTCAAATATAGCGTGTTCAATGTCACTAATAGTCTAATTTATTGTCCTTAAAGTTACTGTCAAAACAAACTCCTAATTTGCTTTTGGTAACCTGGAAAGTGTGTCCAGCTATTGCAGCAATTAAACTTCACTTATGAATTCCTTTTTAAAAGGAGCTAATATGAAACCTCAAGGGCTCCCTCCACTTGGCCTATCCAGGTTCCACCACCAGACTCAGGAGAATACTGACAAGTGCTCTGTATGCAAACGAGGATGGCTCCTCTCATCAAGGTCGAAAAAAGATTCAAGCATAGCAAATGAAGTCAGGCGACGTCTTCCCCAAACTGCTTTTTAAAAAGCACCGCTCCCCGAGTCCAACACAGATACGGCACATCTTCTGCTTGCTAATAGGGGCATTATTCAAAAAAAGGGAAAAATCTTTCATTACTCTTATCGTTTCTTATTCAATTTACTCTTCCTTTTGTTTAACGTCTGTCATGAAAGGGGATATTGTGTGACATGCCATAGAATCAGAGTCATTCCTCACCCTATCAAGTAATGGAGACCAGTCGTTCAAACATAACAGGACTTTAGAAATACAAAGGACAAAGTTTCCCTCAACAACAACTTTTAGAAATTTGACAAGGACACAATTTAAAAGGAATTGTTTGGACCTGTCAGTTTGATGTACTATCAATGACCATAGAGAGGGTTGAATAACGGGTTGACCCACTAAAACCAACATCTGCTAAGATTCACTTGCTGCCAGTTGTCTTGTGTTGTATGCCTCTAAGAAGTTGTGTGGCAAGCCCTTATTGAAGGTAACAATGAAATGGAAAGTGCAGTGTGGCATAGTAGCGTGATGCTGGTCGGCCCCACTCAATTCAACTGCCTGTGTACTACCAATATCAAGTACTTACTGTTACTCATGGAAAATTGTGAATGAAAAAGAAACGGCGCTCAGGGACAAATGGGCCATGGAGCCAAGGTCTTCTGATCACTTCAAGGTGTGTGTCATAGTTCCTGACCCCCCCCCCCCCCCCCCCCCCCCCTCCCCTCACCCCTCTTTTTAGATACGAAAACATTACATTGCAGTGCACTTTCAGAAAATACATCTGGTAATCCTTTAATCCAGTGTAACCAGACCAATTCAGAGGAGCCCATTTACGTTAACCAGTGTTGTCTCACTGTTACATCTGAAACCTATCTATGCCCATACAGTGTGTATTCACACAGCCAGTGCCTATTATCCATTTCATAAGATAACTGGTTGCCACATTGGGTCTCTGTTTTGCATTAGAATGGCAGCTGTGCCTTGAAAGCTTATGAAACAGAGAGAACCATTGCGTGTCCAACCAGAGCTCAGTTCATTGACTTCACTCAGCAAGTCGATGGTGCTTGACGGGCGTGATCGATTCTGACTCATTCTGTTGGACTAATGCTCTATTAGTTTGGCCCTCAGCTCTCAGTGCAGCCTGTCCAAGGCTGACAGGCACCCATTGGTTAATTGTCTAGGTGCTGAGTTATGTCCAAGACCTCACCTGCACTTGGTCTTGCTGGTCCAACAGTACATTTATTGTGTGTCATGACGGGATCTCTGATACAAATGTAGCAAAGTTGGAAAATAACAGATGTTTTGTCAATGTGCTCTGTTCTTATTGGCAATAAGGCATTTATTTGTTTGACTACTAAGATAATGCTGTGTTATACCCATACCTGTTTGTTACTGATCTCTCAATACAGTCCTCACCCCCTTAATTAAGAATACATGCAGAACACTCAACACAATGTTGTACATTGTTTACCAGTATCAACAAGGTCTTGTTACAGTACTTCTATTTCCAGAGCCGGGAAGTTTCACGCTGTCTTTCAACACTAACAAGCTTAAATCATTAAGTAATCATTACATGATTACCCTACTTCTAAAAATTCACCTTTCCAGAAACAAGTCTCTCACTGTTGCCGCTTGCTATAGACCTCCCTCCTCCCTCTGCCCCCAGCTGTGCCCTCAATACCATATGTGAATTGATTGCCCCTCATATATCTTCTGAGCTCGTGCTACTAGGTGACCTAAACTGGGACATGCTTAACACCCCGGCCATCCTACAATCTAAGCTTGATTCCCTCAATCTCACACAAATTATCAATGAACCTACCAGGTACAACCCCAAATCCGTAAACATGGGCACCCTCATAGATGTCATCCTAACTAACTCGCCCTCCAAATACACCTCTGCTGTTTTCAATCAAGATCTCAGCGATCACTGCCTCATTGCCTGCATCCGTAATGGGTCTGCGACCAAACGACCACCCCTCATCACTGTCAAACGCTCCCTAAAACACTTCTGCGAGCAGGCCTTTCTAATCGACCTGGCCGGGGTATCCTGGAAGGACATTGACCTCATCCCGTCAGTAGATGATGCCTGGCTATTCTTTAAAAGTGCCTTCCTCACCATCTTAAATAAGCATGCCCAGTTCAAAAATAATTGAACTAGGAATAGATATAGTCCTTTGTTCACTCCAGACCTGTCTGCCCTTGACCAGCACAAAAACATCCTGTGGCATTCTGCATTAGCATCAAATAGCCCCTGTGATATTCAACTTTTCAGGGAAGTTAGGATCAAATATACACAGGCAGTTAGGAAAACTAAGGCTAGCTTTTTCAAACAGAAATTTGCATCCTGTAGTACTAACTCAAAAAAGTTCTGGGACAATGTAAAGTCCATGGAGAATAAGAGCACCTCCTCCCAGCTGCCCACTGCTCTGAGGCTAGGAAACACTGTCACCACGATAAATCCACTACAATTGAGAATTTCAATAAGCATTTCTCTACGGCTGGCCATGCTTTCCACCTGGCTACCCCTACCTCGGTCAACTGCCCGGCACCCTCCACAGCAACCCGCCAAAGCCCCCACCATTTCTCCTTCACCCAAATCCAGATAGCTGATGTTCTGAAAGAGCTGCAAAATCTGGACCCCTACAAATCAGCCGGGCTAGACAATCTGGACCCTCTCTTTCTAAAATTATCTGCCGAAATTATTGCAACCCCTATTACTAGCCTGTTCAACCTCTCTTTCGTATCGTCTGAGATTCCCAAAGATTGGAAAGCTGCCGCGGTCATCCCCCTCTTCAAAGGGGGTGACACTCTAGACCCAAACTGCTACAGACCTATATCTATCCTACTCTGTCTTTCTAAGGTCTTCGAATGCCAAGTTAACAAACAGATTACCGACCATTTCGAATCCCACCGTACCTTCTCCGCTATGCAATCTGGTTTCAGAGCTCGTCATGGGTGCACCTCAGCCACGCTCAAGGTCCGAAATGACATCATAACCGCCATCGATAAGAGACATTACTGCGCAGCCGTATTCATCAACCTGGCCAAGGCGTTCGACTCTGTCAATCACCACATTCTTATTGGCAGACTCGACAGCCTTGGTTTCGCAAATGATTGCCTCACCTGGTTTACCAACTACTTCTCTGATAGAGTTCAGTGTGTCAAATCGGAGGGCCTGTTGTCCGGACCTCTGGCAGTCTCTATGGGGTGCCACAGGGTTCAATCCTCGGGCCGAATCTCTTTTCTGTATACATTAATGATGTTACTCTTGCTGCTGGTGATTCTCTGATACACCTCTATTCAGACGACACCATTCTGTATACTTCTGGCCCCTCTTTGGACACTGTGTTAACTAACCTCCAGACGAGCTTCAATGCCATACAACTCTCCTTCCGTGACCTCCAACTGCTCTTAAAAGCAAGTAAACTAAGTGCATGGTATTCAACCGATCACTCCCCGCACCTGCTCGCCCGTCCAGCATAACTACTCTGGACTGCTCTGACTTAGAATACGTGAACAACTACAAATACCTAGGTGTCTGGTTAGACTGTAAACTCTCCTTCCAGACTCACATTAAGCATCTCCAACCCAAAATGAAATCTAGAATCGGCTTCCTATATCGCAACAAAGCATCCTTCACTCATGCTGCCAAACATACCCTCGTAAAACTGACCATCCTACCGATCCTCGACTTTGGTGATGTCATCTATAAAATAGCCTCCAACACTCTACTCAACAAACTGGATGCAGTCTATCACAGTGCCATCCGTTTTGTCACCAAAGCCCCATACACTACCCACCATTGCGACCTGTACACTCTCGTTGGTTGGCCCTCGCTTCATACTCGTCGCCAAACCCACTGGCTTCAGGTCATCTACAAGTCTCTGCTAGGTAAAGCCCCGCCTTATCTCAGCTCACTGGTCACCATAGCAGCACCCACTCGTAGCACGCGCTCCAGCAGGTATATCTCACTGGTCACCCCCAAAGCCAATTCCTCCTTTGGTCGTCTTTCCTTACAGTTCTCTTCTGCCAATGACTGGAATGAACTGCAAAAATCTCTGAAGCTGGAAACACTTATCTCCCTCACTAACTTTAAGAACCAGCTGTCAGAGCAGCTCACAGATTACTGCACCTGTTCATAGCCCATCTATAATTTAGCCAAAACAACTACCGCTTCCCCTACTGTATTTATTTTGCTAATTTGCACCCCATTATTTCTATTTCTACTTTTCACATTCTTACACTGCAAATCTACCATTCCAGTGATTTACTTCCTATATTGTATTTACCTCGCCACCATGGCCTTTTTTTTGCCTTTTTTTGCCTTTGAATATAGACTTATTTTTCTACTGTATTGTTGACTGTATGTTTTGTTTATTCCATGTGTAACTCTGTGTTGTTGTATGTGTCAAATTGCTATGCTTTATCTTGGCCAGGTTGCATTTGCAAATGAGAACTTGTTCTCAACTAGCCTACCTGGTTAAATAAAGGTGAAATAAGTTTTTTTTTTTAAATAGTCTATTACAGGCTGAATGTATGAGTTGAATGAAAGACCATGTTTTTAGTATCTCATTTGTTTCTCTTCCAGGTCCCATAAGCAGTGTACTGGTAAACACATATGGCTGCAGACCTGTCATGATCATGGGGGGAGTACTGTCTTCTATCGGGTTGATATCCGCTTCCTTCTGCAACAGCGTGGTGGAGCTTTATGTTTGCATCGGTCTTATAGGAGGTAATTCCGATGAAATCCATTTCAACTCATTCAGAGTTATTTAATTATAGTGTCAAACTCCTTAAGTGACTGGTTGAAAATAGGCCTACAACTGATTTGGAGTTTTCCATTCTGTCTTTCATAGTAAAATACTATAGATACATTACAAGAGTACAGCTAAGCTTGTTTTGTCAAATCATTTAATGACCACAGTCTGGCTACTTGAAGAAAATGTATATTATTCCGAATGTGTACTTATGAGATAATTATCAGATAATTATCTTGTTAGAAATGTATGATTTTTTTAACTCTAAATCATATTATCCTCTCTCCTCACAAAGGCCTGGGCCTAGCCTTTAACCTTCAGCCAGCCCTGACTATGATTGGCAAGTACTTCTATAAGAAGCGTCCCATCGCTAACGGAATAGCCATGGCTGGTAGCCCAGTGTTCCTGAGCAGCCTAGCCCCTTTCAACCAGTACCTGTTCAACTCCTTCGGCTGGAGGGGCAGCTTCCTCATCCTGGGGGGCATACTGCTCAATTGCTGTGTGGCTGGCTCCCTGATGAGGCCCCTGGGGCCACCGCTGGGCAAGATCAAGAAGGATGAGGAGTTGGTTGTTGCCAAAACCGCCACCAAGAAGAAGGAGACGACCACTTGTTTGGGGACTGTCAACAAGTTCATTGACCTGTCGCTTTTCAAGCACCGCGGTTTCCTCATCTACCTGTCAGGCAACGTCATCATGTTCTTGGGCTTTTTCTCGCCAATCGTCTTCCTGACGGCCTATGCCAAGGACATAGGCGTAGACGAGTACTCGGCCGCCTTCCTGCTCTCCATCCTGGCCTTCGTGGACATGTTTGCCCGGCCCTCCATGGGGCTCCTGGCCAACTCCAAGTGGATCCGGCCCAGGATCCAGTACTTCTTCAGCTTCGCCGTGCTCTACAACGGGGTGTGCCACATCCTCTGCCCCCTGGTGGAGAGCTACACAGGCCTGGTGGTGTACGCCGTGTTCTTTGGCTTTGCCTTCGGCATGGTCAGCTCGGTGCTGTTTGAGACCCTGATGGACCTGGTGGGGGCTCAGAGGTTCTCCAGCGCTGTGGGGCTCACCACCATTGTGGAGTGCTGCCCTGTCCTCATTGGTCCACCCCTGGCAGGTATGTCACTGATCTCTCAAGTCATTACTACTTAATTCAGTTGTGAGACATTGTTTACTTTTTAAGCAGTTGATATGCCAAAGGAATAAATTAAAGTCACCCAATTATTGCTTTATGGAGTGCTATTGCTTAGTAATCATTCACTTGGTTTGATCTTGATTATAGAGTTTGCTGATTTAGAGTGGAAAAGCCATTTTATGTTTTGGCATTCTTATAATATGTGCTTATTTGTCTAATTACAATAACAACAAATGGAAAGTTCATTCTGTGATTATTGGTCCTTGACAAAATGCTTCATTTACTTGACATAATGTCCTCATTAAAGATCAGTAGACATGAAGAAACTGATAAAGGCATATTTGGAAATGCAGAACATAACAATATGACAGACCTTCATCACTCAATAAAACATTAAAAAACTTTTACAAAATGTATTAACATTTACCCTTTCTATGCTCTTATTTACAGGTAAACTGGTGGACATCACCAAAAACTACAAGTACATGTATTTCTGCTGTGGGGCTGTGGTGATCATGGCCAGTATTTGGCTGTTCATCGGCAACTTCATCAACTACAGACTCCTGGCCAAGGAGCGCAAGCAGGAGGAGATGTACAAACGGACTGAAACCGAGGACCCTGACAGGGACCAGGATCAAAAGGAGACAGATGGGGACGCCCAGGCATTGGAGGACATGGTAGACCCCAAAGATGAGGACGCCATGCAGAGGGAGACCAACATCTAGAGCCCCTGCCTCCAGCCAACCACACCCCTCTCCACCACCACCCTCACGTCCCCCTCTGCCACTATCAAACTGCAGACTGAGCTCAAGTGGGGTGCCTCCTGGTCTTTCACTCTCCAGGGTTCCGCTCAGGGGCCTCCCCGCAGGGGCCCCTCTGTTTCAGAGACACTCAAACTGCCAGAGTAACAACGACAACCATGTCGTGGGACACTGCAAGGTGTATTGCTGGAAGAAGGGGTAGGATTTCCCTGACTACTACTCAAACATCAGACTAGCCGGAGATAATGGTGTAAGATATGTTAGGAGGCCACAAGGCTTGGAATATGAGAAAGAAGCTTTTGTCGCGTATCTAGGAATCTGTGAAATGCGACCTGTCGACAGAAATCTAGTACTGCTCATGTATTTAGCCTGTGCCACTAAACCTACCACACCAGCAACCCAATTCAACTGTTCTGATTGAAATCAATACAGGTTAATATCCCAGCTTCCTATGCTAGGAGCTGACATGCGAGGACACATAAAGTCTGTTAGTACCAGGGTTATGGTGAGAGACATATCATTGCAACACAGGAACAGAGATGAGTTCATGGTTTGGTGGCTCCAGTGACCATGTATTATACTGTCCTTTAGCGCACTGTGTCCGTTGTGTTCGTTAGCTAAACCTGCACAACTGCCAAGCTTCTAATCTAACGATATCACACCCGCTATTTTATTCACTATTGCATATTGCACATGGAGTCTGTATACGCTGCACTACTTCTAAATTGGCCATGTTTAGGCCTTATCCAAAACAACAATGAAACAAATGCAATTTAATCATATTTAATGAGGTTGAATGTAAATTCCTTTTATTGGCTGTGTTTCCAGGGGCCTTATTAAGAATACTTGATATTCGCAATCAAAATCATCTAGAAATGTGCATATTGCTGGTTTATACCAAATAAAGAATCCATGAGCAATATAACCTATTCCTAGCCATTGTTTTGATGTACGTATAAACAGGGATATTCATTTGTGTAGACAATGGTCATTTCTGGGAGTAGCTGTTTAACTTTCACCAATGATACATTGCCTTATGTAAAGAATGCAACTAAGTTGTGTCATATATACAGTACCAGTCAAAAGCTACTCATTACAGTGTTTTTCTTTATTTTTACTATTTTCTACATTGTAGAATAAGAGTGAAGACATCAAAACGATGAAATAACACATATGGAATAATGTAGTAACCAAAAAAGGGTTAAGCAAATCAAAAAATATTTTATATTTGAGATTCTTCAAAGTAGCCACCCTTTGCCTTGATGACAGGTTTGCACACTCTTGGCATTCTCTCAACCAGCTTCACCTGGAATGATTTTCAAACAGTCTTGAAGGAGTTCCCACATATGCTGACCACTTGTTGGCTGCTTTTCCTTCACTCTACTGTCCACTCTACTGTCCGACCAAACTATCTCAATTGGGTTGAAATCAGGTGATTGTGGAGGCCAGGTCATCTCTCCTTCTTGGTCTAATAGCCCTTACACAGCTTGGAGGTGTGCTGGGTCATTGTCCTGTTGAAAAACAAATGATATTCCCACTAAGCGCAAACTAGATGGGTTGGAGTATCGCTGCAGAATGCTGTGGTAGCCATGCTGGTTAAGTGTGCCTTGAACTCTAAATAAATAATTGACAGTGTCACCAGCAAAGCCTACTCTACATATCACAAAGACACTGTGGTTGGAAAGAAAACATCTCAAATTTGAACTCGTCAGACCAAAGGACGGATTTCAACCGGTCTGATGTCCATTGCTCGTGTTTCTTGGCCCAAGCAAGTCTCTTCTTATTGGTGTCCTTTAGTAGTGGTTTCTTTGCAGCAATTCGGCCTAATTCACGCAGTCTCTTCTGAACAGTTGATGTTGAGATGTGTCTGTTACTTGAACTCTGTGAAGCATTTATTTTGGGCTGCAATTTCTGAGGCTGGTAACTCCAATGAACTTATCCTCTGCAGCAGAGGTAACTTTGCGTCTTCCTTTCCTGTGGCGGTCCTCATGAGAGACAGTTTCATCATAGCGCTTGATGGTTTTTGCAACTGCACTTGAAGAAACGTTCAACGTTATTGACATTTTCGGAATTGACTGACCTTCATGTCTTAAAGTAATGATAGATTGTCGTTTCTCCTTGCCTCTTTCAGCTGTTCTTGCCATAATATGGACTCGGTCTTTTACCAAATAGGGATATCTTCTGTATACCACCCATACCTTGTGACAACAGCTGATTGGCTTAAAAGCATTAAGAAGAAAATAAATTCCACAAATTAACTTTTAACAAGGCACACCTGTTAATTAAAATGCCTTCCAGGTGACTACCTCATGAAGCTGGTTGAGAGAATGCCAAGTGTGTGCAAAGCTGTCATTAAGTCAAAGGGTGGCTACTTTGAAGAACCTCAAATATAAAGTATATTTTGATTTGTTTAACACTTTTTTGGTTACTACATGATTCCATGTGTGTTATTTCATAGTTTTGATGTCTTCACTATTATATGTAGGAAATATAAAAAATATAGAGAAACACTGTAATGAGTAGGTATGTCCAAACTTTTGACTGGTACTCTGTATATATATATATATATATTTATATATATATAATATATATATATATATATATATATATATATATACATTAGAAAGTATTTATCGAAGTGTTATAGAAATTACCAAATTAACATGCCTATTGTGAAACGGTTAAACAGCTTCTTGTGTGACCTTCATTTTTAAGTACAGTATTTCATCCTTTCAGCTCTAACTCTCTGAAATGACTTTTTGAGGGAAGTTGTAGTAAGCATAATGTTTGCTTGAAGAATTTTGTCAGCAATTTCTATTAACATAATAATGAACATCGTTTAACCAACTATGTACAGTACCATATGTACACAATTCAAAGTATAGCTTCACTTAATTAATAATATCTGTTTCATTGCACCACAAAATGTATACATGTTAATATGATTTAATATATGTTTAATAATAATTTGTACAGATAATATGCAAATAATGACCTAAATTAACAATAATTAACTAAATTATGTTATATGCAATATATTTTAATGTGCAATATACCATAACATTGTTTGACATTGATTCTAAATCCTCCATTGGCTGGATGCCATCCACAGAGAAAAAGTTTCATATTTTTTAAAGAATTCTTAATACCCATCACTTCTTGTGTTCTAGTCAAATAGCTCAACACAGCTTGAAACAGACATATGCACCTGTTAGATTGCGGTAGTTTGCTTACCGTCCCAATTTGTGTGTAGCCTACCAGCATTTCATATTTAGAAAAATATTTTTTTTTATATCATTATGATTATGTGATTTATGGTAGTTTTTAACTTGACTGTGGGCTGGATTACATTGGCAAGTGTCTACGTTTTGCTTGCAGCTGCAGTGTCTCTATTCCCAGTCACTGACAACAGGGGTCAGTCAGTATGCAGTAGTTCTTATTAAAGGATGAATGTACTGTACAATCACTTTTATATATCAAATAGCACTGCCCCCTACTGGTTTCAAAAGACCTAGACCAAATGTAACAATCTGAGCTGCCCTCAAATAGCAAAACGACACATTGTTCTCAGTGGCTGCTCTGTGTGATGTCAAAAGATAAGAAATTCCAAAATTAAATAAGTTTAAAAAAAAAAGAAAAGTTTTCTCTTTAGTTTCAATTTTATGTATTTTTTATGGCCTTTGAATATATTTTCTTTGTACTTTTATTTCCCTTCTATAGCTTCAACAGGTGTGTATATACTAGCATTTCACAGGGTGTACATTAACGGTAGATTAACACACTGCATTCATGTGCTGCTGTGGCAAAGCCATTTGTAGGCAATTATGTTTGTTCTGGAGCAAAATCATGTTCATTTCCATGTTCAACCATGTGTAGTATGTGTATGATTTGAGTTTGTGTTTTGTATAATCAGAAGCATTATTTCTAAAATAATAATATCATAGTGTTGCTTTTCCCTTTAGTTACCATATCAATTGCTAAACTGAAGGATTTGTTGTGCTGTTTTTGGAATGATTTAACTCTTCAGTATTCAACAGTTTCTTTCAAGTTATATCCTGTTTTTATTGTGAAGGAAACATAATCATATAAGGTTGTAACACTTTCACTTAAATAGTCTATTCTTTATTCCAATGCAATGCAGTATAACAATCTGGCTGTAACTTTGATTTGTGCCACAATTAAGTATAATATATATACATGACTTATATTGAAAAATAATAATACTTCACTATACTCATTATATACAATGAATCTACAGTATTCAGATTGTTCTGTACATAGTAATGTGAAGGCGATGTGATGCGTTTTTAAATGTGTCATGCTGAAATTATTTGCATATTATTTAAGGACCAAAATGAAATTGTATTGATTCAGACTATTATTAATGTGAACATTTAAATTTGGGTCAATTGAATAACAATTATGCACCATTAGCCTTATCAAATACACTTGGCTCCTATGTATGAAGGATTCTGTATTATAATGTTTTATTTTGGGCATGTTTGGTATGTCTGTAGGCTTATCATAATACCAACACTTTTTGATTTATAAATATATATTTTTTCTGTAAAGGTTAATCTGAACAAAATGCTAAGCCTAAATAGGTATACATGGAATCAGATGATCAAACAGCATCTAATACATCACAAGGAATTTCAAAGAATGTTTATACTTTTTCTTTTTGTTAATGCGTTTTCTGTTTTTATCTCTTATACGCACATGTTTATTATCCTATTGTAGCTAATGAAAATGTTGCCTACTATGATAAGGCTGTAACTCTAGTAATGATGCATTTAAAGATGGAGTTCTCTTGATTTGCTGACTGTGGACATAATGTCATCGACTCGGGTTGTGTCATAGCGTAATGTAAATTGTTTTTGGAAGTAAAACAATCCTCTTATGATTAATTCACAGCTTAGACTGTATCTCAATTATGACTCCTACAAGACTTGTGATTGTCATTCTTTTTTAATCAGAAGGGCTGAAAAGCACTTAGAAGCTTAACCGTGCAATGGACAGTGTTGGTGTGGCAAGGAAAACACACACAAATACATATTTAGCCGCAATACATTTTTATTTCACACATCTGTTTTCCCAGATGGATCTGGATATCAACAGGGGGATTAAAAACTTAAAGGAAGCGCAGATGATTTGCAGTTGCAGGAATGTCTTGCTCTACTAGGAGGCTAAAGCTGTCATTCATTTCATACTATTGAAAAGGTATTGTCAGTAAATGTTTAAGTTAACAAGTTACTGTGCCTTATTAGACCCTGATGAATATTGTATTTAAATATGATCCATTCATAAGCAAGTAAGGGTTTGCCTATAAACGACATTGTTTAATTGGTGTTGACACTGCATTTTGTGAGAGAGTCAACTGTGACAGTATTTTGGGGCGAATTTGTGTAATTTTTTTCTCAGTTCACTCCTTGATGTTTACAAATCCTATTCCATCATCTGATCTCGTGAGTAATTCATTTGGACATCTGAATGTGACATTTATTTTCCTTTTCAGTCTTCCACAGTTGTTATATTCATCACATTTTGAGAACATACTCTTGGATTTATGTGGTAGGGAACCCAGCCACAGTGACAAACAAAAATCCTAACCTTTCAGTACCTGTATGTCTGCCTTACATCAGAACACACAGAAGTCAATGGGCATAACACCCTGGTGATAACGACTCTTAAACTGGAATATAAAAGGTCCTGTTTTTAACTACGTTGGTTGTATGTATAACAACACATATATTACCATACTAGTCTAAGGATGCAAGCGCGCAGGAATGTTCCATGCACCGATTCTGAGTGAATTATGTATATTATATGGATTTGTGTACTCCCAACGATTTCACTTAAGGAGTACATAAATTAGCTCCTGTCAGTAGCTGAGTCCCAGTGTTGTAATAGCATAGACAATCATACTACATGTCAGACCGTGTCAATAATTCCACTACCTCTGCAATTGTCATTTTAAAGCAAGTATAATTGTCACACGGGTACGCAGACGTCCAATTACATTTTTGTAATTGTAATATAAAGAAGTTGCATCACAATAGTCCAATAAAAGATCATGCGAACACATCCTCTGTTCACTGCACTTTTTTAAATGTATTATCTTTGCATAATTGGTGTGAATCTCTGATTGATCGTTTGGGCATGAATTGATTAATGGACATGCTAATATTGGCTACATTGACTTTCATTGTTTGTTGTTCAGAAATGCTCATGTTAGCGACGTGTTGAAGCGGCTAGATGTACAAAACAAAAGCATGGATTACTGCTTCTCCTTTCAGGGTAAGAAAATAAATAAGTAATTAGGAAATGTTGATGAACTATCCCTTTAAACCTATAGTTTTGACAGACACCTTATGATGATCCCAATATCAAAATGTGAAGTGGTCTTTTTGAGAGAGGCAAATCACTTTTTCCCAGCAAGGTACTGAAACATTCCAAACCATCAACCACCTGATAACCCTATCAGTAAACAGTGTGTTTGTTCCCTCCCTAACATTCACCATACAGGAAACTTTACATTTGTATTCGATCAATAGTCAATGTGAAAGTGCATAGCATCTTTAAGAACGCCAGTCCCCAGTTCTGATTCCGCATTTGCCTATAAATATGAGAGATCATTTCTATTGTCACATTTTAGGATGCAAGCCGCAGTCTCGTTCAACTCTGTGCATGCCCTCTCGTTAGTATGCAACGCTGTTTTGCAAGGCATGCGTGCCGATGATGGCTGAAGACCCCCAGGCTGGGTTTCAGGCTAGATTTTAATGGGGCGGTAAGGGTCAACAAGAGAGGGGAGAACAATGAGCCTCTCTAGTTTCCTGTGATAGGCATTTTAACAGGGCAGCGGACCCCAAGGGAATGGTATGGGGTTTGAATGCAGGAGGAATTGACCTTCAAAACAGTGTCAAACTGCAGAGCCTCAGTTCAACAACATTCCCCCACGGCTTAATTTAGTCCTCATAGTTTGCAATTAATTGTCCCCATTGTGTTTCGACGTAGACACAGAACCTATTTTCTTGACATTGTTGTGATAAGTTGATGTAGTTAAGGGGGACCCCTGACACTAAAGGGGCAAGATACACATTTCTTTCATGTAGAATTTACTTGGTAATAATAACATTAGGCTAGTTGTATCAGCACAGAAACAATGACATGTGAGCATATGTATGACAGACAGGACAGGCTTTTTACAATGACTCGGCTCCACGTATGTCATGTAGCTATTGTGTAGCAGTCAATTGTGCCACATTCCCAAGCAAAACAATTAATTTCATTCTGTGTGTGCCTAATATATAGCAAGAGCATGAAATGGACCCATCTGTCCATGTCTTAATTATCAATAAGAAATACACACATCATTGAAGTACATCCACCTAATAGTCTACACCACTACATCTACCTAATACCCATACATCTACCTAATACCCCTATTTCTACCTAATACCCCTACACCACTACATCTACCTAATACCCATTCACCAGTGCATCTACCTAATACCCCTACACCACTACATCTACCTAATACCCCTACACCCCTACACCACTACATCTACCTAATACCCCTACACCCCTACACCACTACATCTACCTAAAACACCTACATCTACCTAATACCCCTACATCTACCTAATACCCCTACACCACTACATCTACCTAAAACACCTACATCTACCTAATACCACCACACCACTACATCTACCTAATACCCCTACACCCCTACACCACTACATCTACCTAAAACACCTACATCTACCTAATACCCCTACACCACTACATCTACCTAAAACACCTACATCTACCTAATACCACCACGCCCCTACATCTACCTAATACCCCTACACCACTACATCTACCTAATACACCTACACCACTACATCTACCTAATACCCCTACACCAGTACATATACCTAATACCCCTACATCTACCTAATACCCCTACATCCCAACATCTACCTAATACCCCCACACCCATACATCTACCTAATACCCCTACACAACTACATCTACCCAATACCCCTATTCCCCTACATCTACCTAATACCCCTACACCCCTACATCTACCTAATACCCCTACACCCCTACATCTACCTAATACCCCTACACCCCTACATCTACCTAATACCCCTACACCAGTACATATACCTAATACCCCTACTCCCCTACATCTACCTAATACACCTACACAACTACATCTACCCAATACCCTTACTCCCCTACGTCTACCTAATACACCTACACCACTACATCTACCTAATACCCATACACCAGTACATCTACCTAATACACCTACACCACTACATCTACCTAATACCCATACACCAGTACATCTACCTAATACCCCTACACCCCTACATCTACCTAATACCCTTATTCCCCTACATCTACCTAATACCCCTACATCCCAACATCTGCCTAATACCCCTACACCAGTACATATACCTAATACCCCTACCTCTACCTAATACCCCTACACCACTACATCTACCCAATACCCCTACACCACTACATCAACCTAATACCCCTACACCACTACATTTACCTAATACCCCTACATCTACCTAATACCCCCACACTCATACATCTACCTAATACACCTACACCACTACATCTACCTAATACCCCTACACCCCTACATCTACCTAATACCCCCACACCAGTACATCCACCTAATACACCTACACCACTACATCTACCTAATACCCCTACATCTACCTAAAACCCCTACACCACTACATCTACCTAAAACCCCTACACCACTACATCTACCTTATACCCCTATACCACCACATCTACCTAATACACCTACACCACTACATCTACCTAATACCACTAAATCAACCTAATACCCCTAATAACACTACATCTACCTATTCCCCCTATACCCCTACATCTACCTAATACCCCTACACCAGTACATCTACCTAATACCCCCTACACCAGTACAGCTACCCAATACCCCTACACCACTACATCTACCTAATACCCCTACACCACTACATCTACCTAATACCCCTACATCTACCTAATACCCCTACATCTACCTAATACCCCTACACCACTACATCTACCCAATACCCCTACACCACTACATCTACCCAATACCCCTACACCACTACATCTACCTAATACCCCTACATCTACCTAATAGACCTACACTTCTACATCTACCTAATACCCCTACACTTCTACATCTACCTAATACCCCTACACCACTACATCTACCTTAAACCCCTACACCCCTACCTAATACCCCTACACCAGTGCATATACAGAATACCTCTACTCCCCTACATCTACCTAACACCACTACATCTACCTAATACCCCTACACTTCTACATCTACCTAATACCCCTACACCACTACATCTACCTAATACCCCTACATCTACCTAATACCCCTACACCAGTACATCTACCTAATACCCCTACACTTCTACATCTACCTAATACCCCTACATCTACCTAATAACACTACACCCCTACATCTACCTAATACCCCTACCTCTACCTACTACCCCTACATCTACCTAATACCCCTACCTCTACCTAATACCCCTACACCACTACATCTACCTAATACCACTACATCTACCTAATACCCCTACCTCTACCTAATACCCCTACATCTACCTAATACCCCTACATCTACCTAATACCCTTACATCTACCTAATACCCATACCCCTACCTCTACCTAATACCCCTACACCACTACATCTACCTAATACCCATACCCCTACCTCTACCTAATACCCCTACATCTACCTAATACCCCTACACCACTACATCTACCTAATACCACTACATCTACCTAATACCCCATACACCCCTACATCTACCTAATACCCCATACACCCCTACATCTACCTAATATGCATACACCACTACATTTACCTAATTCCTCTATACCCCTTCGTCTACCTAATACCTTTACACCAGTACATCTACCTAATACCACTACACCACTACATCTACCCTACACCACTCCATCTACCTAATACCTTTACACCCCTACTTCTACCTAATACCCCTACACCACTACATCTACCTAATACCCCTACACCCATACATCTACATAATACCCCTACACCCCTACATATACCTAATACCCCTACACCCCTACATCTACCTAATAACCCTACACCCATACATCTACCTAATACCCCTACACCAGTACATATACCTAATACCCGTACACCAATATCATCCTCTCCTCTTTCCCCACCTGATAGTGACCTGATAGTGACACTTCGTTGTTGGATGTTGGATGCGTAAGGTAGAGCAGGTTGTGTGACCATCCTGCCATGCTGCTGAGTTTTCATCCCAGGTGTTGAGGCATTGAAGTAGTTGCGGCATCAATCAAGAGGGGATTGGGTGAAAACTGCCGTTTCAAGTCATTTTAGGAAAACCCTATTTGTGTGCTAGTCCTCGTTGTTACTGGGTAAATGAAACCTGTACTGCCAGGCCCTGAGGCAGTCGGCTCAAACTGGACCTCAGACTTGCCATACCCAAAAGCTACAAGCTGCTGGGCTGTCTCAACAAAACACACATTAACCTTTTTTGTTATTTTTCTGTGGAGGATCTCCCACTTTGAAGTGCTTCCATTTAACCTTCATTTAACTTTTGTGTTGTGCGCTCCCCGGTGCTTCGTTTCTGACAGTGGAAGCCTTTAGAACTGTTGAAAATGCCTGGGGGCAATCGATGGCATATTCCGCTGCACATCTGTCTCCTCTGCGGCGCCAGGTTCCAACTTGGAACTGGAAGCACCACATTATTCTGCTATTGGTCGACCCTCCTGATCCTTTTATTAATCTCAATCCTGTTCTCGAGTCAAAATGTTGAAGTCTTTTCTCTTTCCGTAGGATGTTTACTGCATGCCTGGGGTTCACCTACATTTGAACAGATGCTAATTCCTCAGCTTTAAATGCAAATGCTTACAGTGTTCTTTGTTTGCTTGATCAGGTTTTGTGCATCATGTGCTCCCTACTAGTATCAACTACACAATGTGCATTTTAATTTGTCTCATTCTCTTCTTGTGCAAAAGGGAATGTTTAAAGGTGATACGTGTATTTGGAGCCGTTTGATAGCCCTCTAGAGAGCACATGACAAAAGCTGTGTATAACACAGCACAGACCATATGTTCTAAGCAAACCATTATTCCCTTATCATGATGATTATGCTTTTCAAGAAGATCCCTGGTATTACTATATAACCCAAGAAGATCCCTGGTATTACTATATAACCCAAGAAGATCCCTGGTATTACTATATAACCCAAGAAGATCCCTGGTTATACTGTATGTCTAATGATGTTCTGTATTATGTCATTCTGTATTATGTTTCATGTTTTGTGTCGACCACAGGAAGAGTAGCTGCTGCTTTTGCAACAGCTAATGGGGATCCTAATAAAATACCAAAATAACAAATAACAAATAACCCAAGAAGATCCCTGGTAATACTGCATAACCCGGTTTGGGAATCCACTTATGTGCCTCATTGGATACACCTGACTGGTTTCTTTGATATGTTTTTGTCAGCCATTTGTTGAATTATTGTTCATTCTACTGTATTATATAAACATATATAAAATAGTCTGCATGCGATGGGACTATGTATATTTGGGTTACTCAGGCACGATATAAAATGCAATAATATTAATTAAGCATTTCTTACACAGATAATAAGGGCACCTATTGTGGACTATCTGAATGGTTGACGAGTTCATTTCTAATCTATGTTAGGAATATGTGATTTATCTACGCAGGCAGGTCGTCGGATGAGGTCTTGACAGGGTCTCTCTTGGTTTAGTGGATAAGACAGTGAAGATCTGCTGGCGGAGCTCTCTGATCTGACCTGTCTCTTCATTTACCTCCATTTGACACTGCACATAGAAAGGGCATTTTGAATGGGAACGTTTCTGATGTGTCTTTCACCTTAGATACACCCTTATCTCTGAGGGAAGACAAAAATATGTTTAATTTCAAACGGAGTGTCTGGGCTATTGGTTATTGGCTGTTGGTTTAAGCAAGAAATGTCTGAAAATGTATCAAATGAAAAGCCTTGTCTGAATAAAAGTGATTGTGTTGTTATTTGATCATCTAGAATAAATTGTAATAGGATGTATGAAACCAGTTTGATTATTGGAGAACTAAATACCAATCAGAAATAAAACCGAGGAGGAAAACATAGCCTGCATACAGGGGGCACTCTTCTCTTGTTTATACAGTCTGTCTGTAAGCTCAGCCTGCAGATGCTCAGGATGTCATCCAGAGAGTCCACGTTTAGCTTTGAAAGGATAAAAAGTAAAAATATATATATATTTAGGGAGGTGAGTTTTCTTCATGTCAGCAGAGCTACAAAGCATTTCTTATAGTTCCCCTGAGTACAGTCTTACATTATAAACTTCATCAGCACAGATTACTATAAATAGCCCCTGTGATGAGAAACTAATGGTGTTCATACTGATCAGTGGCAAGACAGAGTGTTTAAAGTGTTTGAAGTTCTGTAAAAGGATTTCAAGGCTGTCTTTGGGAGAGATGTTCTGAAAGTGCAAACACCTTTTCTCTTGTTAAACTGTTGCATGGGGATCATTTAAATTTGCGATAACAAACGGTCAATCAAAGTATGTACCTGGGAAAATAATAAATGGGTACAGGAATGCTAGTTATATTTGGAGAATGAGCTGTTCTTTGTGACTAGTTGGTACAGTTCATCTGGGAAATGAATAATTTAGACAACACTCCCATAACAATACACTATTCTCATGCAGATAGATGACATATATTTGTATTTACATTTCCATATCATTAATTATGTCCTTCAACTCAACTGTGCACTGATTATTCACCGGCTGCCAAAGTTGGATAAAACTGGGACACCTCCGTTCAGTTCTGCAATTTAATTACAATCAAACTGCTGACTTCAAACTAACATGCTGCAAGTCGCAGCACATTCTGTGATATTTCTGCACCATCCAAAAGAGAGACAAAAAAACTTACTGTTGTTTGCACTTGGTCATTTGTAATTCTACCCTATTTTACCCACATAGGAATTATCCACATACATGTGTTATGCCAGCTACCTACCCAGAGAACAGACTTCAACAGTCTAATCATACATTTTATTTCCTGTAGATATGCTTGTTAGAGGTCTGCAATTCTAATTATGAAGATGCATGCAGAACTTAAAAAGCTACATTATTAGTTGTGAATAGTTATAACCTGGCAGATTTGAAGAGAAACCGAACCAAGATTTTGGCAATGTGAGGCTTGTTGGAAGCTCTGAGCTGAATTTGAGCTGAATCTTCAATCAAACACTCCCTGGTAATTATCTATGGCTGCACTGTAGGGGGCGTTACCTAGGGCGAGCAGAATCCACAGGATAGGGTCACTCCAGACTCAAGTGCCAGCGTGTCTACACCCCATCTCTTGAAGCAAGGTAAAAAGGCTATCTCTAGTGCTGAGCCTCTCTAAACAGTCTCAACTAAGTTAATGATGGTTGGTTCACTCCTTCCAAACTATAACAGATATTCCTCCTAAAATATTTCAGCCTTATTCAATAGCTGCATTTGGCAACTTAATATATTCCAAGGTAGGAGCTCTGAATTAAATTGGGGAGAACCTTCAGATGTTCCAGGCATTCTCCAAGTTAAACATAGTAAGGGAACCTTGTGTATGCAAACTCGGTTCAGCAGAATTGACCCTCTGGTGACTACTTGATAGCACACTAGGCTATAACACTTTGTCATCATCCCTAGGGTGAGAGACAAGACGGCACATCATTAGCTCAATGTCATCATGCCTAATCAAAATTCTGTGATATGTACAGTGTCTGTCTATACAGTATATATCTACATTTAGTGATATTAGTGATATGCAGTTTGTATGGTATATCTTATGAACGAACACAGAGAGAGAAGCTAGTCCTCTCCACCTCCACCTCCAGCACATGCCATGCTACCTCATCATTAAAACAGCTGAAGGATCTCGACCATTTTAGCTACGAGCCATCAGTTAGTCTTAAGTGTCTGTAAAAGCCCTTTGCCAATCCAGGCATGAGAGTTGCACTGTTCCTCATTGTCACACCCTGACCTTAGAGATCCTTATTTATTCTCTATGTTTGGTTGGGTCAGGGTGTGACTCGGGTGGGAAAATGTATGCTTTCTATTTCTTTGTTGTTTTGCCGAGTGTGGTTCCCAATCAGAGGCAGCTGTCTATTGTTGTATCTGATTGGGGATCATATATCAATTGTGATTTCCCATTTGGGTTTTGTGGGGTGTTATTTTCTGTTTAGTGTCTGTGCCTGACGGAACTGTTCGCTTTCGTTTTTTGGAGCTGAACCGTTGCCTGTCTTCAGCAGTGTAATAACAACGTGCGAGTAGCGATTAAGGGATGTCTGGAAGGATATACAAGTATACTGTACATCCTTCAAAAGTCAAACTTTTGTTTTCTGGAAATACATGTTTCTCAGATGGTGCTCAATTCTTGTCCATTTGGAATGTCTACAGCTACATCTTCTTAAGAAATGTATTTAACTTCCATTTAGCACTAGTTTCCACTAGGCACAGGTTCTCGGTTTAACGTTTGTTATCTGAACACTTGGACCTTGCTTACACTGTGACCAATGTGTTGATAGCCTCTCCTTGAAGGGGAGCTGAACTGACAGTGAGGTAAATCTGGTGTGATCAGAGACCATGGAAGGGAGTCTTGTTAGTGCCATTGCCCTAGGACGTGAGACAGACCCAAAGGAGAGGCAAACACGGAAGGTGAAGACAGTACAAAGAAGACATTTAATGTATGCTGTTTGAAAAGCCTCTCTCTCCTCCTCGACTCTCTTTCTCTTCTTGTTGAGGCAGAACTTGATGTGTCCACAGGCCAAAATAAAGTTGCACTCAAAACAGGTTCCCTGGAGCGAGTAGAGCAGAGGCCTCCACTCTATTCCACAAGGAAAATTGGACTTCCACTCAAAGACTCGGGACTTGGGAGTACGGGAGTACGGCATGGAAATAACTTCTTCCCTTGCACTTTCCGTATTCTGTCTTTTTCCCTTCAGTGTTCAGAGTGGTTTGTTGATTTTGGGGGAACATATACTGTTATGTACGGTGGTCCAGCAGGGATTCAATGTTTTCTGTTTGTCTGGGCTTGTCATCCCAAATCTGCTGCCATCTAAGTGAAACATTCAGAGGCTCATGTAAATTCTGCCATTACTGTGTTGCATTGGTCAGCTAAAAGGGTATTGTCATCTATTGTTCACAGTTCAATGACTTTGCCTAGCTCAGTGCTAAATATCAGGGTGAATGCTATCGTATCCTTTCTAGTCCCTATTTCTGCCTTAAATAACATTTATACGTTATATTTGCTGAACATTTTTAATGTGTACTTGAGAGGCATGCTCAGTATTACCTAGGCCTACACAAGATTGTTTTCGTGCAGCTATGTAAGACAAATGGCTCACCATATTTCAAAGCTAATTCATGCTAATGTTATTCTTATGAGCTAGTCATGCTAGATTAGCTTTTGTTTGCTATCGCAGGGGCATGCTTATATCCTAAATGTACAATCATTTCAGGTCAAAATAAATGTATGCTATTATCCACATGTGAGTCATATAGGCCTACGCTCAGCTCATATGTCATATGTTATGCATTAGCTAATGAATGATCATTTACAAGCTAATAACATATGATAATTACAGGGAGCATGATGTATATGGTATTATGTGTGTAGAATAGCAAGTGAACGCTGTGTTTGTGTTTTGATGTCACATAAAGCCATTCCACTAGTCTGAGACTTCCAGTTCTTCATTGTTGGTCTGTGTGTTCAGCTATTCATCTCCCGAAAAGAGCTAGACAGAGTCAGGGAAAATGTACTGCATTTATTAAAGCTTATGGGAGTGTAACCGACTGGCATTGAACCCTGGTTTTCAGTGTTCCACTTGTCAGAATTGACTGTACATAACAATAGAGTGTAAAGCTAGCTTTGCGTTGGATCAGGTATTCCCAAACAGGGGTACGCGCAATGCCGTCAGGGGTACGCCAAATAAAAATGTGATACACATATATTTATTTTTAATTTAAAAAAAAAATTTGTTATGCTTTGAAAAAGAAGTCTTCACATTTTCAAACAGTCCATTTATATTTTCCAACTGGGCTAAACATTTTGGTGAGGCTTTTTCTCCCCTGAGTAGCCTCATTTCACTGCCAAAAATAAAATTAACCATCAAGTGTTCAGTGAAATAACCACACAATGTACACACAATGTCAAATACAGGTAGCCGAGTCAAATAATTAACATCCAGTCCCATTAACCGTTACTCTCTCGCGGGAATTCTACTAACGGTCCATATGTAGCCAAATGTAGCTGCTACTCATTCCGTTTGCTCGAAAATTGATAAATGGTTAACAAAAAGTAAGGCCCACATCCATGGAGACACATACCAGCTCTACTGATAGTACTGCTTCTACCAGCAGTACTACACCAGCACCTGTTGATGACACAAGTTGTTCTGCTTCCACGAGCACATCCAATGCTAGCATCAGTAATTCTACATTTGTTGTTAGCCCAGCTAGCATGGACACTGACAGTTGTGAAGCTGATGTAGCCGAAGAGCTACTGCCCCATTACCCGGCAAGGCACCGAACAACAGACAGGGACTTTTGACCATCGAAAAAGCGCAAATATGATGAGAACTACATTGATTTGGGGTTCACTTATATTGGGAGTAGTGCCTTTCCTCAGCCACAGTATGTGCAAAAGTACTATCTCACAACTCAATAAAACCTTCACTCTTGCGCAGACATTTAGAAACAAAACATGCCAATTTGAAAAACAAGCCACAGGAGTTTTTTGAGCGAGAATTAAGACGACTTTCAAGTAGTAAAACATGTATAACATGTCTTACAAGCAACAGATACCATTAATAAGAAAGGGCTAGAAGCGTCTTATATGGTGAGCTACCGAGTGGCTAGGACAGGCAAGCCTATTGTGGAGGACTTAATTCTTCCTGCTGCCACGGATATGGCTGGGACAATGCTGGGGGAAAAGGCCAAAAAAACTGTACAGACAATGGCTTCATCAAACAACACTGTTTCACAACGCATCAGTGACAAGGCAGGAGATGTTTTGAAACAATTACTGCTTTGCATACAAGCCAGTGAATTCTATGCTTTACAGCTGGATGAGTCAACAGACGTGGCGGGCCTGGCACAGCTCCTGATATATGTCCGTTACGTTTACGGGGAGTCAATTAAGGAAGACATCTTCTTCTGCAAACCACTGGAAACCAGGACAACAGGAGAGTATATTTTTAAAGTACTGGACAGCTTTGTAACATCAAATGGATTTTGGTGGTCAATATGTGTTGGTATCTGTACTGATGGCGCAAAAGCCATGAGAGGGAGACATAGTGGAGTGGTAGCGCGCGTGCAAGCAGTTGCTCCCAATGCCACTTTGGGTACACCGCAGCATCCACTGAGAGGCTCTTGCTGCCAATGGAATGCCTGACAGTTTGAAAGACGTTTTGGACATTACAGTGAAAATGGTTAACTTTGTTAAAGCAAGGCCCCTGAACTCTCGTGTATTTTCTGCACTATGCAATGATATGGGCAGCGACCATGTAACGCCTTTATAATATACAGAAGTGCGCTGGGCAAAGTATTGACTAGCTTTTTTAAATTGAGAGATGAGCTTAAAGTTTTCTTTACTGACCATAATTTTCACTAGTCTGATAATTTTCACTAGTCTGACCGCTTGCATGATGACGAGTTTCTCACACGACTGGCCTATCTGGGTGATGTTTTTTCTCACCTGAATGATCTGAATCTAGGATTACAGGGACTCTCCGCAACTATATTCAATGAGCGGGACAAAATTGAGACTATCATTAAGAAGTTGGAGCTCTTCTCTGTCTGCATTAACAAGGGCAACACACAGGTCTTTCCATCATTGTAGGATTTTTTTGTGTGCAAATTAACTAAAACTTGACAATGTCAAATGTGATATAGCGTAGCACCTGAGTGAGTTGAGTGCAAAATTACGCAGGTACTTTCCCGAAATAGATGACACAAACAACTGGATTCGTTATTCCTTTCATGCCTTGCCACCAGTATGCTTACCAATATCTTAACAAGAGAGCCTCATCAAAATTGCGACAAGCGGTTCTGTGAAAATTGAATTTAATCAGAAGCCACCGCCAGATTTCTGGATTGGGCTGTGCTCAGAGTATCCTGCCTTGGCAAATCGCGCTGTTAAGACACTGATGCCCTTTTGCAACCACGTACCTATGTGAGAGGGAATTCTCGGCCCTCGCTAGCATGAAAACGAAATACAGGCACAGACTGTGTGTGGAAAAAGACTGAGACTCTCTCCAATACAACCCAAAATTGCAGAGTTATGTGTATCTTTCAAATACCCTTCTCATTAACCTGTGGCGAGTTATTGTCCTTCCGGAACTTTCATTACGCACACCTGTCCCCTATTCCCACTGATTAGTACTTGTATAAGTGTGCCCTTTGGTTTCCATTGGGCTGTCGATTATTGTTACTATGTCCGCTGGTGCGTGTGAGTACCTGTGCTGTGTGTTTTGGCTTTCGTGCCATTGTGGATTGCGCAGATGATTACGGGTCTCGTCCCGTGTGTTAATCATTGTCTGTGTGTGTTATTTATTCGAGGTGCTCCTCGCTCTTTTGTTTTGGGTTTCTACCCTGTGTTTTGTTACGTGTTTGTTTGGTCTTCGTCCACATGCCTTTACACAGCACTCCGTAATTTGGACTTAATAAAAAACCCTATTATGCATTCCTGCGCTTGTCTCCCGAATCTCTTCATACCAACGTGACAGTTATTCACAATTTTTGATGAACAAATAAGGTTTTATATGTAAGATTTTTAAATAAAGGGCACAATTATTGATTATTATTATTTGTGCCCTGGTCCTATAAGAGCTCTTTGTCACTTCCCATGAGCCGGGTTGTGACAAAAACTCACACTCATTCTTATGTTTAATAAATGTATCGTATAGTGTGTGCGTGGCAGGCTTACAATGATGGCAAAAACAACATTTGAGAGTGCGCTGACCCTGGTGCTGGAGGAGGTACGCAGCTGGAGGTTGAATGTTTGAAGGGGTACGGGACAATAAAAAGTTTGGGAACCACTGCGTTGGAGGATGCTTCTTGACATCCTAGTAGCCTACAGTACCACCTCAGGTCGGCTACATCCTCTAAAGCCCAATAGCAGTAGGAGAGAGAGAGGGGGAAGTTCTCTTATCAATTCAGAGTGCATATGATATCACACCACTGGCCATTAATCAAATATTACCCTCTCCTTTCTATTACAGTAATATAATGAAGTTCTGGGCTGTGTCAGATAAATGGGGACAATAACTTTTTCCACATGAAGACTGTCTGTCCACCAGCTCATTTCAACTCTTTCAGGTTCCTTTTCCAAGTTGAATTTCTAAGTGAATGACATCTCTATATTTAGATAGTGGCGTGTGATCCTGATCCCTAATGAACATATGATAAGACAGTCTCTGCAGTAGGTCTCTGGATCATTTCTTCAGAGTGTGTGGTGAGTGTACAGAGGTTGAGCCATGACCTATATACCAGTCCATCATTCAATAAAAAAACAATTGTTCCCAGCTAAATCCGTATGGAAATCATTTCAAATCATTTCAAATAGTTGTGTTTTCTCGAAAATAGCACTTTAAGGAAACTGACTGCAGGTAATGATATCTGTAGGTTTACAGTACATTCACTTGGGTGAATTTTCCAAAGGCTAATGTTAACATTGGCCTGTGGAAACCCTTGCCTTAATGACTCACAAATAGGAATATATTAGCCTGGTTGCTTCAGCAATTTGTTTTCCAAACAGAGATCGTCTGAAAATAGCACCCATGCATGAAAAAATTTACATAAATAAAACGTACTGTAGGCTGTGGATAATTATTACTCAAGCCAAATTAATCTACATGCATTCATAATCTGTACAAGCCGTGACGATGCTGATGCATTCTGAAACACAGATTTGTAAGACCTCTCTGGTTATTATTGTCCATTTGTGTGTGCGTATATAACTGTTCATTTGCAAAACACTGTCATAGTCATGAAGACGGAATGTTCCAGAGAGACTTCAATATGTACAGCATAATATCAAACTGGATGTTGTGTTGCCTGTGTGCCTCCAAATATAGATCTATAACTCCTCTTTGTCCCTCCACTCAAGGATGGCGAGGAAACAACCTGTCAAGGTCATGTAGAGTATGAACGTGTTAGACAGAGGGATACTCTGTCACACACAAACACAGACCACACACACCGAGACCTCACACGCACTCACACTAGTGGCGGTGCAACTTAATTTCATCTCTCACTTTGTCCTGTCTGCTGCAGTATCCATTTTTCATATTTGCTGCCCCCCCCCCACCCCCCCCCGATTGCGGCATGTTAGCCATCAATCAATGAGAGCCAAGGGCTGTTGTTACATGGAGCGGTCCTCTCTTAATTAAGGGATGCAATTGAAACCATGAACATTTATTTTATCGAATGGCCCGAGAAGCAATCAGATAAACAAGGTGACTCATTCTTGTAATCGTTGTACTTAGTTTTGTTCAGAGCCCCTCATAACACATATTAACCTGATCAGAGACTAAGGATTTTCCTCTACACCTCCTGTCTCTAAAAAGCCAATTGTCCAGAATATTGTCATGCACTTGTTCATCTCAGACCTATTTGTCCACTGTAATCCCAGGACAACGTGGTATGATCAACCAAAATGGCAGTGTTGACTTCGTTCTTAGTTACTGTGAGACAGTTATTGCCTTGGAATGTACAATGTGTACTAGTTGAATTGTTCAGCTTTTACTGTGGTCATGAAACATAATTTGTGACCGTGTTGTTTATAGGAACTCACTCCTGTTGCTCTAGAACTAGCCCAAAGTGAAGTGTGTGTGAGTGTGTGTGTGTTCCCATCCTTGGAATTACCTGGCGTGACAGAAATACTTGCTAAGATCAACTGCAAGAGTATGGAGGCCACAGTCACCCAACACCAACTGCGCTGGCTCGGGCATGTCTTCGGGATGTCTCAGGAGCGCCTGCTGCAGAAGATCGTGTATGGCCAGTTACACCGTGACCGGCTGTCTACAGGGGGCGGACGAAGCGCCACGAGGACCAGCTGAAAACGTGGCTGAAGAAGTGCAATCATCAAACCCACAGACCTGGAGGACGCCGCTGCCGAACATCCCACCTGAAGGCAGCTCTGTCAGAGCGGTGTACAGAGTTGGGAGGAGGAGAGGAACACAAAGAGACAGCAAAAACAACCATGCCTTCCCCCACCAACACAGAATACACATGCCCCACCTGCAATAAAGCTTGTGGATCACGGATTGGACTCTACAGCCACCAAAGTCTTCACCGTTACCTCAGAAGTGGAAGTCATCATGGACTACCATAAGCAATGGACTACCATAAGCAAGTAAGTGTGTGTGTGTGTGTGTGTGTGTGTGTGTGTGTGTGTGTGTGTGTGTGTGTGTGTGTGTGTGTGTGTGTGTGTGTGTGTGTGTGTGTGTGTGTGTGTGTGTGTGTGTGTGTGTGTGTGTGTGTATGTGTGTGTGTGTGTGTGTGTGTGTGCGTGCGTGCGTGCCTGTGTATATATGTGTGTGAGCATGCCCTTGACTAGCTTTGGGAACAGATTTGCTCACAACTGGAAGGGGGCATCAGGGGCATCCCTATCAGCGTGCCTAGTGTAAGGGACAGCTGGCACAGACACCAACCAACGTCATATATTAGCCAGGTGGGTCCTCTCAATACCCCCATAAACACCGACATGAGCGATAGATGAGCAATAGAAAACAGAGAGAAGTAACTGAAGACTTCTGCACCATTCAGTCAATTAGCGTTTAGCGTTACCATTTGGCAACCCCTGAAGAGGAAGACAATGCCTTTTGAATAATGTACTTTGTTGTGACACTGGACAGATGCAAGGTCAGAAGCTTCAAAGCTGCGGTAACTAAATCTGAAAAAGCACTTCTTGTGATGTCAGCTTCGCAAAGGGTCGCAACGTTCCACATGTCCGTTAATGGGTTTGAGTGTTCTGCATGGTGTAATACGATCAAGTCCACTCGTCAAAGACAGATTGACACTTCACTTACTGGTTTATACCTGTAATGCAAAGATAGCCTTTTACATGGAAACAGAAACTACGAACATTATCTGAAGAGTGCTTTGGATTTCGTTCATCACCCTGTTTATTGCTCCCATTCTTTGTTCAATGGCAATTTAAGCTTGGCATCGATCAGCTTTAAACAAAAAATGTGTATATTTTCTAGATAAATACATTACTCCACTCAAATGCTTACCTATGAGTACGGATACATCCATTTGACACAGAGTCTGAAAGTGACAGTAAGCCTTATTATCTAACCATGCTAAGGTCAGGAGGCAAGGCCTGTCTAGTTGATAGTATCGCCAGTTTTTCGCTGAAATACCAGCTGGACTATTAAAAGGAACAAATAGTTGTTGTGCTGGCAGTGCAACACTCTCTCTCGCTCATCTCATGTGTGGATGCTGTTGCCAGGAGCTCCTCCATCTTCCTTTGGGATTTTCTGTCCACTTCAGACATTGTCCTTTGACCTCCTCTCTCACTCTCTCTCTTACACACACACTCTCTCTCTCCCAGTCTCTTTCCCCATCTCCCCCCCACTCTCACCCTCACTCTCTCACTTTTGCTCTCTCTCCATCTCGCTCTTTTGCTCTCCCTCTCTCCCTGTCTCTCTCTCTCTGTCTGTCTGTCTCTCTCTCTCTCCCCCTCCTCTCTCCACCTCACTCTCTCTCGCTCTTTTGCTCTCTCTCTGGGATGGAATGATCCTCATTATCTCTCTGTCACATTAAAGCTTATATGCGGCAGCCAGCAGAACCCCCTCAAGGTGATGAGGGGCGAAAGGCCAAGTAAAGGGTTTTATCTCTCTCAGGCTACCATGTGACTCTCAGTGCACACACACACACACACACACACACACACACACACACACACACACACACACACACACACACACACACACACACACACACACACACACACACACACACACACACACACACACACACACACACAGGCACACACACCTTGCCTTTCACTGGCGCAGTGGCGCTGACAAGATACATGATGAACGCAACCACAGTGATTTATAATAAGTCACTTCAGAGCGATGCCATTGCAGAAGAGGAAATTGAACAAACAGGCCATGCTATCTGTCACCAGATGACCCAGTTCAAGTTCAAGAAGCTGCCTGTCAAGTACAATTGACTGCACAAGTGATATATTAGACCTTAATGGCAGCAGAAAAAAGACTGTCTTAACGATTGCCTTTGCTGGATATGTGAAGGTCCCACTGTAGGGTGGATTGCAAAGAGGAAACAAATGATTTCCCAGTGAAGCATCTTCCCTCCAAAAACGCATTCGATACACTTCCAGAAACGGCACCGGCAAGGGAGTTACGTGACCACATATCAACCCGCTTCTTGATTGAAGCAAAACCCTTTGAGAAGGAGTTTAGGTGAACTGTACTGTATTTGCAGTTTTCTCTTTGCCATTGTAGAAGATGGTGTGCTATGAGAAGATGACAAGAAGAAATCTCAACAGCTGCTCAGGTGCTGGAAGTGTTACACGGCCTTCAGAATGTATTCACAACCCTTAACTTTCTCCACATTTTGTCGTGTTACAAAGTGGGATTAAACTGGATTTAACTGTCATTTTTGTCAACGATTTGCAAAAAATACTCTGTAATGTCAAAGTGGAAGAATAATTTTCTAACAGTAATAATAATAATAATTAAACAATAATACAGTATATCTTGATTAGATAAGTATTCAACCCCCTGAGTCAATACATGTTAGAATCACCATTGGCAGCGACTACAACTGTGAGACTTTCTGGGTAAATCTCTAAGAGCTTTCCACACCTGGATTGTGCAATGTTTGCCCATTATTATTTTCAAAAATCTACAAGCTCTGTCAAATTGGTTGTTGATCATTGCTAGACAACCATTTTCCGGTCTTGCCAGATTTAAGTTTAAACTGTAACTTGGCCACTCAGGAACATTCACTGTCTTCTTGGTAAGCAAGTCCAGTGTAGATTTGGCCTTGTGTTATTGTACCGCTGAAAGGTGAATTAATCTCCCAGTGCCTGGTGGAAAGCAGACTGAACCAGATTTTCCTCTAGGATTTTTGAAATCCGAGCAAGGGTAGCATTCCAGAGAGACATCAGAGACTGTAACGTTCTTTGCTTCACGGAAACATGTCTCACTCGAGAGACGCTAACGGAGTCGGTGCAGCCAGCTGGTTTCTTCACGCATCGCGCCGACAGAAACAAACATCTTTCTGATAAGAAGAGGGGCGGGGGGGGGGGGGGGTATGCCTTATGATCAACGAGACGTGGTGTGATCATAACAACATACAGGAACTCAAGTCATTCTGTTCACCTGACTTAGAATTCCTCACAATCAAATGTCGACCGCATTATCTACCAAGGGAATTCTCTTCGATCATAATCACAGCCATATATATTCCCCCCCAAGCAGACACATCGATGGCCCAGAACGAACTTTATCTGACTCTTTGTAAACTGGAAGCCACACACCCTGAGGCTGCATTCATCGTAGCTGGGGATTTTAACAAGGCTAATCTGAAAACAAAACTCCCTAAATTCTATCAGCATATCGATTGTGCTACCAGGGCTGGTAAAACCCTGGATCATTGTTATTCTAACTTCCGCTACGCATATAAGGCCCTCCCCCGCCCTCCTTTCGAAAAAGCTGACCACGACTCCATTTTGTTGCTTCCAGCCTACAAACAGAAACTAAAACAACAAGCTCCCTCGCTCAGGTCTGTTCAACGCTGGTCCGACCAATCTGATTCCACGCTTCAAGACTGCTTCGATCATGTGGATTGGGATATGTTCTGCGTTTCGTCCAACAACAACATTGACGAATACGCTGATTCGGTGAGCGAGTTCATTAGAAAGTGCATCGGCGACGTAATACCCACAGCAACGATTAAAACATTCCCAAACCAGAAACCGTGGATTGATGGCAGCATTCGAGTGAAACTGAAAGTGCGAACCACTGCTTTTAACCAGGGCAAGGTGACCGGAAACATGACCGAATACAAACAGTGTAGCTATTCCCTCCGCAAGGCAATCAAACAAGCTAAGTGCCAGTATAGAGACAAAGTAGAGTCGCAGTTCAACAGCTCAGGCACAAGAGGTATGTGGCAGGATCTACAGTCAATCACGGATTACAAAAAGAAAACCAGCCCCGTCGCGGACCAGAATGTCTTGCTCCCAGACAGACTAAATAACTTTTTTGCTCGTTTTGAGGACAATACAGTGCCACCGACACGGCTCGCTACCAAAACCTGCGGGCTCTCCTTCACTGCAGCCGAGGTGAGTAAAACATTTTAACGTGTTAACACTCGCAAGGTCGCAGGCCCAGACGGCCTTCCCAGCCGCGTCCTCAGAGCATGCGCAGACCAGCTGGCTGGTGTGTTTATGGACATATTCACAATCCTTATCCCAGTCTGCTTTTCCCACATGCTTCAAGAGGGCCACCATTATTCCCGTTCCCAAGAAAGCTAACCTGTTGAGGACAGAGGGCGCTGTTTCCACTTTGGGGGAAAATTGTGCCCAATTTAAACGGCCTCGTACTCAATTCTTGCTCGTACAATATGCATATTATTGTTACTATTGGATAGAAAACACTCTCTAGTTTCTAAAACCGTTTGAATTATATCTGTGAGTAAAACAGAACTCCTTTTGCAGCAAACCTCCTGACAGGAAGTGGAAAATCTGAAATCGATGCACTGTTCTAGGGCCTGCCTATTAAAGTCCTTGATATTTATTAGTTTAGATGCACTTCATGCGTCTTCCACTAGATGTCGACAAGCAGTGAGAGAAGAAATTGAGTGTGTAACTTGATCTGGGGTTGAATAATAGCTCTTGGCATGACGTGTCACCAGTTTCCTGTTTTTTCTGTAGAGCGCGAGAAGGGACCTGGATTTGCCTTCTGATAAGCTGTCGTTATCGACGACTAATATCTCCGGCTTTGATTTTATTTGATACATGTGACAATATCATCGTAAAGTATGTTTTTTCAATATAGTTTAATCAGATTATTGAAATTTTTTCGGGAGTTTTGCCCGTGTTCCGTTCTCTGAGTTTGTTGACGATGGAGAGATTCGCGCCACTTGGCAAGTGTGCTTGCTAAATCGAGAGGGAAAAAGGCCGTTCTAAAACCAAACAACGATTGTTCTGGACAAAGGACCCCTTGTACAACATTCTGATGGAAGATCAGCAAAAGTAGGACCCATTTTATGATGTTATTTCATATATCTGTCGTACATGTGAAATAGTTGCGCCCAGATTTTGGGTACTCTCTCGCTATACCTAAGCTGGATGTCGTAATGAAGTTATTTTTAGAATTCTAACACGGCGATTGCATTAAGAACTAGTGTATCTATCATTTCCTATACAACATGTATTTTTTAGTTATGTTTATGAATAGTTATTTGGTCAGAATAAGTGTGTCAGAAAAAGTGTCAGAAAAATATCTGGACGTTGTGGGAAAAAGCTGCTACGTTAGCACAATGTATAACCACTGATTTCAGCTCTAAATGTGCACATTTTCGAACAAAACATAAGTGTATGTATAACCTGATGTTATAGGACTGTCATCTGATGAAGCTTATCAAGGTTAGTCAAAAATTATATATCTTTTGCTGGTTTATTCGCTATCGCTAACGTGCCTATTGCTATCGCTAACGTGCCTTGATGAATGAATGCGGTAGTGTGGTAGGTTATTGTAGTAAGCTAATATAATGCTATATTGTGTTTTCGCTGTAAAACACTTAAAAAATTGTAAATATTGGCTGGATTCACAAGATGTTTGTCTTTAATTTGCTGTACACCATAGATTTTTCAGAAATGTTTTATGATGAGTATTTAGGTATTTGACGTTGGTGTCTGTAATTACTCTGGCTGCTTCGGTCCTATTTGTGACGATAGCTGTGATTGTAGCTGCAATGTAAAACTGATTTATACCTCAAATATGCACATTTTTCGAACAAAACATGGATTTATTGTATAACATGTTATAAGACTGTCATCTGATGAAGTTGTTTCTTGGTTAGTTTGGTTGGTTCTTGGTTAGTTAGGTTGGCTTTGTGCATGCTACCTGTGCTGTGAAAAATGTCTGTCCTTTTTTGTATTTGGTGGTGAGCTAACATAAATATATGTGGTGTTTTCGCTGTAAAACATTTTTAAAAATCGGACATGTTGACTGGATTCACAAGATGTGTATCTTTCATTTGCTGTATTGGACTTGCTAATGTGTGAAAGTTAAATATTTCTAAAAAATATCTTTTGAATTTCGCGCTCTGCCTTTTCAGTGGAATGTGGGAGGAGTTCCGCTAGCGGAACGCCAGAGCCAGACAGGCTAAGGTAACTGAGCTAAACGACTACCGCCCTGTAGCACTCACTTCCGTCATCATGAAGTGCTTTGAGAGACTAGTCAAGGACCATAATCACCTCCACCCTAGCTGACACCCTAGACCCACTCCAATTTGCTTACCGACCCAATAGATCCACAGACGACGCAATTGCAACCACACTGCACACTGCCCTAACTCATCTGGACAAGAGGAATACCTATGTGAGAATGCTGTTCATCGACTACAGCTCAGCATTTAACACCATAGTACCCTCCAAACTCGTCATCAAGCTCGAGACCCTGGGTCTCAACCCCGCCCTGTGCAACTGGGTACTGGACTTCCTGACGGGCCGCCCCCAGGTGGTGAGGGTAGGTAACAACATCTCCACCCCGCTGATCCTCAACACTGGGGCCCCACAAGGGTGCGTTCTGAGCCCTCTCCTGTACTCCCTGTTCACCCACGACTGCGTGGCCATGCACCCTTCCAACTCAATCATCAAGTTTGCGGACGACACAACAGTGGTAGGCTTGATTACCAACAACGACGAGACGGACTACAGGGAGGAGGTAAGGGCCCTCGGAGTGTGGTGTCAGGAAAATAACCTCACACTCAACATCAACAAAACAAAGGAGATGATCGTGAACTTCAGGAAACAGCAGAGGGAACACCCGCCTATCCACATCGACGGGACAGTAGTGGAGAGGGTAGTAAGTTTTAAGTTCCTCGGTGTACACATCACGGACAAACTGAATTGGTCCACCCACACAGACAGTGTTGTGAAGAAGGCGCAGCAGCGCCTCTTCAACCTCAGGAGGCTGAAGAAATTTGGCTTGTCACCAAAAGCACTCACAAACTTCTACAGATGCACAATCGAGAGCATCCTGTCGGGCTGTATCACCGCCTGGTACGGCAACTGCTCCGCCCACAACCGTAAGGCTCTTCAGAGGGTAGTGAGGTCTGCACAACGCATCACCGGGGGCAAACTACCTGCCCTCCAGGACACCTACACCACCCGATGTCACAGGAAGGCCATAAAGATCATCAAGGACAACAACCACCCGAGCCACTGCCTGTTCACCCCGCTATCATCCAGAAGGCGAGGTCAGTACAGGTGCATCAAAGCAGGGACCGAGAGACTGAAAAACAGCTTCTATCTCAAGGCCATCAGACTGTTAAACAGCCACCACTAACATTTAGTGGCCGCTGCCAACATACTGACTCAACTCCAGCCACTTTAATAATGGGAATTGATGGAAATTTATGTAAAACTGTATCACTAGCCACTTTAAACAATGCTACTTAATATAATGTTTACATACCCTACATTACTCATCTCATATGTATATGTATATACTGTCCTCTATATCATCTACTGCATCTTGCCATCTTTATGTAATACATGTATCACTAGCCACTTTAAACTATGCCTCTTTATGTTTATATACCCTACATTACTCATCTCATATGTATATACTGTACTCTATACCATCTACTGCATCTTGCCTATGCCGTTCTGTACCATCACTCATTCATATATCTTTATGTACATATTATTTATCCTTTTACACTTGTGTGTATAAGGTAGTAGTTGTAGAATTGTTAGGTTAGATTACTCGTTGGTTATTACTGCATTGTCGGAACTAGAAGCACAAGCATTTCGCTACACTCGCATTAACATCTGCTAACCATGTGTATGTGACAAATAAAATTTGATTTGATTTGGATTTTTGCCTGTGCTTAGCACCATTCCGTTTCTTATTATCCTGAAAAACTCCCCAGTCCTTTATGATGATATAAATAGCATAACATGAAGCAGGCATCACTATGCTTGAAAATATGGAGAGTGGTACTCAGTAATGTGTTGGATTGGATTTGCACCAAACATAACACTTTTTATTCAGGACAAAAAGTGAATTGCTTTGCCACGTTTTTTTGCACTTTTACTTTAGTGCCTTGTTGCAAATAGGATTCATGTTTTGGAATATATTTATTCTGTACAGGCTTCTTTCTTTTCACTCTGTCAATTAGGTTAGTATTGTGGAGTAACTAAAATGTTGTTGATCCATTAACCTATCACAGCTGGTAAACACTGTAACTGTTTTAAAGTCACTCGTGGTGAAATCCCTGAGCGGTTTCCTTCCTCTCCGGCAACTGAGTTAGGAAGGACGCTGTTGTATCTTTGGGTGTATTAATACACCATCCAAAGTGTGCTTTTTTTTACCCCACTATCGGTAGGTGGCCTTCTTTGCAAGGCATTTGAATACCTCCAAGGTCTTTGTGTATAGTTGAATCTCTGTTTGAAATTCACTGCTCGGCTGAGGGACCTTACTGATAATTGTTTGTGTGGGGTACAGAGAAGAAGTAGTCATTCAAAAATAATATCAATCACTATTATTGCTCACAGAGTGAGTCCATGCAACTTACTATGTGACTTGTTAAGCACATTGTACTGCTGAACTTATTTAGGCTTGCCATAACAAAGGGGTTGAAAACATTTCATCTTTTTCTTTGTTGTTCATTTGTACAAAAATTCTAAAAACATAATTCCACTTTGACATTATGGGGTATTGTTTGTAGGCCTGTGACACAAAAAAATCTCTATTTAATCAATGTTAAATTCAGGCTGTAACACAACAAAATGTGGAAAAATTCAAGGGGTGTGAATACTTTCTGAAGGCACTGTATGTACTGGGAGCATATCCAGGGGCATGAAAATGTGTTGACCAAAGATAAAATACCATTGACCTTATCGTCCCCAGAGGGGAATTGTACTTGGACACACAGTGCTGTTGTGTCCAAACAACACAAATTATATAAGATGATCTCATACAAACATTTGAAGCAAATGGAAACTGTGGAGCAAAAGTCTTTCGATCGGCAGATGTGCCACATACGACGCAGTTCTGTCTAATCATCATTAGAAAGCAGTCATGAAAGGCCTAGCAAAAAAGACTCATAATTTGTTCCCCTTACCAGATAACAATGATGAAAAATGGTTATGTCACAGGTGACATTCTCTAGCATCTGACATTTTCCACTGGGGGTATAAGTTCTTTACAAGGTGACAATAACAAAGCAAAATTCAATTGATTGGCATTATCAGAAAGCATGGGGGAGCATATGTCGCGACAGATGGTCCAAAAAGTGGAACTATGGATTTTCCAATCAGAGGGGAGGATGGGGGTGTTTAACTTAGTTTAGAAAGTTCCAGAAACCCAGCACATGGTTGATTGTGAAATACACATTAACCTTTTCACTGAGTGGTGTGGAATGGAAGGCACAGATGTGTTGGGGAAATAGGAGAGCTGTGGAGGTGCATTCCGATTTGCATGCTAGTGGCCCCGGATGTGTAGTTGAAGCGTCCTTTTATTTATTTTTCTCATTACACTACACCAGACCTAATCATATCCCCATGCTACATCGAGGGCAATCTAGCGGCGCAATTGCAGTCATGTCAAATTGCAATCAATAGACACTGAGGCCCACCCCAGGGGTGTTAGCCAACAGGAATAAAAGCCTTTAGGAGGGCCTTGTGGATTACATTTGAATGACAACCCACAAAATAATCACTGGTCCCGTTGACACAGCAACCCCTCTAAGTTTGCCACTTCCTCTTTGATCCTTGCAGAGGATTTCCTTTCTGATGTGAATTTAGCATGTGATGATGCCTATCTAATCTATAGTGCTTCAGTTATTAAATCTGTTATTCTGAAACGTAACGGTCAACTATTTTATTTTAAATCCTATTGATGTCCGAGTTATATGAGTGTGATTGGTTCATGCATGTCTAAATGTTTTCATTGTTATTTCCTACCTTGAAATACTGCTGAGTCAGACAGTGAGTCATTTTATTTTATGATAGGCTTTGCTTCAGTAACATCTCCATAAATATAAATTATTTTAAACAATGGCTTGCCCAGTTAGCCTTGATCCACCTTGAAAATAGAAATGAACGATGGATTAAAAATACTTCATATGAATCAACGTACAAGGCCCAAACGTTCAAGTGTTTACCTTGAATAGACTTACTTTGAAATGCTGAACTCCATTGTATTCCTAAAGCAGATAGTGCAAACAGAGCAGCAGTGGTGTTGTGCAGTCCTCACACACCTAAATCAGCCTCCCTGCTCTAAAAACAGGAGTAAATGTGATTTTAGAATGTCTCTCTGTGTCATCTACACCACAGGATGTAAGACAGCTCTCAGACAAACACTAGTAAATAGTAATTCATCGCATAAAAGCGAATGTCTTTGGAGGAGGCGGGTGAGTTAAAACTCTGTTGGTGGAAGATAGAGGATGAGAGGCTTGAGGGTTGCTCATCTTTAAATAATCCCTTCCTTGTGTCCTCTTGTTTCATACAGCAGTGCATTTATTTTCTGTATGCAAATTACTTCAAGAGTTCAATCAATTATTAATATATGTGAATGTTTCATGAATCATAGTGTTGGCAAACTGCAGATGAATTAGAGTTATCTGGGCTATTGTGTAGAATGTCCTTTATAACTCAGTATTTCAAGGTAATACACACACGAGGGGGACATGACTGAGGTCGATTTTCACCTTCCCAGACATTGGGAAGACAGACACATGAGACAGCCCTGAGTCTCTGTGCTTGTAGGCAGAGAAAGCATTAAGTCACTTTTTTCCAGGTAAGACTGCCAAATATCAATCATCAATCAATATGACGCTCTCCAAACGGGAACAAGTGCTTTCTCCGCTCAGAACTAATCTATTTGTCACAAATGGTGGATGCAGATGTCTACCCAGAATATTGGGAACATATATGCGTCTGTAAATGAAGTTCCATTGTCATTATTTTACAGCAACACTGTCATTATTACTGTCATAAGTCGAAGTTATGGACTCATAAAAATCCATTTCTGTCTGGAAATAGCTGGGTTTAATTTATATGTAAATGTGCTCTGTGTACATTATTTGTCAGCAAATTATTTGTTGAATTGTGACATGGGGGGAAAAGAGCTGGATTGGAGGCCTGCTCTCAAAATAAAGGGGAATGATTAAAAAAAAATCACAACATAAACATTTAGACTCAAACCCCAAAGGAATTCATCACTGCTTTGAAGTATAAAACCAATCTATCCAACCTATATTAAACAACCAAATTCTGCTGCTTTTCAATGGATGCAAAAATACAGATTACTCAAACTCTTTGCTTTGTGTGTTTTTAAGAGAAGACAATGAGATCATTATGGAAACTAATATAGGGGCACGGGATTGGAAACAAATTTAGTTAAGAAGAAAATAAACAATATTGCAGTAGAGCTCACTGCAGCGTTTAGTCAATTCTCCATTCTAGCTCTGGGAATAGGGATAAGCTCCACGTCAAGTATTACAATATTGCCCTGTGTTAGTCTGTAATGACCATCACCACTAGTCACAAACACACTCATAGTAGAGCTGTGGAAACATTGCAGTTAGAGGATCAGGGGGCCTTTGGCTTGTGGATCTATACTCTGTGGAATCACAAACAGAATAGTTTTATGGTTCAGATTGTATTATCTTATTGTCTATCTAGTGCTCTGGAACAACAGTGTCAGGCTCGGGCCTGTAACAGTCAAACTGAGTGTGTTTTGGGTGTAGGAACCATTTTAGATACTGAGGTGTAGGATGTTAGTCATGTGAAGGAGTGCAATTTGTTCAGTGAGCTGATCTAGCTGATTGACTATCGAGCACAAAGGAAATTGAACTCAGCTTGAACTAATGTTCTTTCAAGACTCTTAACAAGTCTCGGATGTTGTGTCCTACCTAGCAGACTGCAATCTAAGGAGGATATTCTTTGAGGATCCGACTATCTGTTCAACCAGAGAAATTTGTCTCTTGCGTGGATCACTACATTTCCTTTCTTCTCTGCACATTTCAATCCGATCTAACCTGTAAACCGAATAAGGACACGCAGATTTAGAGTTAAAACACCTTTTAGTAACAGTGTCAATGTCCTCAACCACTCAGATGAACTACAAAACAAACCATTATACACTTAGACATGACCTCCTAATTGGGCTCATGTTAATTGACTCTATGCATTTCACAAAGGACAAAGGATAAGTGTCTGTATTCAATCAAATCTATTGAGAGCCTGGAGGATGGTTGGGGTAGAATATGCAAGGTAAACATGGAATTATGAGGAGTTGATTCTATTTTCAGGCTTGGGGGTCGCCGGTGATGCTATCTCATATCTGGACTCAGTGATCTGCACAGCACTCTGATTCCAGGGTTAATCAGATTAGTTTAGCGCCGAGACCCAGATTATTTGATTGAGATTAGTTTAAATGTCAGCTTCTATAAATGGTCTCAAATGTCAGTGCTCTCTGAGGTGAGATTCCATTTCATTCAAATATTTTTTTTAATTCACACAGACCTAAAACAATCTTTCAGCTTTAATTACGTTAGGATCCTTTCATTGGTGTGAGTGAGTGAGTGAGTGAGTGAGTGAGTGAGTGAGTGAGTGAGTGAGTGAGTGAGTGAGTGAGTGAGTGAGTGAGTGAGTGAGTGAGTGAGTGAGTGAGTGAGTGAGTGAGTGAGTGAGTGAGTGAGTGAGTGAGTGAGTGAGTGAGTGAGTGAGTGAGAGAGAGAGAGAGAGAGAGAGAGAGAGAGAGAGAGAGAGGCACCTAAGAAAGGCAGTATGTACCTTGGGTTTATCATCCTCTTTGAAGTGTGTAATCACAGGGTTTCCGGTCAGACCTAATGAAATAACATCCCTTGGCCAAGACCAAAGCTACTTCTCGTCAGAACAGAGCAGTGGGTACATGAACTTAAAGGAGGATCATGCATGGGTGAAGATAAACTCGGCACCCATAACAAACACGAGAGACTAGGGCCAAGATAACTTGGAACAATCAAATTAAATAAAATTGTATTTGTCACATCCACGTGTTTAGCAGATGTTATTAAGGGTGGAGCGAAATGCTTGTGTTTCTAGATCCAACAGTGCAGTAATATCTGACCATTTTCCAACACTACACACAATACACACAAATCAAAAGTAAAGGAATGGAATTAAGAATATATACATATTTGGGCGAGCAATAGCAGAGCAGCATAGACTAAGATACAGTAAAAATGGATAGAATACAGTATATACATACAGTGGGGAGAACAAGTATTTGATACACTGCCAATTGTGCAGGTTTTCCTACTTACAAAGCATGTAGAGGTCTATAATTTGTATCCTAGGTACACTTCAACTGTGAGAGACGGAATCTAAAACAAAAATCCAGAAAATCACATTGTATGATTTTTAAGTAATTTGTTTGCATTTTATTGCATGACATAAGTATTTGATCACCGACCAACCAGTAAGAATTCCGGCTCTCACAGACCTGTTAGTTTTTCTTTAAGAAGCCCTCCTGTTCTCCACTCATTACCTGTATTAACTGCACCTGTTTGAACTCGTTACCTGTATAAAAGACACCTGTCCACACACTCAATCAAACAGACTCCAACCTCTCCACAATGGCCAAGACCAGAGAGCTGTGTAAGGACATCAGGGATAACATTGTAGACCTGCACAAGGCTGGGATGGGCTACAGGACAATAGGCAAGCAGTTTGGTGAGAAGGCAACAACTGTTGGTGCAATTATTAGAAGATGGAAGAAGTTCAAGATGACGGTCAACCACCCTCGGTCTGGGGCTCCATGCAAGATCTCACCTCGTGGGGCCTCAATGATCATGAGGAAGGTGAGGGATCAGCCCAGAACTACACGGCAGGACCTGGTCAATGACCTGAAGAGAGCTGGGACCACAGTCTCAAAGAAAACCATTAGTAACACATTACGGCGTCATGGATTAAAATCCTGCAGCGCACGCAAGGTCGCCCTGCTCAAGCCAGCGCATGTCCAGGCCCGTCTGAAGTTTGCCAATGACCTTCTGGATGATCCAGAGGAGGAATGGGAGAAGGTCATGTGGTCTGATGAGACAAAAATAGAGCTTTTTGGTCTAATCTCCACTCGCCGTGTTTGGAGGAAGAAGAAGGATGAGTACAACCCCAAGAACACCATCCCAACCGTGAAGCATGGAGGTGGAAACATCATTCTTTGGGGGTGCTTTTCTGCAAAGGGGACAGGACGACTGCACCGTATTGAGGGGAGGATGGATGGGGCCATATATCATGAGATCTTGGCCAACAACCTCCTTCCCTCAGTAAGAGCATTGAAGATGGGTCGTGGCTGGGTCTTCCAGCATGACAACGACCCGAAACCCACAGCCAGGGCAACTAAGGAGTGGCTCCGTAAGAAGCATCTCAAGGTCCTGGAGTGGCCTAGCCAGTCTCCAAACCTGAACCCAATAGAACATCTTTGGAAGGAGCTGAAAGTCCGTATTGCCCAGCGACAGCCCCGAAACCTGAAGGATCTGGAGAAGGTCTGTATGGAGGAGTGGGCCAAAATCCCTGCGCAGTGTGTGCAAACCTGGTCAAGAACTACAGGAAACATATGATCTCTGTAATTGCAAACAAAGGTTTCTGTACCAAATATTACGTTCTGCTTTTCTGATGTATCAAATACTTATGTCATGCAATACAATGCAAATTAATTACTTTAAAATCATACAATGTGATTTTCTGGATTATTGTTGAAGTGTACCTATGATACAAATTACAGACCTCTACATGCTTTGTAAGCAGGAAAACCTGCAAAATCAGCAGTGTATCAAATACTTGTTCTCCCCACTGTATATGAGATGAGTACTGCAAAATATGTAAACATTATTAAAGTTGTCAGTGATTTCAAGTCTATGTATATAGGGCAGCAGCCTCTAATGTGCTAGTGATGGCTGTTTAACACTCTGATGGCCTTGAGATACAAGCTGTTTTTCAGTCTCTCGGTCTCACCTTTAATGCACCTGTACTGACCTCGCCTTCTGGATGATAGCAGGGTGCAAAGCAATGTGAAGGGTTGTGAAGAAAGGGCCAATATAACAAAAGATTTCCCCAAAAAGCACAGACATATTTTTGGTGAAACGCCAGAAATGTTCTCATTGTTTCCATTGAGCATTAGTGCAATTATGCATTATACTAAAGCTCTGTAGGAAGTATAATTTGCATGATTTACGATAAGTGATAAGTGTTGCATTGTTTGAGTCTGGAAGCAGTCTCCAAAAAAGTATATATTGGAACTGAAATCAAATGAGGTCATGTGGGCTTGGCATGCAGACACACAATCACTCCACATGAATCCCTTTAGATAATGGCATTTACACAGTTGCTTTTTTTCTTTTTCATTGTTCTTACAGTTTGTTTTCTGTTCCATGAAGGACTTACAACCCTCTACCCCCGAGTAACTTTTTACCTCTAAAGGACCACTTAAAGCTTCCCAGCAGTCCACAAGTGCTGATGTGGAAGTAGCTACAGCAAAGTGTACACAGGAAGAATAATTGAGGGGCAAAATGGAGGTAAAGGGCAGTTTGGCTGAAGACTAATGGGAATGATTATGAATATGGACTGGCTGTGATTTACCATAAGGGAAAGCACTCTACACTGTAGTCTGAAGGAGCTCACTGTCACTGCAGTGGTACCACTATATGCACTCAAGTACTTTGCTGGCCAAGTCCCAAGGTTGGCAAGCCAGGGCAATCTCCAATATCTCTCGTATAGCACCTCAAATCCACATTGATCTTAGTCACGTCTTTCCCTCTGAGAAGTGCCTAATGCAAATGCTTTGGCTACGGTGGCTAGAATCAGTTATGGTAGCTAACTTTAAGGCAGTTGCACACTTACACTGATATGAGTCTAAATGTGTTACTAAGGTGTGGTGAAGTCTGTTTAATGTTATGTTGATGGCATGCAGTGTTAACTCAACACTGCCTCATCACTGCCCTACGAGGTCCAATGTGAAGCGCTGGAGTGTAACCTCTTTAGCCGTCAATAAGTATCGATGGTGTAGAGTGGTCAGGTGAGGACAAAAACAGGAGTTGATCTGTTCACAACTCATTATGTCCTGTCAGCACTCTCGTTGTGTCAACTCCATCTGACAGATTGGGAACTGATCTGGTGCCATTTCTGTTAACCTTTTATTGCAGTTGGCTAAATCAGGGTCAAACAGAGGGATTCTTGGTAGAATTAAATCTACTTTGAAACAGAAGTTTATACCTCACACACATGGTTATGGTCTTAAAAAAAGAAGACACCTGTACCATATCAGATATAGAGTTGAAAGGTATACCATTTTGAGTTTGCATCCCAATATTACACTTTCTATACATCACAGAAGACTGAAACATAACAAAACTGTTTGACAAAGAAACACCGGATTTTCATCCGTTTTTTTCTAAGAATCTTTATTAAGTTATGAAAATGATTAATAATAACATTCCACCCATGAGACCAAAGAGGGCGCTTTTGGTCATTGACTGCAGGACAGGTCTACACAAATGTCCAGTACCGTGTTTGTCACCATCGTTATTTTGTCTTATCACCATCTCAAACAGCGATTATTACAGTTTATTTGATATGACGGTTAGCTATATCAAACAACATTTGGTACTTTATTACACTGTACCTATACTCTGAAATCAAATATATACAGTGTCTTCAGAAAGTATTCATATCACTTGACTTTGTCCACATTTTGTTGTGTTACAGCCTGAATTCAAAATGTATTAAATAGATTTCCCCCACCCATCTACATACAATATTCCATAATGAAAAAGTGAAAACATGATTTTAGACATTTTAGCAAATTTATTGACAACGAAATACAGAAATATCTAATTTACGTAAATAACCACACACCTTTGCTATAACACTCCAAATTGAGCTCAGGTGCATCCAATTTCCTTTGACCCTCCACCTGTGGCCAATTCAATTGTTTGGACATAATTTAGAAAGAAACACACCTGTCTATATAAGATCCCACAGCTGACAGTGCATGTCAGTCAGAAACTATACCATAAAGTCCAAGGAACTGTCCGTAGAGCACAGAGATTGTGATGAGGTATATATCTGGAGAAGGGTATAAAACAATTTCTAGTGTTGAATGTTTCCAAGGACACAGTGGTCTCCAGCATTGGGAAATTGAAAAAAATATGGAACTACCCACACTCTGCCTAGAGCTGGTTGTCCGACCAACCTGAGCAACTGGGCAAGAAGGACCTTGGTCAGGGAGGTGACCAAGAACCCAATGACCACTCTGACAGAACTATAGATTTCCTTGGTTGAGATGGGAGGACCTGCCAGAAGGACAACAGTCTCTACAGCACTTCACCAATCTGTGCTTTATGGGAGAGTGGCCAGACAGAAGCCACTCCAGAGAAAAAGGCAAGTGAAAAACCTAACAGCATAAGGCAAAATATTCTGTGGTCTGATGAGACAAAAATGTAACTGTTTGGCCTGAATGCAAATACGTAACTATGGTAAAGCGGCAGGGAATGGGAGACTGGTAATGATAGAAGGAACAATGAATAGAGACAAATACAGGAAAATCATTGATGAGAACCTGCTTTAGAGTGTATAATGACCTTAGACTAGGAGCGAAGATTTACGTTTTACGTTCTTACAGGACAATGACCCCAAGCATACAGCCAAAGCAACGCTGAAATGGCTTCAGAACAAGAATGTGAAAGTCCTTGAATGGCCCAGCCAAAGCCCAGACTTGAATCCCATTGAAAATCTCTGGAAAGATTGGAAGATTGCTGTTCACCACCGGTTTCCATCTAACTTAGCAGAGCTTGAGAAAATCAGCAAGGAAGAATGGGAGACAATCCTCACATCCAGATGTGCAAAGATGATACAGATATACCCAAGATGACTCCATGCAGTAATGTGTGAATACTTATGTTGTGTGAATACGTATGTAAATGAGATATTACTGTATTTCATTTTCAATAAATTAGCAAAAAATTATAATAATGTCAATTTGACATTATGGGGTTTTCTGTGTATAAGGGTGAGAAAAAACAATTTTTAATTCAGACTTTAACACAACAAAATGTGGACTAAGTCAATGGGTATGAGTACTTTCTGCCATGAGATTACGGGTATGGTAATGTCAGTGTATGACACACAGAACCACATTGATCATTATTTAATGATTAAAGGAGCTCTAAATGACATTTTGACCAAAAGGCTGACATCTGTCCATCTTAACATCCATATTTCATAACCCTTCTAACCAGGTCATTTTAAAAACCAAATTTGAGATTAGATGTGATCCTGCAAGCATTTATTCATATTTGACGCAAGCTCGCCCAGTTACCATGACATAATAAACGTTCACTGATCTTTGAGTCTATTTAAACTATAAAATGAGAAATACATGGGCACAACATGCTATTGACTTTGTAGTTCCTGGACTTGAGATCCCCACTAACCTGTTCAGGACATGGTGGTTCATAGCACATCGCTTCCTCAGCCATATCTGACTGGGGCCAGACGGGCTGCCTGGACAGCTAGTCCCTGACTGTCCCTGACCTGCATAAGGCAGTTGTCACGTCTCTCTTTCTGCAGTGAGAAATTGAGTTTGACTCTGCCTGTTTGTGCCCTGAATCCTCCGGGGGCTGTATTAAAAACGCATCGCAGCAATGTTGACAGGAATACATTTATCGGAATTGTGTCGCCTTTCAAGAGCCGGCTGGGGGTAGCGGGTAGCACATGCTGCCGCGGGTCGGCTTGGCTGGCTGGTATGGTGTTTGATCTCCATATCGTCTGGATTGGACAGCCCTGTTCTTGCTGGTTTGGTGCCAATGTTGGAATTTCAGTCAATGAAGAATTTTGAGAAATACAGTATAAGGCTACTTTTTGTGTAATGCATGAAGACAAAACTTAGAAAAACATTGTGATCATTGTTCATGTACTGCATGTTCCCTGTATTGAATGTATGTCCTGGTTCAACCTAGTCCAGTAATCAACAGTTACTGTACAATTCTTTCTCATAAATGTCTATCAATAACAAGAACTGAGGAACAGTAACTGGTGATGAATGCCACACAATTCCTATTCATTTTGAACGCTAATGCCGGGTTGTCTTTGGTCTGAATAAATTCACATAAACAAACACACAACTGCATACACACTCAACACAGGACATGTACAGGTCATGGTAGGCCATGGTATGAATCATAAACGCAATAACGTTTGTTGTTGAAGGTAATATTTTCCTTTTACTTACACTTAACAAGGCATGAGCAATAGGTTCTAGTGTAGTTAGGTAAAATGACAAGTATGGCAGGGCAGAAGGCTCGAATAGTATTGAACCAAGGGCTTGACCTTGCTAGTATTTCCATGTAATGTATTCATTGATTTTAGCTTATCCAATATGTCTGTATGACGTCATGTGCTTCATCTTTAAAGAAATGAATCTGCACCACACTACGTACTGTATGTAGGATGTTAATTTGAGACAGTTTGCTACAGAAGGAAAATAATCTTGGATACGTGAATTATTATTTGGATTACAATTAATGGACATCTTTGTAGGCGTTGATACATTTTTCATACAGGAAGATCAAGTCTGACATTTCAAAGTGGAAATTACAAACTTCAGAAGCCTTTTTAATCCTCAAATAGACTACAATTTAAGAAGGTCCTGGATTGCAGTAAAGTACTCCTGCAAAAGGGTGATCCAATTAAGATCCTACATCTGTACTAATTTATTTGAGGCATGGTGCCATGGAGAGGCTTGGGTTGCTTATTGCAGTCTCCTTGACGTCTCCTGTCAGGTAGCTGCACCGCAGCTGAAAAACTCATAAGCAGTGAAATCTGACAACATTGTGTGGGTTGACGATTTGGAACTTGTCACACAGTTAATGACTGTCACAGGAGGAAGCCCTTGGAGCTACGGTGAAATATGGGTGTCGGCTATGAGGAAAGTGTTTGTGTGTGTGTCTGTGTATGTCTCAGTCCCTGGGTGTGTGAGAGAGGCGACGAGAAAGATAAATAAAATATGCTTGTATGTGCACCATGCATGTCATATCTGTCTGTGTGTGTGCCAAAGTCTACATGCATGGAAGAGTCTACCTGTGTGTGTAGGCTAATATGCCTGCAATTTGAGGACATAAAACGTTAAAACGGTGGTATTTCATAATAGCCTTTTATAGGTGGTTGTCATTTCCTCTTACCCTTAAGCCATCGCGTGGTACATAGGAACACCCCTCCAGGCTTTGATAGGATATCATCTGAACAAGGTACGGATTAAATCTGACTCTGACGCAATTCCTTTTTGACGGGAAAGTCATTACCAGGCGATTATGAATGAAACATTTAGTACAAAATCAGGTTTATGAGATGGATTGCTCGGGAACCCAGGCCTCTTTGCATTTAAATCACCTCTCGTGGCCCACTCAAACACTCTGTTTTATTCATGTTCACCGAGACTAATGATGTCGAACGCCCTATTAATTGCTGGAGATGCAGGCTCGGGAATGTCATGTCACTCTTTCTACCTTTGCTAGTGAGAGTGAGAGATGTATCTTTTGACACAATGACCCAAGCCTAGAGACGATAGCATGACTCTGCTACGAGCCAATGAGGAAGGTTCGGCTCACGAGGATAAAGAGCCTTATCAGGAAGTAAGCCGTCGGAATTCCAAGTAAGCAGGCCTGTACAATACATGCTTTAGCGCTACCTCTTGTCTATGTAGTCTAACCAGTGCTCTCCATCAAATAAAACGATTGCCTGTTTTTTGGCCAGATTTTGCCTTGAAAACTACAGTACTGACAATCACTGGTGTACTACCGGAGGCCCCTGCAACCCCAATGAGGCGAGGGGGGCCCCAAGCAATTAAGGGCCTCCACCCAAACATTCACCTAAAGCATTCACTAGAGTATTGCACATTTGGATATGTCGGTTGAGCATATGTCTCAATCGTTGATTACAGTGCACTTAACCCATTCATAGATGCTAATTACCTTTAGCGCCTATTGGTGATAGTATCTTCTGGCCGGGGGATTTTTTAAGAGCCCTGACACTCATTCTGAATGTTAAAATGCAATTCTTGCGGTATGGTTTTGGAAACCTAAGGAACATTTCTTTCACAACAGCGAGAAATAATTAAAAAATGACTACATACCTTTAAAGGGTAGGCTTCCCACACAGTCCTGTTTGTTACAGCGCTCGTTTACGGAAACCGACAGAAGACATGAAAGTAGAGCACTTTATGTTTCTAGAACCGTACAACAATTGAGAAACTATTCTCGTTTAGATAGTATTTGGCTGTTTTGGATGCCTGAGTCAATTCACCTCTTAACAGAACATGTAAGGTCCTTGGACTATAAGGAGTAACATTAGGCTCCTTTAATCTATTATTGGGCTAGGTCTTTGTAGAATGGAGGTGTTGCCCTGGTAACATAGTCCTTTGTAGCTTAGTTGGTAGAGCGTGGCGCTTGTATTTGCCAGGTTAGTTGTTTCAATTCCTGGGACCACCCAAATGTATGCATAAATGTAAGTTGCTTTGGATAAAAGTGTCTGCTAAATGGCATATATTATATTACTAGGGCTAGCTATCAAAATAAACATTTTGAAAGAAATGTTTTTATCATCACCGTGAACATTTTATTGTAAGCGTATGATAAACACATGCAGGCTAGATTGCATTGCCAGTGTTTGTTATTCCTGTTCTGTTCTGCCTTTGACAATCAATGTGACTGTAAAATAAAATGCTAGTGAGGTACTGCATGATCTCAGTCAGCCTGCATCCCAATCAATATTACATCCTCGTTAGAGAGACAAATTACCCCTTGTCTCAGTATACAGATGTCACCCCGTCCTCATCGCTGTAATCCTGGCTCTCCCATCTCCCCGTGTTGAGATCATTTCTAATTACACCTAAAAGGAGCATTTTGATAGAGATTAATTGCATCCCTTGACACCCCCTCTCCCATACCCATTGATCCCTTACCTTCCCGTTTCTCCCTGGGGTATCAATTTAACCCTGGTAAAACAGCCCATACTAAGACAGGGTACAGTATCTGCAAGGAAGCAATCTCATCCCTGGGATCAAACTGAGTCACCAGGGAGGTTTGAGGCAGTTATGGAGAGGTGGATGCGGATTTTTGATAGTGTGTGTGTGTGTGTGTGTGTGTGTGTGTGTGTGTGTGTGTGTGTGTGTGTGTGTGTGTGTGTGTGTGTGTGTGTGTGTGTGTGTGTGTGTGTGTGTGTGTGTGTGTGTGTGTGTGTGTGTGTGTGTGTGTGTGTGTGTGTGGAGCAGTAGTTTCTACAGTGTGTGCGCTGGTCTTTTTCTCCCCCCGGTTCATACTCCACGCCTGAGTGGCTGCCAGATCTGACAGTTGAGCTTCCCAGAATTCCCGGGTGACCGACCTCTAGAGGTTAGAGGGTCCCGTTGCTATGTGAACCGCACAAAGCAAGATGCACCGCACCAAGGGCTATTTTTCCTCTCCCAGCGGCTTCTCAGGGCAGCGAATGGAATATGTAAACCACTGGAGCCTTAAACAGGGGGCAACGTCGGACTAAGCAAAACAAAAGGACTTGCTGATGCTCGATAAACACATGCATAGTCCCTCAGGCAAAGAGAAGGAATGCGTCAGGAACATTACCTTCTGTCTGCTCATCTTTCTGTCTATTTATCTCTTTTGGAATCATCTGTCTTTGTGTCGGCCGATATCTCGGAACATCCAAAGTTCTACTTCTCCTCAATGCCAGCAGCACCCACTGTGTCTGTTTACCAGACGCAGCACGTATCTGACTATCTTTCCAACTGCAGGTCAGACCCCAGGGGGTTCGTCAGACAGGGAGATGGTCAGATGTGAGAGAACAGGTGTGAGACGACTGTTGTCACTACAGAGAATACCTCCTGAAGTCTTCATCTGCCTCATTTCATTACAGGAAATAAAATGTATCTCTCAGAGACACCAGAAAGGAAAATTGAGCTCTGGGTATAAACAAAAGTCCTACTTCTGACTTTATTACAAATCAACCATTTATTGTTGGATAGGATATTATTTTATACCTTTCTCTTACTTCATCTTTGTAAATGGTGATTTTACAGTTGTTTTTTTATATTGTTTGCAAGTGAAGGACTCCTGAATGAGCGTGGTCATTTTGGTAATACTGTATAGCTAGGCTATCCTTTAAAGACGATCATATCACTGGACTAGGTCTTGCTCAGGCTAGGAAATATGTAGTGTTTGGGAGGAAATGGGTTCTACAGAATTTCAAGAGAAGGTCAAATACAAAAGGCCAAATTCAAAAGAAACCATAGTACAACAACATGACTACAGTAATGTCTGCTGCATTGCATACTAGATTATTCCTTCCAGTATGTAACTTTTTTAAGAGATTTATTCGGCTACTCTGTGGGTTGTCCTTTGTCCATTTAATTATTGACTTGAGCAAACTTAACCAGACAGTCTTAGTGGTATCCTCAGTATATTGTATTGACTTATATACCCTGCATTTTGTTGGAAAACCCTGCATTTACCCACAGAAAGTAATTTGCACATATTTTCCGACTGTTGATGCTTCTATACCCTTCAGGTATGCAATCAAACCAACCAATGGGATTGTGGTGGCACTTAAAAATCTGGAATCACAAACCCAGAGGTATCACAGACAGAGATGAATGAAATTAGTGGCAAATTGAAATTCATGATTAATGCTTGGTCCACATTTCTGTCTGAGCTTCAGCGAGTGTCTATAAAAAGAGCAGTGTGTGACTCGCTGGCCACTCTCCCAGTTGTGGCCAGGTGCTTGGGCTTATACAGGCCAGGGGGAAAGGGGTGGAGGGGGTAGAGGGCAGGGAGGCTTAGGTGGAGACTTTGGATGTCGTGAGAGGGACATCCTGTCTCTGACATGGTCACTTTGCTTTCAAGTCATCTCCCAGGAAATGGGGGGCTTGAGGTCGCCCCTATCATTGGTTACCCACGCCTAGTCTCTGAAGGTATTTAATCCTGCCTCTTTGCTCCCTTAGTGAGCTGGGGTGAACGTGGTGTCAGTGTGCGTGGGCAGGGCAGGGCAGAGAGATAGCTCTGTGAGGGATTGAGATGGGAAGCCTCAGTGGTAAAACTGACTCTGTAAAAAGTATATTTTTAGATTTAACAGGCTAGGTAAAGTCCAAGTCATCTGGTGGCTGTCATAGATATGGAGATGAGGAATAGATGTGGTAGAGTGGTATTCAAATCAGTTTTGCATTCAGCCTGCGTCTATATATTGTGCCATTCGATCACCATTTAATAACAAGGTGTATTTGTAGTGCTTATTGGATTTGAAATGAGAAACAGAATGGAACCAGTCCAGGTCTTTGGCAATCTGACTTGCTGATGTCTACTCTACTCTACGTCTCATTACTAAAAAGCAAACAGTTAAATGTAACACTGCCCTGTACTTACTGCCATAGATGCTTCACACAGCTAACAACACATCGGCAAAAAGTACATGTTATCAATAAGGCTGCTTTGCCAGGAAATCATTCCCCTATATAATTACAATTCGACAAGAGGTAATTTGCGCAGTATCTGATTCCAGGTGAGAAATGCATGTGTGCAGGGTAAATATTGTTTACCTCAAAAAGATCAATATCCACCTCAGTCCCTCTTGATGAATTCTGTACTCATGGGGATTTTACTGTGTTTCTGTTTCTGTGTTTCTGTGTTTGGGTCCTAACACATAGGCCTAACCGTTTTCTCACCTCAGAGAATCAGCTCTCTTTCACCCGTATACTCAGCTGTTGCTCTCACTATCTTCTTCCCTTCAGTGTTTTCATATTTTATTTTCCTTCGCATTCCATCTCCCTCTTTAAATCTACCTGCCATTCTTTCTCCTTCCTTTCATTCTCCTTCCTCTCTCCTTCTTACATCGTCTTTCGTTACCCCAATCTCCCCAGCTGTACCATCTCTCCATTCTTCTCTCATCCTTTCTCTGCTTGATTCTACTGAACACCCGCCTATCTTTCACGTCCCCCCTCCCACTCCTCTACCTCTAACCCTCTCTTCCTTTGTCTCCCCCTCTTTCTCTCTTTCTGTCTTCCACCCGCCGTACCTGGGATGGAATGTGTGTCTCAGAATAATAACGTGTCTATCTGGCTCGCCGCTGCTCTTGATGATAAGAGTTATTGTGCTACCTGAGTCGGGCTGCGTCCAGCCTCCTGCCTGACAGGGCCACTGGGCGATACAGGCGTGGATGAAGGTGACTGGGTATGACAGCCAGCCAAATGCCTTTTTACCTGCGGCTGATTGCTAAACGCACACGTCCTGATTTAGACAAATGGGAGCGGGGGCCAGCCATAACGGCTTGGCCGACCTTCAGCCTGTGTCTGGGAGTCGGTGTTTGTCCCTCTTTGATGAAGCTGTCAGATGCTTCATACCCGACCCTTTGCCTTACTCTCTCCACAGACAAACGTACGCACACACACACACACACAAACACACACACACAAACACAAACGCAGATGCACATCGAATCACAGACATACTCAGACGCACACACTCCTCACCTTTTCACCTGGAAATACTTTTACTTCCCTGATTTCTTAGGTATTAGATGTGCTTGTATATTTAGAAATGTTTAAAATGAAATTGATTTGCCAGCTATTCAGACATTTTCTAATTTGATGGAGTCAACATTTTCACAATAAGCACTTGGTTTTATGACTCATTTTCTTGATGAATCTTCTATTGTATTCATTTATTATGTAACGACAGGTTCTTCATCACTCTCCAAAGTTTCTCAGGAAATGAGAAAGAGACAAGGGGAAAAATGCCCCTAAATTCACATTCACATTTAAATACAGAGGTCAAGAGCCCTCATTATTTGCACTGAAATATTAAAATACTGTTAATATTTAATTGGCCCAAATATGCAGCCAGGGGTGTAATGCACCTATTATTTTAGATGGGGCACGAAGTACCGGAAGATGGAGGGGAAAGTCAGAGAATGTAGTATTTTTCAAACAACTGAAACAGTTTTTTTCTGCAATCTAGAGCTATAATCATTATGCATAATTCTATGTATAAAAAATATGTAAATTCTTCTGCATAGGTTATCTACGCATACCTCTTTACCTGTTCCATTGTTAATGAGGGTGTCATTCTGCCTGTTGGAAATCACACATCTCAATATACTGCACTAACATGTCTAGGATATTACATCATAGTGCAAAATTACAGCATAGTACATGGGTACATGGGATCATGACACACATCATTCATAAAGGCACATCATGGCATCATCATGAATACATATATATCATGATATTCTCATAGGGTGCCAGATTACATTTAAACCAAGTATTTGTCTGCATATCTAAGCATACCTCTTGAGCTGTCTGTATCCTCCTGACTGGTGAGTCTTTTTAAAATAAACTAGAATGCTTCTCTGCATCTCAGCTAAAATATGGGTAAAAGATTAAAAGGAATTTCTTCAGTACATTAAGTAATTGCTTGCTTTTCTAAAGTCTAGGAACCTTGCCAGTAGGCATGCCAGCTAAGATAGTTAGACAAGCTACTCTGACTTGATTTATAGTGTTTCGTATGGTATGTATTCATTTATGGATGTCCATCACACATTTCATATGATATGTTACGAATTACAATTTGTATTATATGCTACAAATTTGTAAAAGTACAATATGTTCAGAATTTTAGAAATGTACTATATGTTACGAATTCTAGCTAGGTGGCTAATGTTATCTAGCTGGCTAATGTTAGCTAGACTAGGGGTTAGGGTTAGGTTTAAGTTTAGGAGTTAGGTTAAGGCTAGGGTTATCTAAAAGGGTTAGGGTTAAGGGAAGTTTTGGCTAAAAGGATTAGGGTTAGGGGAGGGGTTAGCTAATATGCTAAGTAGTTACAAAGTAGCTAAAAAGAAGTAAGTAGTTGAAAAGTTGCTAATTAGCTCAAATGCTAACATTATCCGTGATGAGATTTGAATTGGGAACCTTTAGGTTGCTAGAAGTTTGCGTCCACCACGACCAACCGCCCTACTTTTGTTTTTGCCCTAATTAACCATCGGTCTTATGTAACCACACCAAACGTAACATATCATACCAATTTTAGTGTCCCAAATCTACTTTTACTCTGTTACATCCAGTCTATAAGACCAGACTGAGGTTAGGGTTAGGTTTAAAATCTGATTTTATGACTTTTTGGCTTTGCTAGCTAGTGACCACTCTGCAGAGCTGCCTCCAGGTCAAGTTTCATGATAATGAATGCCAACCTGCCAAAAATGTAGCAGAGGAAGTTTTGCCCAATAATACAATATTGGGATTCTCAACTGTTCAGAAGCATAGTGCATCGCAGGTGTCTCCTCCTGCATCAGCTGAAACCAGCATGACTCAACGAATCATGGGTAAAAACATCTGGTGCACCTGCAGATATGTTTACCTTCAGCTTGATCACCTTGTCTTGTTTCCGTGTTCAGACAGACTGAAATTATCCAGGGGTAGAAACACACCCAGGGAGGCATGAATTTTCCAATTCTAGACATTCAATAAGAAGCATACTATTTCTATTACTTGGCTTCAAATGGTGATACCCAGAGTCACGGTAGAAAAAAATACTAAAAAGTATTAACAAAGATTTAATTCAGTTAAGCATTATCGCAACTTCCTGCTTCCAAAATATGCTTAGTGGTGCTTAAAAAATAAACAGAATTGCCATATTAAAAGTACTTACATACTAGCTAATAAGTAATACTGTAAAATAAAGTGTAACCACTAAGACAAGCAAGTAAATGACTCAATCACAACATGCAGAAGTTACCCAGATACTCCAAAACAGAAAAAACAAAAACGCAATTCCAGAGGTTTCTGAATAGAACAAGCTAGTGTAATGGACAGGTTTAGAAAATGGTCACATCCAGCAGAAGCCTTTTTATATCCTCGCATACATTCGGTAGACACGTCGTGCATGGATAGTGAAGGAACTCTCTTCTTCAGCTTTAATTAGTTCTGCTCCAGAAACAGGGAAAGTGGCGAGCTGATTGTCCTAACTGTGGCGGGAGAAAAGTTTCTCTGGGACACTGGTTCTCTGGTGGGGCAGAGGGTTATGTTGTGGCACAGTGGCATTAGCTGTGTTGTACAGAAAGAGGGACAATGTCACACCCTGACCATAGTTTGCTTTGTATGTTTATATGTTTTGTTTGGTCAGGGTGTGATCTGAGTGGGCATTCTATGTTGTATGTCTAGTTTGTCTGTTTCTGTGTTTGGCCTGATATGGTTCTCAATCAGAGGCAGGTGTTAGTCGTTGTCTCTGATTGGGAACCATATTTAGGTAGCCTGTTTTGTCATTGTGGGTTGTGGGTGATTGTCTATGTTATATTGCATGTTAACACAGTGTTTATATAGCGGTCACGTTCGTCTTATTCGTTTTGTTGTTTTTTGTTTAAGTGTTCTTCATTAAATATAGAAGAATGTATTCAAACCACGCTGCACTTTGGTCCGCTTCTTAAGACGTTCGTGACAGACAACATAAAGCATAGGCTACATAAAGAATACAGTAAGGCCAATTTAATCAATGTACTGTACTGACTGCAGGACAGCTAGCCCACTGTAATTGTGTTGTGTTGAGTGTGTCACATAAAAGCCATGTGTTGTGTCTTTGAACCGCCAAGTTAAATTTCCTCGGTCAGTCACAATTGGTTATATTTACACCATACACCTGGTGTTTCAAGTAAGTGCCTCTGTATGAATTACTTGACGTTGTACTGTATGATTTACATTTGTGGGAGAATCTCCACATTAGTTTAGTGAGATGCACCTAACAACACATTTGGACATGTCATCATTGTCTCAGATCGGTTTTGTTCCCCTAAAACCAGGCTTTTTCCTAGGTTTGAGGTTTATCTATTCTGCACACGTGCCATGGTAATGTTTCAGCTAGTAATGTGGAAAAATGGATCCCTCTCATTTTGACACACAGGTGTTAGGCAGACAGCACAGGGGACAGATTGCTATTATTTCCCTGTATTCTATCTCCCTCCCAGCACATTGTTTCACACACAGTCACACACCCCCTGTGTACAGTAATAAGCTAGTGCTGTACGATATGTTGAACGATCATTTAACAGGAAGAAAAATTACCAATCAATTGGGTTTGTAGCATTACGTATTCTTTATTATCATTATGGAAATAATTGCTTATCACTCCATACTGTGTATACATTTTGCTTCAGATGTATGTTTTAATGGGTTACATATAGCCGCACTGCTATTTTTGATGTTTTCCAGCCCACACAGAACAGTTTGTAAACCCATTCATGTCACATCACCACACAGCTTCTCAAAACCTGTTTAACCCAGAACGCATTGGCACTGCATTGTGTGCCACCAGGAGAGCATCCTACAGTATACCCAGAGGACATGGCAAAACACCCAGTGCAACTGTCACTGAGCTTTGTACCTCTGCCCAACTGTGCCAATCCCTTGTGTTGCGCTACATCCTTAGTCCCTCCAGTAACAGATCATAGCGCAGTCACAATTGTCTTCTTTTCACTGAAGTTATGATTGAATCACTCCAAACTATTCACCTTATGTAGTCCTGCTCACTTGACTCAGTTCCTGATCGAACACACACGTTTTTCTACTTCCGGCTGGCTCATTGACAAACAAGCGAAACCATCGTTAAATATGAATTACATTTGCCAAACTATTAAATAATGTGCACAGAATTAGAAAGATATTTCAATTCTCTGTTAAGGACATTTTTTTAAACTTTTTTTTTCACGTAGTATAAGCACTCAGCACTCGGAAGCAAACGTTAGCATAATTAGCATTTCTGTCACGACTTCCACCGAAGGTGGCTCCTCTTCCTGTTCGGGCGGCACTCGGCGGTCGTCGTCACCGGTCTACTAGCTGCCACCGATCCTTTTTCCTTTTGGTTATGTTTGTTTTGTTTCACCTGGTTTAATTTTGATTAATTAGGGGGGGTATTTAATTCGACATTTCCTTTGGTGTTCTGTGCGGGATTGTTTTCGTTTGAACTGTCAGTGAGTTTGGGTTTCGTTTTTATTAGCTCATGTTTTACAGGTGTTTTTCCCATAGACTGTGTCTGAGTGGGGTTTTCGTGGCTATTGCTGTAGTCCGGTGTTCCTGTTGTTCAACTCACCTATTTTTCTTTCAAATATTGATTTGGAAGTCAGAGTATGCTGACTTCCAAATGCACCTTGTTCTTTGAGGAAATGTAGGCTAGTCAATCCCTGGCCTGGTTGTCATGGAAGTCTTGTACAAGACAACCCATTTGCTTCTAAACCTCCCATAGTACAGTAGGCTCAGAATGTAATCACAGCTACACTTGTCATCATGCAAATGATGACTTATATTTGGGTCTTAGTGTTACAAATTGTCTTTTGTCATATCCCATCCAATCTGCCTGTGGGTTAGAGGGGTTATTTCAATATAACACTGTTAGCAGTTTGAAAACAGTAAACATTCTCACCTGACATGCCCTTTTGAACAGCAAACATTCTCACTTTCTCATCCAACAACCTCTACTCTCAACTATCGACTTTTACTCTTCCTATCTCTTCACCGGCGCTTCCCCTACCTGTCCCTGTATTACCTGTCCCCTCCCTGCCTCCCCCTCGTTTAATCTCCTCCCTCGCTCCCTCTTTCCGCTGACTGACTCCTTGAGATGGACGTAATGAGACGGGCCCATGCAGAGAGGGAGATTGAGCGAGGGATGGAGGGAAGGAGCGCCGCGGAGGTGTGCAACCGTAAACAAGGTGAAAAATAATCAGGGATTGGGTCTCTCTGAGGGCCATGCCCAGCCCAGGGCTCAGCTGAACAGGGAACGATGGGACAATACATCACATTCTCTTTTAGAAATGACTCTTTACCTTCAGTCAGGTATGGTTAGGTATCCCTGCAGTATATTCTGTTTGTTGTGTTCCCCATCTTGTTTTCCTGTTTCAGAAGATATATGTTGAAAGATTCAAACTGATCTATGATTTCAAATTAGTCATGATAATATACCTTTGGCATATAAGTGTTTGTGCCTGCTGCACATATATGATAGATGTTTTAGGAATACCCACACTTGATGTCGTATTCTTATTCCGTATAGCTAAATTGTTATGCTTTGTACATTTATTTTGCTTTGTTATTTATTTTTTACAAATTATTCGTTGTTTAGTCTTCCCTCAAATCAACTCATGATTGTCTACACAAACAAACACAATTTGGTTATTGTAGTCCCACGTGTATTTGCTAGTTTATAGCACTGTTAAACTATAATGTTAAGTACATTTAAAGAAATTACTTTTCATTGGACAAAGTAAATGTAATAAAGTATGATTTTCTTTAAGGAAATGCAAAACAGATGACCCGTCAAAGAATATGCAAAAAAAAAAAAATGGAAGAAGACTAAGGTCACAATCACAATGGACACAATCACATCCTGTTCAAAAACATAGACCTCCACAGTCCACATTCACTCTCTCTGTATTTGCCCAGGACAAAGCAGTAATTAAAATCTAACCACTTCTAATGGACTCTGTTCTCAATCTCTCCACCACAGTCTTGGCTAAGAACACACTACTCATTGGCATTGCAGTATGTAACCGAGGGCCTCAAGTACTGTTCTATAAGAATACAAACAACCCAACACTTTTATAGGCCACCACCTCCCTTTCCCAGCCTAGATGATTCGCTTGAGTTCAAGCACCCACAAATGTTGCTGACGCGAGGGCAGGTATAATCAGATCTTACTGTGGATGCTGCCTCCCTCCCTTGGCCGCCAATCCAGATTGGATGAGTTGAGTGGGGCCAGGGTAGTCTGCATGGTCCCCAGGCCTAGTGTGGACTTGGAACGAGGTGTGCAGACACAGCACTAAGCCACCGTGACGAATGACCCAAGCTAACGGCCCCTGGAGGCAATTAAAAATAGCTGGCGGACAGCCTTTCGACCGGTTAACCCTGGAAAATGTTACACTTCAAAACCCTCTCCCAGAGGTACTGTAGGCTAGGTTACCCACCGGCTTGTCTGGGATACTTTGTTGGGGTTATTCTGCTGGTAAGACGCTTGGCTTCTAAAGGGAATGAGTTGGAGTTCTCATCAGTTTTGGCTCTTATACTTTTTGCTGAGTTACTGTGTGCATCTCAAATAATAGGCTACCTCATCAATGGTAGTTAAAGAGGTCTTTGATTTGTAGCTGTTAGCTATTTGTTGATTGGTTTTATAAGTTCAACATAGTGCCATAGTGAATAAATAATGGCTATGGAAAAGCTATTAAAGACCCACGCATGATTCACTATTTTACGACTGTATACGGTACCTGTTTTTTCCAGTGTGTTGGTGTGTCGATTCTCACCCCACTTTCAAGTGATGAATTATTGACAGTGTAGCTACTAGCCTTGCATTGAAGAATCAGCGTGTTCTGCAAATGATCTCTCAGGGTTGAGTAGAGTGAATGATTTCCTTCTACAGTGTATATGCACTTTATTCTTGTAGTTCCAAGGCAAAAATGATCCAACCAATCCAAGCTTAGTCATCTATATTTTCTTTTCCCTACTGATTTGGGATTTCTGCCCAAATGATTACTGCTGAGAATCAATTTAGCGGTTGGGTAATTGATTGGTAATTGATTGGACAAAAGGCCATTTCCACAACCAGCAGACCCAGTGGCTCCTGCAATGTGTAATAAACAGTGATAGTGGCATTTGTCTTTTGTAAAATATTTTGGTCTTGTGCAATATCATGAGTACCAGATTATTCAGTGAGATATAAAAGTTTGAAACTGCAATGCAATAGATCTATTTTTGGTCCATTCATTTACCTTGAAAGTTATTCAATAATAACATTGGTTACATTGTATAACAGTTCAAACAAAAAGACTCAAATAGGTTGTTTCTAAGGTATGTGGGGATAAAATATGTTTATTACCCAGCGGACTCAAGGGTATCATAAGGCCCTTCACCCAGTAAAATGTCTTTGTGTTTTACGAGGCCTCTCATAATTAATTTAGTGGGCTTTATCGCACAAACACTGAAGAGGCTATGGTCAATGGCTCATGTTTAGCAACCCAGCCAGTCAACGAGTCCCCTTTAATCCTCCACTGTTTGAATTGAAAAATAAAACGCTAACCGGCATTGATTGCTTCCCTGTGTAGACGATTAGAGGATGCAGACGGCCCTATTACGATACGTGATTCCCTGCGACATGAAGATGTTAAGGTCTGTGCAATTAAAGACAATTCGTCCTTATTGCCGTACATGTCATTAGTGCAGGTAGCAATCTGGGCTCTAGTCGAATTTGCAAGCCCGCGCTCAACATTAGCGGCCAATACCCTCAGAGGCCGTGGCCATTACAAGGGGAGAAGCCGGTTTTCCAGGAAAGCAATTATTCATTAAACAAGTGTGGAAACGAGGTAAGGGTGGTTGCGTACTGATGAATTACAGCGGCGAGTAATTTGCACGGTAATTAAAGATTGGGGGCCCATGCTGTGGCGGTGAGCATAAATCACATTTGCAAAGGTGTCGGCGGGAATCTGTGATGTACTTCACCTTACCGGCCACCGCCAACCTGTGTGTGTTTTCTCTATTTGACTTAATTGTTTAGCAGCATAGTATAGTTATCTATAGATCAGGAATAAGGGAAGTACATAGCGCAGTCTTCATTTCATTAGATTAGCCCATTAAATTCAACAATTTGAACAGCAATATTCTATCACTGACAAGCTTGTAGCCTATGTGTTGATTCGTTTAGTGGGCAGCAGTACTGAATGAGATGTGTAGAAAAAATGCTGGCTTCAAGTCCCTCTGGAAAATTACAGTTTCTAAGAGATGCAAATGTACAGCAGCCACACTCATTATGGTATGTAGGATTTGGCAGTTGTTGAAGATGGTAACCTGGTAAGTCATCATCATCCATTTATTTCTAAGTTGCTTTGTTCAAGGCCATTTCACAAAGAACTTTAAGAATGAAATGTATCATCTACTCCATAATGGGGAAGCCTAAGGCAGCAGCAGCAATGCAATGTCTCCAATAAATAATGTTTGGTGGAGGAGGACATCCCAAAAACTCTCAATTAAATTCTCTCACATTCTCACATACTGTATACATTTGGTGATGGGTACCACTGGAATCTCTGTGACAAGGATTCAGTATGTTCCAGACCAGGATCATGTACCATATCTGCCAGAGATATAATTTTATATCTCTCTTCTTCCTAAAATATCTATTTTTTGCTCTAGCTTTACGTTCCTAATGAACTGGGGTCTCGTCTGATATGCTTACACTTTCTGACATTTTTCCTCTGCCAGACTACACAGCAGATACTTGCCATTGTTTAATTAAGAGGAGCTGCTTTGCCACAAAAGGACATATATATTCTGAGAAGATGAAGGAACTCCTCTGCTGGGATTTCATTCTTCTGTAAAAGAAAAGAGTGTGTGGGTGGAGGAGCAGAGATATGCACGCTGGAAAAACCGACTCCCTCCCCTACCGCACCAATTCCCCAGTCCCCCTCCACACTGACAGAGCCCCGGGGGAGTTTGTGCAGAGCAGAGTATTCCTCCCTCTGACTGAATTCCATTTCCCAGTAGCTTTTGCAATGAAAATGACTTGGGTGTTGCTAATTCAAATGGACCATTTAAGCTGTCTTCTTTAGCAGTGAAGGCTTTTGAATGAGAGGCAACCGTTTTCTAGAACCCTGCCCCTGGATCTGAAGGTGTGATTTAAGGGACTGTGGGAACCCTGGAGGTGTGCAGCTCTTCAGGACCATAGAGAATAGAATACTCATGATATAGCAGTCCTATCCATCATAGCATATTTCATGCCATCATATTCATCCTTATCTTTTTTATAGAGAAAAAAAAAGAAATACAATGGAACATGCGCCTACAGGCCATGCAGTGCCTCCATCATTGTTTCGTTAAAAGTTACTAGGCTATATGATAGGCCTACGTCATGTGTGTAATATTGTCTGGAATGACATCAATTGTTGAACACTCAACATCTATCTACTTTACTCCACACTAGAGGTAAACTCTTCCGGGAGAATATTCCTCGAAGGCTTCCTGGAAGTGCACGAACCGAAATGGCTTAATATTGTCATGTCAAGCTGCCGGTGTCTACTCCCAGTTTTAATTACAACCCAAGCACTGTTAGCACTGAAATCTAATGGAAGCTCTGAGACTATAAACTGCCAAAGGCACCGAACACCATCTGTGACCACGGCCAGACAGTTCCCTTGCCTATCGCGATCAGCCAAGATCAGACGCAAGCTCCGCTGCATCAACACTTCCTGTTGAGATCTGACGCCGCTCTCAGCGGCGAGAAGGGCTTCTCTTTGCCCGAAGACAAGATCTGACTGCAGCACTTCCTCTCTCCAGCTCTATCTCAAGCGCTGGGGAGGGGAAGACCAGGCATGCAGTTTTTGCAGATGAGGATGTGGAGATGAGAGAGGCTGTCAAATTTGCTATGGCACCTGATCCTCAAGATGGGATCCTTCAACTGCTGCATGCCTGCAAACCAGCACACAGTGTTCCAGTCTTTTATCCTCTTGTCTTGGAGATGCCCAGAAAACTTTGAATAGACTTTAGGGGATTGTTGTAGTGTCATGTTTTCAAGCGAGTGGATTTGAAATAGTGGTTTCCTCTTACCACGTCTGCACATCTGAACAAGACTTGTGTAGTTGCAAGGCTGAATGATTGGCAGGGAGCACATTCTGGAGGGAAAAAACAATACCCCCCAGTTTACAGTAGGAATGAAAATATATATATAAATATATTTGTGAATCACTTTAGATTGTTGTGGACTGTTCAAACTAAAACAGCCATATACATTATATTTAGGCTAAACAATGTAATGGATTTGTTCTGAGCGAAGCCGGTTTGTATAGTTCCCTTTGACCTACAGTCTCGTAGTCCTTCATCCTATATGGAAATAAGATGTTTTTGTTTGACCATGTAGGCTTACTGTAATTTGTGTACAAGGACTGATTTGCAATGCATGCGATGTCTATTCATAGTCTACGCCTTAAAGTTGAATCAAAAGAAGATTAGTAAAACAGTGAACAACTAATTACAGTGTTACAAATGAAGATGTTGGATTCCCCATAAACGTGTCTTCACATCAACATGATTAAATAGCAGATGAGGGAAACAGTTGTGCCTTGAACACAAATAGTGTTTGGTTTACAGCCTCTTTGTGCGTCACAGGGTACATAAGGGAGGGGGAAGCTAGCTAGCCTGCCGTTTGGCTGATTACTTTTAGGCACTCACAGCGCCGGGCTCTTGGAGAAAGGGCCTGCGTGGTGCCTGGTACGGCATGGGGGCACCAGGTGGGAGCCATGGAAATGAGAGGGTCTAATGTATTCATACAGGTGTCCCAGTACCCACTTCAGCTTAGCCTCTCACTAAAGCTCCTGTCTGCAAAACAAACAGGGGCCTATACTGTAATGAGGTCATCTGTTATAGAGTAGCAGAGTTCACAATGAATCAGTAGGCTGCATCCACTCATCATGGAAAGTAGAGAAATTAGGAAGAGGAGTGCGAGATTCATTGTGTGTGTGTGTGTGTGTGTGTGTGTGTGTGTGTGTGTGTGTGTGTGTGTGTGTGTGGATCCCCCATTTGGTGATGAATGTCAGACAAGTAACATAGAGTAACATAGAGTCTGCAACTTCCCAAAGAATGTTAATATACACAATAGTGGAAGGAGAAAGAAGGGGATTCCTTCTAGGAGGTAGTCCTATACATCTACATTTAAGTAGCCTCTCTACCATCATTTTGTGGGTTTTTATTGTTTGTGGGTTTTTTCATTTTGTGGGTTCCCAATAAAGAGTCCTCCTTTCCTTTGGAACAACCACTGATCTGATCTAGATAGTTAAACATAGATAAGACTACGACACATTGCTGCCATGTTGCTTTTGCCTATCCACACTTTACAGATTGAGTGTAGCAAAGGAGACAAGGAAGCGAACCCATTAAACTTATTGGGACATAAAAGCGATCTGCCTGGTCGCAGTCCGCTGTAGATCAATACGAAACAGCTGATCAGTCTTCTCCTTTGAATTCTCTAAAGCCTCTGTGATAGGGTCACCTCAGCCAGCCAAGTTCATTTTTTTTTTACCTCAGTCAGACAGAATACATTTTACCAGCTCATCCCTCCAGAGGACGCTGAACCGAGTGCTCCAGCCATGACGCCGATTGCTGTTCCGCTTCCATGGTTCCTCCCTGTTCTCCCCCAGCCCCACCCTCCCATCGCCCTTCCTCGAACCAAGACCTGAGCGCAAATAGAGTTGTAGAAATGAGCGAAGGCCAAGCTTAAAGAACAAAAGGAGAGGTAGAGTTCAAGGGAGCCGAAGAGATTAGAGACGTCAATCCCAGTGTCTTTTGCACCATCCAAGGCCCCCTTGTGGGATCAACCAGAAAGTTGTAATGAAAGCACAGGAACTTTTCTCTCCCTCCCTCCCCACAACCTCCTTCCCTCCCTATTCAATCTCACTGCATCGGTGTGGAGGTGAACAGAGGTTTAGGCGGGGGTGAGTGGGTGGTGCGATTCAGATGCGGACCCGCAGAGAACTTTATCTGAACTTGTGTCGGCTTTGCGTCTCTTGCTTTCATCTCAGGTCACTGTCAGTGGAGGGTTTATCGCAATAAAGATGAGACAGCCCTAAAAATGAGGTTATCAGAGGCCAGGCTTCCATCGCATTCTAAAGGATCATGCTTTTCTTCTTTCAGATTCCTTAGTGTAATGTCCAGGTCATGACCTGGGATGTTGTCGAGACTGACGTACACAGATGAGGGCAGGTAGTTCAGTATTGTCAAATAATTAATAAGTGTGTTGAAACATTCTTGAGAGGAAAAAGAGGTCAGTATGGTAGTTTACTAATTATACAGTATCACAAATTCAAATTCTCTCAAACACCCACCCATAAAAGTTTGAATTATAGTATTAGAGGTTATAAAAAAGAACTGAACGGATAAAAAAAAGGGCAGTCGTATAACAAATATTTGATTATGATTCACCATAATTCATTAGTGACAGACTCATCTAACAATACCACAAAACAACTTGGCCACCAGGCCTTGATCATAAATGTAACGGCATGCCTTCATACCATGCTTTCATCATGCAGATAAAAAAACAGGCCAGAAAACAAAGAACCTGACAAACCCAACAAAGACACTACCCGCTTTTCTGATGTTCCACCAGAAATGTGACAGTTATTGAAATGGCATGCTTTCATTGAAAACCCTGCTATTTTACTCGTTTTAAATTGGTTATTGTCAATCTCTTTTCACCATTGTTGTTGCAAACTGGGTATTCAACGCAGGGTTCTCGCAAATGATAAATTCATAACACAACAATGGGCGATACAATAGCAGTGCAAATCACCGTGGCAGCCGTTGTCGTGTCTGCTTCTCCTCCATTGGATGCGTTGTTAGACAGGTATATATTATTTACATTTACATTTAAGTCATTTAGCAGACGCTCTTATCCAGAGCGACTTACAAATTGGTGCATTCACCTTATGACATCCAGTGGAACAGCCACTTTACAATAGTGCATCTAGATCATTTTAAGGGGGGGGGGGGGGGGGGCAGAAGGATTGCTTTATCCTAGGTATTCCTTGAAGAGGTGGGGTTTCAGGTGTCTCCGGAAGGTGGTGATTGACTCCGCTGTCCTGGCGTCGTGAGGGAGTTTGTTCCACCATTGGGGTGCCAGAGCAGCGAACAGTTTTGACTGGGCTGAGCGGGAACTGTACTTCCTCAGTGGTAGGGAGGCGAGCAGGCCAGAGGTGGATGAACGCAGTGCCCTTGTTTGGGTGTAGGGCCTGATCAGAGCCTGAAGGTACTGAGGTGCCGTTCCCCTCACAGCTCCGTAGGCAAGCACCATGGTCTTGTAGCGGATGCGAGCTTCAACTGGAAGCCAGTGGAGAGAGCGGAGGAGCGGGGTGAGCGGGATATTATGCTTGATGACAGTGATAGGGATGGTCACCGGCTCATCCAAAACATCATTTGTTTGCTTTATATATTTACAATTGGTTGAACTGCGAGCCAACACCTAATTTACCACCCCTTCACAGGGAATGAATCCATTTTCAACACATTAATAAAGCGGGGAATGTCCGGCGCATGACAGACAATGGAGAGATGGCTTTGTTAAATTTCTTTTCTCCCCAAAACATTATCCTATGCCAGATGGCCAGATTTCTATTGTATACATTTCTTTTTTTGTTGATTTCTCGTGCTCACACCAGAAAAATGTGATGCTTTTTAATACATTTATTTTGGCTTAGTAAGTTAGTACCTATACAGGTGTCACGATCGTTTGTAGAAACGGACCAAGGCGCAGCGAATGTTGAGTTCCACATAATAATTTAATAGTGAAACTTAACGAAAACAATAAACGAACAACGAACCGTGACTACAGAGGTGCTATATACACTTACTCACAATACAATAACCCAGAAACACACGATTACCAGCTGCCTCTAATTGGGAATCATACAAATCACTAACAAAGAAACATGAAAACTAGAACACCCACATAGAAATAATAAACTAGACTACCCCCCCAGTCACGCGCTGACCTACTCCACCATAGAAAATAAGGACTCTCTATGGTCAGGACGTGACAGTACCCCCCTCCTAAGGTGCGGACTCCGGCCGCAAAACCTGAAACCAAAAGGGAGGGTTAGGGGGGAGTGTCCAGTGTCGGTGGCGGCTCTGGTGCAAGACGAAGAACCCTCTCATCCCGCGGATCCGCCAGCATCGAGGGCGGCTCCAGTGTGGGATGAAGAACCCGCTCATCCCGCCAGCATCGGAGGCGGCTCTGGTGCGGGATGTAGAACCCGCTCATCCCGCGGATCCGCCAGCATCGAGGGCGGCTCCAGTGTGGGATGAAGAACCCGCTCATCCCGCCAGCATCGGAGGCGGCTCTGGTGCGGGATGAAGAACCCGCTCATCCTGTGGATCCAGCCATGGACCCAGTCTGAACACTGTGCCCGGACCGGACCCAGATGCCGAGGAAGGCTCCTGACATGGAGCGGGATTGGACACCGGCCCTGGCCTGGATATCTGTGCCGAGGAGGGCTTTTGCCATGGAGCCGTCTCAGGAGGTTCCGGACTGTGGACCGTCTCAGGAGGTTCCGGATGCATGGGGCCGGTACAGGTGGCACCGGACTGGTGACACGCACTTCAGGGTGAGTGCAGGAAGAAGGAACAGGACTTATTGGGCTGTGAAGGCGCACCGGAGACCTGGTGCGTATAGCCTGCATCAATGATACCGGTTCGATGACACACCTCACATGGCAAGTGCGAGGAGCTAGCACAGGACGCACGGCTGTGGATGCGCATTGGAGACCTGGCGCGTAGAGCCGGCACAAATTGCACCGGAACGATGACACACTTCCCATGGCTTGTGCGAGGAGCTAACACAGGACGTACTGGGCTGTGGAGGCGTACATCTGGGCGAGTGCGAGGAGCTAGCACAGGACGTACCGGACTGGGGAGGCGCACTGGAGGCCTGATGCGTGGGACCGGCACAGATTGCACCGGACTGTTAACACCCTTCTCCAAACGCCTGCGTTGCCGCATACTCCTCGCCAACTCCATTCTCCGGTATCCCTCCTCGCACTGTTCCATTGACTCCCAGGCGGGCTCTGGCACTCTCCATGGGTCGACCGACCACCTCTCTACCTCCTCCCATGTTGTCACTGGTTCACACCTCGGCTCCGCCGACCACCCCGTGTGTCACCCCCCCAAACAATTTGGGCTGTCTTTTGGGCTTTCCTTGTGGCCACGAATCCCGGCGTCGTCGCTGTTCTCCCTTCTCCTCTCCTTGCGTCTCCCGCCAAGGAAGGCGATCCTGTCCTGCCGGGATCCCTTCCCATCCAGAATCTCCTCCCAAGTCCAGGATACACTCTCCTCCTGGGCACGCAGCTTGGTCCTGTTGTGGTGGGATATTATGTCACGATCGTTTGTAGAAACAGACCAAGGCGCAGCGAATGTTGAGTTCCACATAATAATTTAATAGTGAAACTTAACAATAAACAATAAACGAACAATGAACCGTGACTACAGCGGTGCTACATACACTTACTCACAATACAATATCCCACAAACACAGGTGGGAACAAACACTACTTAAATATGATCCCCAATTAGAGACAACGATTACCAGCTGCCTCTAATTGGGAATCATACAAATCACCAACATAGAAACAGGAAAACTAGAACACCCACATAGAAATAATAAACTAGACTACCCCCCCAGTCACGCCCTGACCTACTCCACCATAGAAAATAAGGACTCTATGGTCAGGACGTGACAGTAGGTTTCTATTGGTAATCAATTTTGGTGTTTTACACCAAAATAATTGACTGACTGCTCCTCTAACTACAAGGTTCTGTGTCCAGAAAAATTATCATAAAATGAACTGCTATGAATAATAATTAGGGTGGATGTAATGCAACTCTGAAAGCAATCATTCTTGATTGCTGCCCTTCACATAGTGATACCATTGACCTGATTTGAATAGAAATTAAACTAGACTAAATAAAATCTATAGTTTTTATGGAATTTCAGTTGGACTCCCAACATCCCACTGGGAAAAAACTGGTTGAATCAATGTTGTGTCCACGTAATTCCAACCCCCAAAATATATGTAATGATTTGGAATAAATCTGGAAAACTGATTGGATTTGCAAAAAGTCATCAATTTAAGGCCATATCTATTTTTCAACCTAAATACAATTTTTTGTTGATTTCACATTAGTTGACAACTCAATCAAATGTAAACCAAAACTAGACGTTGAACTGACGTCTGTGCCCAGTGGGATCAAAATTCCAACATAGGCCTACAAATATGGCAAGGGCATCCTATCTTGCCATGACAACTGGAGAGAGAGCCTCCAATTTAACCATAACACGTTGTGTTCACAAACCCTATCCACTTACGGTTATGGAAGTACAGTGGTATCAGCTGAGCGGATGATAATTTTGCAGACCTCCCTAGGCGTTTGATTAGAGAGTGCACTGATGAAATGGAGAGCACAGCCAAGCCTGTACTTTGACACAGAGGCAAGGCATATGAGAAAGGGGGGGGGGGGTATTTAATCTATCACTGGAATGAATCTCCTCAGCTTCCTGTGTTTTACCAGTGTGTTCCCTCACTGTGTTAAATGAACAATGTTCCGGTGAGCTCGGGGGAATGAGCCGGCCCAGCATGATCCGTCATGGTCTTAATTAGTGTCTCTCGCTCTCACTGTTGAAATTGGGATGAGATTGACAGGACACATTTAACTATATTGTAACATTATCCAACATTTCTGCTCAGTAATTTCCTGATCATCCCCCCCATCCCAAAGTGGCCCGAGGAGGTGTGGTATATCACCAAAACACCACGGCTAATGGCTGTTCTTAGCACGACGCAACGCGGAGTGCCTGGATACAGCCCTTAGCCGGGGTATATTTGTCTCCCCCTCCTGTACAGCTCAGCTGCTGCTGAACCTGCAGCTGGCAAACGCCCTTCCCTCATCAACCTCGGACTTGTCCCGTCATCATTACACACACCTGATTCCAATCCCCAACTCTATCACTGTATATATACTCCCTCTGTCATTTGTCTTTGTCGGTCATTGTAAATGTTGCTTGTTTTTCCTGAGAGGAATCGATCCCACTATTTCCTGAGAACTTTATTATTTTGCACTTTGGGTTTTGTTTCGCTTTTAAATATATAGTGCTTTAATAAACTCGGTAGTTCTAAACCTGCTCCTGCCTACTCCTCTCTACACTTGTGACATTACCAATGTAATTAGTGCAGTAAAAATAACTGTTTTGTCATACCCGATATACCATGGTTGTCAGCCAATCAGTATTCAGGGCTCGAACCACCCAGTTTATAATAGACAGTAAATCACATTCATTATTGGTTATTTTGTGAGCACTGTGGGCTGCTGCCTTGAGCAATAATGTATTTTTTTACCCCCAAACCAATTTCAAATACTTACAACCTCATAAATACAACAGTCCATTTTTTTTCTCTCTCTATCTCATACAAATACATGTACACACAAGCGTGTGGTATCTCACCCTTCTAGTGAAACCACAGATGCATTTGGGAGTGCCGTTTGATGATGACGAAGGCCTCATGTTGATCTTTGATCTCACCATCATCAGTAGAAAAGAAGCTTAGACAGAAAAATCATGGGTCCTCTGATAAAGGTTGTGTGTATATCGTTTGTGTATGTGTGTGTACAGGATCTTAATTTGATCACTCTTGTTGCTGAGAATTTTCCTGTGCTGCAGGAAATGCAGATAAGCTTCACGATTTATCATAATTTCACTGAAAACCCACACTAAAAAACGGTTAAATTAACATTATTGCACTTTTCATGTAGCCACATTTTGGCAAGCTAATAGCCTAACCACTAATCAAGCAACATTATGGACTAAACGTTAAAATCCTTTCGCTGCAGGATTATTTAGCTGCAGCAATACTGGTCAAATTAAGATCAAACATCTATGACCTGTTAATATCAGCTCATTTTAAAGCATTTGAGAAAGAAAGTGGACTAAACAGGTGATCATTGTTATCATTGTTTATGCCAGCAGCATACCACCCTGCATACCACTACTGGCTTGCTTCTGAAGCTAAGCAGGGTTGGTCCTGGTCAGGCCCTGGATGGGAGACCAGATGCTGCTGGAAGTGGTGTTGGAGGGCCAGTAGGAGGCACTCTTTCCTCTGGTCTAAAAAAATATCCCAAGGCCCCAGGGCAGTGATTGGGGACACTGCCCTGTGTAGGGTGCCGTCTTTCGGATGGGACGTTAAACGGGTGTCCTGACTCTCTGAGGTCATTAAAGATCCCATGGCACTTATCGTAAGAGTAGGGGTGTTAACCCCGGTGTCCTGGCTAAATTCCCAATCTGGCCCTCAAACCATCATGGTCACCTAATAATCCCCAGTTTACAATTGGCTCATTCATCCCCCTCCTCTCCCCTGTAACTATTCCCCAGGTCGTTGCTGCAAATGAGAACGTGTTCTCAGTCAACTTACCTGGTAAAATAACGGTAAAATAAAATAAATAAAAAAAATCATCATTAGCAGCTGAGAAGCAGAATGAATCACAGGCTGTGACTCGTTCAGTCCGTCAGGGAGCTGCTTCAATATAACAGGTCAGAGGAGGGCAATTTGAAGTTTGGCTTTGTAAAATGTCTTTGTGTATCTTGGTGGGCCCATGCTGAAAGAGTGAAATTGATAAGTAGGACAAAATGTTCTACTGGCAGAATGTTGTCCAACATGCAGGTTATAGGGACCATTAGCAATTAGTGTATTAGGACCTGGGTCTACAGAATGCATCAATATACAAGCTGATTTTTGTGCTTAAAGTGCAGGTGCACTGCTGATCCTAGAGCTGTGCTTAGCTGGTAGCTGTTATTATTAGCCTTGGCGTAGCAGAAACCCCTGCAGCCCCGCAAGGCACTAACTCTGGGGGCCCATGCACCCGTCATCTCAAACCGATGTCTACATTTTATTTTAAAAAATACAAAAATTATTTGACAGTAACCCTGATGTAGCAAGTGAATTGTTTGTGTTGTCCAATCTACATGGGGTAGTAGGTGAGGCAGTTGTCATGCATCTAACTTGCCTATTTCTCAGCGAAGACTAGAAAACTTTGCGGGGGGGGGTCCAGAGAAACTGTACACGGCCAGTAATTATTAGGAACAGGAAATGGTGTCCTTTTGCTGGTTCTCCACACATGCTGTCGACTCGTCACTACACCTACTGTCAAATGAAATACTATGAATTGTCTAGTGAAAGAAATAAGAAATTGTCTGGCTAAATGCGTTATCCAAAAAGTTCATAATCGACCAAATAATCTACCCATATGTTGTCTCTTCTCCAAGCCCGAGGAAAGTTTAGGATTTTTTTTTGATATGCTATCAACATTCCCTGTCTTAAAATGATTAGAACGATTCATTTCATATCTATACTTTTTCCAACATGTAAGCCTGACAAGTCCTTTTGTTATGCAAAACTATAAAATGAAATAAAAAGTACAAAGCCGGCGATAGCATCACCAATGTTTTACACTGAGCTTCTTTAATGAAATGTTCCTTTCCCAGAGAATCGACAAGCTCCATTCCGCTGGCGGAGCATTTAATTACAAAACCCACATAAGATTATGAAACTATACAGCATATGGTGAGAGGAACGGGTTTCCTTTGATGTGCACTTATAATGGCAGCAGTGGGAAAAAAGAACGAGACAAATGCCTTTACCTCATCTGAATCAAGAAGCATCAGAGAGAGAGAGAGAGAGCTTCTAAGTTCTGCTCACTGTTCTCTCTTTCATTGCTAACTCCACCACCTCCCTCACCTTTCCCATCACAGCATTGAGACGTGTCAAAAAGCGGCGGAGAATCTGTGAGGGTTGTTAAAATGTCAACCTGTTTTAACGCTCTGAGGCTTGCGGGGTGTCATGGCCTTCTGATGGTGGAGAACATGTGTTGTGCTGAATGGGGCGCCCTTTGTAATCGAAGGTGAAGCTCTGTGTTTAAAGGAAGCACTTGCTCGTCTAAGAGGACTCCGCAAAACATGCCAAACTGAGACGCTCGGTGCAGCAGAGTGGAAGCGTGTTAGCAGGCTAGGAAAGCCATCTCATTCAAGACGGTGGTGTTTGACATCGTTGCAAAGAAATATCAGTGGTTCAGTAAGAGAGGGCATTGAGGCTGCTGGGAGATGATATGAGTCAATTGTACAAGGATTGTACAAGAATAAAACATGTGTCCACGAAAATCTGAAGAGGAGCTAAATTAACTATATAAACATGAGGGACCTCCTTGAACCTTACCGTACATCGTACCTTCGTCAAGTAGACTAGAGTACATTAATGAATCCATATTGCCATGACCAAAGAAAACTAAATAAGTAGCTTACTGTTTTGAGCCTAGTCCTTTCCATACAACTGACAATCTAAGTGAACATGCTGTTTTTCTATATTATATTGCCCCAAAGCAACTATACACCCATAGAATTACTGCACTGGAAATACACATTTTAAGAACTTCATGAAAAGCATTATTATTATGTTGACATTATGCCAGTACGCCATTCATTTACTGGTATTATTCTCGCAGTTCCATGCCTTTTCAGTTGTAATTTTATGAAGGTATTTTCTCTCCTGGCTGTCATGTTCTTAGAACTCAATAACCCCTAGATTTCATTAGCTCCTCTCTCGGTGTGATGTATTTACTCTGGTGACATCATTGTTTGTCTGCCCATGAAAGGCAAACAATGGTATTCTTTAGGGGGGAGCTTTTGAAAAGGTAGGTTCTAGTTGAGTGGGGGTGACATTGACTTTGAGTTTGTGGGCTTTGCATTCATAATGGTTGAAAATGGCCCATACAGTACCAATTTAGGATGTGTAGTTTGCTACGTTTTTATCATGGCTCATAAAATCTTTAAATATACATTTTCAAAGTGTGTGTGTGTGTGTGTACGTGTTTAACTATTCTAGTTGAGACCAGAAGTCCCCACAAAAATAGGAAACAAACAAAAATTTGACCAACTGGGGACATTTGTTCATCCCCACAAGGTCAAATGCTATTTCTTGGGGGTTTAGGGTTAAGATTAGAATTAGGTTTAGGGTTAGGAACTAGGGTTAGTTTTAGGGTCAGGTTAGGTTTTTGGGTTAAAGCTAGAGTTAAGGGTAAGAGTACAGGTTAGGGTTAGAGTTAGGTTTAGGGGTTAGGGAAAGTAGGATTTTGAATGTGACTGAATTGGGTAGCTGTACAAGACTGTATGTGTGTGTGTGTGTGTGTGTGTGTGTGTGTGTGTGTGTGTGTGTGTGTGTGTGTGTGTGTGTACACATAATTGTTTTTTGTACACTATGTGTTGTGGCATAGCACATAAAGAGGAATCTGAAAGGAATCAATGTTCCATTCCACAATAGAGATAATCTAAGGGCTGCTGCATAATCATTATGAAGCCTTATAGCTTCATATTGTAGCCTACACTGTGTGAAGCATAGCTAAACAGAGTCAATCTCTGGTTTCTTCTTCCTACACCTGAGGAGGTTAAGGGTCACATGACAAGCATTAAGTTAAGACACAACCACAGTTTATTATTCGAAGATGTTATCACTTGCACAGACGAAGGAAGCGTCAGAGATACCTGTTGAAAAGTTATCAGCGAATCAGAAATTAATTTTAAAAAGTATTTAACACTTAACCGGCCCCTACCAACCCCATGGACTATAGCCAGTATTGTAGAATGAATGCGTTTTAGCTTGCATACATTAACAAACTTTACATGGACATTCGAATCTGAGCCTCAGCATTGTGCAACATAAACAAACTGGATCCACTGGCAGTTGACAGGATGATTTTCAAAAGAACCTAAGCAAACGCTAAGCACACTAGGGGTAACTCATTTGCACACCACATTCATTAAATGTGTACATTTTCAAAAGTATGTACCTAGTGCCCCCAAATGAAAGATAATACCCTTGGAATAAAACATGCAAATCAAACATGAACTTCAGTTTTCAGTTTTTGTGCTACATTGTAGTCTGCCCTATACATCAGTAGTCTACATGTATTTCTCCTTGGATACATCATATTCTCTCACTTGCCATTGGTTGGCCATTGGTTCCAACTCTCTTTTGAATAAGCCATGTTCCCTGCACGCAGCACTATCGAGAATGGCCACCCATAATAATGGCCACCCATTTAAAAAAATATGGAGGTGTACATAGGACAATTCCAGTACCTGTGCCTTTTTTGTGTCTTTGAAAATCACCCTGCATGTTCAATGATTGGCTCAATACAATAAGGTTCACTAATTTTCAATTTCTTCTTCTTACCATTTTCTGACCATCATTTGATTGATAAAAACTGGATCGAATTTGACTCGTCCCTAATATTCAAGGGGGAAATTCTTGATATTGATGATACTCTGTTACAGTAATGATGCACAATGCATTATAAGGGGAAAACAACTATTTCCCAAAGAAAAACTTTACAAATAATGTTTAGGCAAAATTCACCATTGTAATCCACTATAAGCAGAACAATGTTAGAGAATAAAAAGGCATCCTGATGCCCAATGTAGTGATAGTCATGTCTGGGCTTTTCAAAATAAAGGTCCCCTCTACTGAACAATCATTTAGTAGTGTCCACTCTTCTCTTCTCATCCAGATGTCCTTTGTTACCCTGTGCTTATAAGTCTTCCAGAAGATTCATAGTATAGTCTCCAATAGAGGGAGTCTCTATTTACAAAAAGGGTCGCTGCAATGTTCTTGAGTCCATGATGGTATTCCACAGGTAAAGACCCAGTAACATTTATTGATCCACCTGTAATACAAACACATTTCCATGAACATCAGGCCATCCTGATTCCATCTCACAATGAATACAGTATGTGCAACACAACCAACGTCACTGTTTCACCACCCAGTTGTTGAGTTATAAAAGGCTTCTAAAGAGTGTCTTTGAAGTGCAGACATAAAGGTTAATGAACAGATTAATTCAAAATGCATTGTTTCTCCAGGAAAAAAAACAGTGTTCTCACATTCAGTCCTTAGTGACTACAGAGTCAGCTTGAGGTCATTTGGTGCAAAGTAATCACAAGTCTATCACAAGGCCTTTTGCATCGAAAGTTTACGGTTCATCTGCCTGCATTATGAAATTACCTTTTTGGAAAAATTTACAATTCTTAATCTCATGATTTAATCTTATATGAATTAGGTGGTTGGGTTTCTTTACTAGTTTTAATGAGAAAAGGCAATAAAGTGAGCAAAGAAAAGCTATCAGGAGATATTAGCGTCTCAGCTCACAGTGGTCAACAAACAAAGCAAACTCATTAGCATTCGCAGCCACTGAAATTACCTCTGTCACACTGACTGCACAAGTCACACATGATTTTGTCCACTTCTTTTTCCAGATAGGGGTAAAACGATAATGATAAGCATAATACTAAATCAAGATTTGAAAGGCACAAGTGATTTCCCCTGGATAAAAATGTGCTTTTCCAACTAAATGCCTTTCCCCATCCGTGTTGGGAAATGATTTGTAGTGGTAGGCTACACTCAGGGGGAGGAAATTCCTTGAAGAAAATTGAAACAGAGAATATGTTTTGCAGCTTAGGCTAAGTTGTCATTCAAATTTTTCCTGTTCCACCTTTCATATCAGATTCTGGCCTATCCTGACACGGATGGTGTTTTTATCTTGATAAAGGACTTGTGTGGATAGAATTTGCCTTACCGTACAGACAGAGATTTTCTCCCTCCCCTAGTTTAATGCTGTCAGATACTCTCAGCACTTCGGACCCTTCACAAGATTAAATTGCCAGTCATGAAGCTCTGGCTCTGACTGACAGCTCCTCGGCTCGAGCAAAAGTACATTCCGGAAAGAGCTTAAGAAACGTGCCTTGCGAGGAACACCCATAACACCTTCATAACGACGTTCCACTATCGATTCCAGCAGACTGTCTACCGACTAGGCCATTCTGACAGCTGAGGGAAGCTGCCACGGGAGTTGTCAAGCTACATTTTTACTGCTGAACTTTGCAAAGAAAACAGGCACCTTTGACAGACTCATTTTGCTAATTCACCAATCAGCTATTTGACTGTGGACAGGCCCGTTTTAATTTGTCCGAATACACTGTATTCTCTGTCTATGAATAAATTAGCTTAAAATATAGTGGGAAAAAAATTCTGTGACAACCCCCAGGCATCGCCTAACTTCATATTAAAAAATCTCTCATAATCATATCAAACACACTCTCAGTAAATTCCACAGATATTTAGGTTAGCACTACGCCACTTTGCATATGTGTAAGGAGAGAGCGCCTTCTTGTCGTTCATATTGCAATAAATTCTCCCCCTCAACGAGCCATTTACATTTCCGAGCTGTCACTGTGATTAATGTGGTACTAATTTGAGAATAATTCCATGCTACAAAGACAAAGAGCAGGCACAGGTTTTTGTCAGCAGAGAAAGGAGCCTACACGAGACAGATCTAACAGCATCTCAGTAGTCGCAGAAGGGGGAAATTAATGCATCGACTGAGATCATCATCATCAACAGAAGACAGGAGGAATTAAATAGGAATGTGGCACCTTCTGAAGGTTTTTAAGGCTGCATTCAAAACATTTAACTCAATCTCTTTCTGAATCATATTCAATCACATACATTGTGTTAAACCTAAGGCTGAGTGAAAACAATGAGCGAAACAGGCCTATAGCTGCATGGGTCAGAGGGTGACTCATGAAATCCGTAACAGAAAGATACCCAACCTGGCTCGGCTCATTATTCATTGTACAATTATCATTTTCCAATCTATAATGGCTAAATGGGGTATTTGGACATGTTATGCTAGATAATCATTCTCCTGTTCATTCTCCTGCATTCTCAATAGGTTTTGCCCGTGGCAGGGAAGCACATTAGCGAGTAGATGGAAATATGCTTCCATTTTAATGTAAGGCAATTTTATTGAGATGGCATAATCACATTATGGGGAAGCAATGTATTTTCCATCTTCCAAAAGATGTTGAAGTATCTTGGATGGCAGGTAAAGCAATTAGAACACTCTCCAGCTGTTTTGTTGAATTTATCCATTTAAACCATAAATGATCCATGAATAGTCATTACTTGCATCCTAATAAGTACAATTAAGGAGCATGGTGTAAATCTTATCTCCTCATTAAGCAAATGTTCAAACTAATAGAAATGGTTTGTTTGCTGTTTCTCACCAGCACTTGACACCGTAGGATACAGATAATGTTTAAACTGTAATATTCAATATTTGCATTAAAGGCTATAGTCTGAATTCAGAAAACAATGAAGATTAACGTTGATATTGGTCCAATTCAATCAAATTCATCTAACAAGATTGCATCACCTTGATTCGGTTCCATGGCATCAAGGGTTACCAGAGCTGATCCCTGTCCGATGAGATCTTTCCGGCGTTCCGTGTTAACAAAGACAGGGGAAAAAGAGGAAGTGAAGAGATGAGTTTTAAATTTCATCCCAAGCGAAATTAACATGTGGGTGAGGTTATTATGGTTGATCAATCCATCAATACTGCTGCAGCAACACTGTCCACCAAATAAACCCCATTCCATTTTGAGGTCCCGACTAATCCCCGGATCGATAATTACAGGCTCCAGACAGGTGTGGTGTGGTGTGGCCAGTTTAAATAATTAAGTACATGGAAGAGGCAGAACTCAAGTCTAGGGGTCGTCATAACCCAGGGAAGGATATGGGCATCGGGTTACTGCGTTAAAAGCAAGTAATTGGAGTGAGTAATTTGCACGTTTCGGTCCTCAAAATGGCTCTGATAGTGCTAAGGAGACATGTCGGCCCCTCAGATATAGGCCCCCAGGGTCCCAGTAGTGACTGCAAACATTAGACGGTTTTAGCAATGGCACGGCAGAGTGCTGTAATTTCAGACTAAACCGTTTTACCTTGACCAATGATACAAATAGGCAAGGTCAATAGATTGAGAAAAATATAGGTGTCTTTTTAAACTGAAGTTGACTGTACTTGGTTACTTTGAGGACTACTATGACCCCTACTATGTTGGTACTCTGTACAGTCGTGGCCAAAAGTTTTGAGAATGACACATGTTAATTTCCACAAAGTTTGCTGCTTTTTTGAAAAAGATTGAAATTTTTGTCTTTTGAAAGTCTTTTGAAATTTTTGTCAGATGTTACTATGGAATACTGAAGTATAATTACAAGCATTTCAATAGTGTCAAAGGCATTTATTGACAATTACATGAAGTTGATGCAAAATGTCAATATTTGCAGTGTTGACCCTTCTTTTTCAAGACCTCTGCAATCCGCCCTGGCATGCTGTCAATTAACTTATGGGCCACATCCTGACTGATGGCAGCCCATTCTTGCATAATCAATGATTGGAGTTTGTCAGATTTTGTGGGTTTTTGTTTGTCCACCCGCCTCTTGAGGATTGACCATAAGTTCTCAATGGGATTAATGTCTGGGGAGATTCCTGGCCATGGACCCAAAATATTGATGTTTTGTTCCCCGAGCCACTTAGTTATCACTTTTGCCTTATGGCAAGGTGCTCCATTATGCTGGAAAAGGCATTGTTCGTCACCAAACTGTTCCTGGATGGTTGGGAGAAGTTGCTCTCGGAGGATGTGTTGGTAGCATTCTTCATTCATGGCTGTGTTCTTAGGCAAAATTGTGAGTGAGCCCACTCCCTTGGCTAAGAAGCAACCCCACACATGAATGGTCTCAGGACGCTTTACTGTTGGCATGACACAGGACTGATGGTAGTGCTCACCTTGTCTTTTCCGGACAAGCTTTTTTTTCCGGATGCCCCAAACAATCGAACGGTGATTCATCAGAGAAAATGACTTTACCCCAGTCCTCAGCAGTCCAATCCCTGTACCTTTTGCAGAATATCAGTCTGTCCCTGATGTTTTTCCTGGAGAGGAGTGGCTTCTTTGCTGCCCTTCTTGACACCAGGCCATCCTCCAAAAGTCTTTGCCTCACTGTGCGTGCAGATGCACTCACACCTGCCTGCTGTCATTCCTGAGCAAGCTCTGTACTGGTGGTGCCCCGATCCCGCAGCTGAATCAACTTTCTTCACAACAATTGAACCGCTCTCCTTGAAGTTCTTGATGATCCGATAAATGGTTGATTTAGGTGCAATCTTACTGGCAGCAATATCCTTGCCTGTGAAGCCCTTTTTGTGCAAAGCAATGATGATGGCACGTGTTTCCTTGCAGGTAACCATGGCTGACAGAGGAAGAACAATGATTCCAAGCACCACCCTCCTTTTGAAGCTTCCAGTCTGTTATTCAAACTAACTCAGCATGACAGCGTGATCTCCAGCCTTGTCCTCGTCAACACTCACACCTGTGTTAACGAGAGAATCACTGACATGATGTCAGCTGGTCCTTTTGTGGCAGGGCTGAAATGCAGTGGAAACGTTTTTTGGGGGATTCAGTTCATTTGGATGGCAAAGAGTGACTTTGCAATTAATTGCAATTCATCTGATCACTCTTCATAACATTCTGGAGTATATGCAAATTGCCATCATACAAACTGAGGCAGCAGACTTTGAAAATTAATATTTGTGTCATTTTCAAAACTTTTGGCCATGACTGTACAGCTGAAATGAAATTCGATGGCTTGTTGCCACTGTCTAAAGTGCAATGTGTTGATTACGATGACCCTCACCTTGGTAGTCTTTATCTTGTTCCCCGTGGCGCAGCTCCATCCCTTTAGATCTGGGAGGACTTTACACTCCTCCCCATCCAGACATGGATGCATCTGACACCACCACTTCTGCTCCACTATAGAGGCTAGGGGAGAACAGAGGCGTCGTTATAATGAGCAGCTTTGAGAGATACTAGGGACACATACAGGAACAGACATGTTCCTTGTTTTACAAAACACTAGGGCTGGGAATTGCCAGAGACCTCACGATACAATATTATCACGATACTTAGGTGCCGATACGATATGCATTGCAATTCTCACGATTCTATATGTATTGCGATTTGATGTTCCAAACATATTTCTCACTATATGTCTGCTGCAGAGAGACAAGAGAGAGCTAACGCTTACATTACCTACCTACTTTTTTTACAAATCAATACTTGGAGTCAAATATTGATATAATATTGGCAAAAAAGAATATTGTGAAATGTAACTATCGATTTTTTCCCCCCCTCACTACAAAACACCATGAGGTAGTTGTATTGAATTTAATGAGAGCCAAACCTTCATGCACAGAGGGTTGATACATTAAGATAAACTTATTTGTATCCCACAGGCATGATTATAACAGCAATGTTGTGTAAAGCACCTTTAGAAGTGACAGTAATTGTACAACGTTGGCTGTATCATACGGTTTGATGTCCACCAAACTGTTGGAACAGGATACATTTCAAACACTTAACAATGCTTTGAGGAGGTGATCAGGCTCAAACTGAGATGAGAGCTCAGGTAATCCCTGGACGTATAAAAAACATAATTAAAAGGTTAAGTGCTGATCATTTTTCAGAGATCACCCGTGGAGCACTTTAAACTGGGCGCCATTGGCACAGCACTTTAATTTGCTGAGAATGTCAATACTCAAATGTCATCGAATAGGTTAAACGCATCTGGTGCCAGACTTTAGGTGTGAACTGCTTTTCAATCCCAAATTGAGGCAGCTCTTTCTGCCTGGTTGGTGGTCTGACTGCCACATTAGTGTGGGTAAGTGATGTTCTGGGACTGACATGGCATAGATGTAAGTTAACTTCAAGTGCCTTTTTCGAAAATGTGAGGGTTTCAAATCGTCTCCTACCCTTAGAAAGCATGGTGATTGCTGTGTACTTTCCATTGATTTCAAAGCAGAAACGTGTGTTCCCTTCTCACCTCGCGGTGACCTAGTATCATGATACTGTACATGGATAGAAAGCTTTGTGGGACAATGATACATCAGTTTTAACATTCGGATACACAGCACTGTTAATCACCTACATTCACTGTGCAATACAAGGGAACAGGTTTGGAGCCTTGCAAATTAATCTGTGAGCTTTTGAATCTGATACCAGGTGCACAAGGAATGCAGCAAATATAATGTGAGCTAAGCAAAACTGGGAGGGTTGTGAATTCACCTTTCTGTGGTCAAAACTTCAGCCTTGTTGAATTATAAAGCGGTTTTGTGGATGTCACGGATCCCTCCGGAACTGTCATTACGCACACCTGTCCCCTATTCCCACTGATTAGTACTTGTATAAGTGTGCCCTTTGGATTCCATTGGGCTGTCGATTATTGTTACTATGTCCGTTGGTGCGTGTGAGTACCTGTGCTGTGTGTTTTGGGCTTTCGTGCCATTGTGGATTGCGTCTCGTCCCGTGTGTTAATCATTGTGTGCTTGTGTTATTTGTTCGAGGTGCTCCTCGCTCTTTTGTTTTGAGTTTCTACCCTGTGTTTTGTTACGTGTTTGTTTGGTCTTTGTCCCCATGCCTTTACACGGCACGTCGTAATTTCAGTGAAATTAAAAACCCTATTACGCATTCCTGCGTCGGTCTCCCGACTCATTCATACCAACGTGACAGTGGATATGTAAAGCTGAGTTGACTTGCAGTGAGGCCTGTTGAAGTGTAACTAAACCTTGAATGTGGTTCAGAGAGGCTGTATGATTTAATGCAATGAAAGGAAACATGATGCAGCAGTCAGCTTTATGCTTCAGAAGAAGCACATTTACCATGAGGGCTCCTGAGTGACGCAGCGGTCTAAGGCACTGCATCTCAGTGGTAGAGGCGTCACTACAGACCCTGGTTCGATTCCAGTCTGTACCACAACCGGCCGTGATTGGGAGTCCCATAGGGCGGCGCGCGCACAATTGGGCCAGCATCGTCCAGGTTAGGGTTTGGCCATCATTGTAAATAAGAATTTGTTCTTAACTGACTTGCCTAGTTAAATAAAGGTTTAATTAAAAATAAAATCAAGGTATGCAAATGAAGTACATTTCTTTCTACTGGCAACTTTGAAGCACTCAAATCTACAGTTCACAACGGTACATTGATTTCATCATTAATACAGCATTAGGCCTATATAATGGACAGTATTGAAATTCTTATCCTGTACATTGAAAACCTCTTATGAATCCAGAAAACAGTTAAGAGAATAGAAGACATTTGTTTTAAAAAGCCAAGAGCACTCCTGGCATACTTTGCTCACCACATATTTTATTTAAATAGGCAAGTCAGTTAATAACAAACTCTTATTTACAATGACATCCTATGAACAGTGGGTTAACTGCCTTGTTCAGGGGCAGAACAACAGATTTTTACATTTTCAGCGCGGGGATTCAAACTAGCAACCTTTCGGTTACAGGCCCAACACTCTAACCACTAGGCTACCTGCCGCCCTGAAACAAATATATCTAATTTCACACTTATTTCACGGTAACACATTCCCTGCTTGCCACACATGAGATTTACTCCAAAACAAGGAGCAGTCACTTATACCCCTGATCTGTCAGTAATTTAAGGATTAAGTCGTACGGTATCAACGTGAGGTGAATCCGGCTTGGGCCAGACATTGCATTGAAGGCGTAAAATTGGGTTCTGATGGGAAAAGACAACACATTTCTGGGTGCCTGAAGATAACACTCATTGAAACGGCGCTGAGATTCACAACATCTACTTTCACATCCTATAGGTACAGTGCCTTCAGAAAGTATTCACACCAGTAGAGGCTGCTGAGGGCAGAACAGCTCATAATAATGGCCAGAATGGAGAAAATTGAATGGTACCAAACACCTGGAAACCATGTGTATTGATGTACTCCACTCCAGTCATTACCACGAGCCCGTCCTCCCCAATTAAGGTGCCACCAACCTCTTGTGATGCACACCCCTTGAGTCAATACACATTAGAATCACCTTTGGCAGCGATTACAGCTGTGAGTGTTTCTGGGTAAGTCTCTAAGAGCTTTGCACACCTGGATTATACAGTATTTACACATTCTTTAAAAAATGATTCACGCTCTGTCAAGTTGGCTGTTGATCATTGCTAGACAGCCATTTTCAAGTCTTGCCATAGATTCAAGCCAATTTAAGTCAAAACTGTAACTAGGCCACTCAGGAACATTCAATGTTGTCTTGGTAAGTAACTCCAGTGTATATTTGGCCTTGTGTTTTAGGTTATTATCCTGCTGAAAGTTGAATTTGTCTCCCAGTGTCTGTTGGAAAGCAGACTGAACCAGGTTTTCCTCTAAGATTTTGCTTGTGCTTAGCTCTAATCCGTTTATTTTTATCATAAAAAAAACTCCCTAGTCCTTACCGGTGACAAGCATACCCGTAACATGATGCAGTAACCGGTACTCAGTGATGTATTGCTTTGGATTTTCCCCAAACATAACGCTTTGTATTCAGGACATAAAGTACATTTCTTTGCCACATTATTAGCAGTATTACTTTAGTGCCTTGTTGCAAACAGGATGCATGTTTTGTAATATTTTTATCCTGTGTCCGTTTACCAATAGGTGCCCTTTTTTGAGAGGCATTGGAAAATCTCCCTGGTCTTTGTGGTTGAATCTGTGTTTTAAATTCCCTGCTCGACTGAGGGACCTTACAGATAATTGAGTGTGTGTGTGGTACAGAGACGAGGTAGTCATTCAAAGATCATGTTAAACACTATTATTGCACACAGTCCTTGCAACTTATTATGTTACTTGTTAAGCACATCATTTAATCCTGAACTTATTTAGGCTTGCCATAACAAAGGGGTTGAATAATTATTGACTGAAGACATTTTAGCTTTCATATTTTATTCATTTGTAAAAAAAAAAAAAAAAAAAAAAAAAAAAAAAAATCCGCTTTGACATTATGGGTTATTGTGTGTAGGCCAGTGACACAAAAAAATCTCAATTTAATTCATTTTAAATTCGGGCTGTAACACAACAAAAGTCAAGGGGTATGAATCCTTTCTGAAGGCAGTGTATTTGGCATGTTCAGCTCATTCTAATAGGATCACATGGTTCTACAGCACTATAGGGAGTTAAAGGAGGAGTACAATTCAGCAAGACCATTACTGTAAAAGGCAGAGACAGTACCGAGTTGTCGTAAAGCACCAGACTCCACTAAATGTAAGGAATTGCAGGTTGAAAAACAGGAGACCAAACTAATTTCCCCTGAGGATACGACTATATGGCACTGGAGCACTTCTGGTAAACACTTTAACACATTTAATTACAGTTTAACACTTGTGAAGTGTATTGTAAAGTTTAAGAATAAAACAAAGTATAAATGAGGCCTCTGTGGATGGCTATGACTAAGCACCTTGTGGTCTGAAGCGTTACAAAATTAACAACAATTCTTAAGAGCAGTTTCACTAAGGAAGACGGTGCAAGCTAACCATATAAAGATTTAATGATGATCTCAGTTTAACCTCCTCAGATTAGTCCGAGTGGAACAGACCATCAGCAAAAAATGACACATCGATAGCACATTAAATATTCAGCTGGAACGTACCATCTACACAAGACGGGGCAGCTCTGGTCGTCCCGGCCACTTGTCCAGGGAAGCAGGAGCATTTAACCGTTTGAGAGCGTTCTTCTATTTTGTTCTTGTTGCAGCATCGATGCAAAGCCACAACCTCACAAGTGCCGGTTCTGACTTGATGCACTGTAGAAAACATAAAACAGATGGAAATCAGTATTACACTTGATAACTCAGTAAGTAAAATAACGCAGCAGTACTTCCACATAGCCTAAAACTCAGCTTAATGTCATAGCGCAGCACAAAAAAGAGCCATAACACAAATACTTTTGTATTACTTATGCTGTGTGACTGCAAAAACAGTTAGACTCAAGGGTTCATTTTTAACAGGCAATGAAGTAGGCCTACTATATGTCCATTGTAGAGTTAACTTTGTATTAGGTTGACTAACAGCCTGTTCACATATTCAGAACACTGGAGGCTTATACCTGTTAAGGGAGGCTACCTAATACTTATGCGGTACCCACAACCCTGAAGGTACAGAATAACTATGATTAAGCTTTAAAATAGTTTGCAACTGAATGCATCAGCCAATGAATTAGTAGCCTATTTTGCAATTCAAAAAACAATTGAAAAATCCCTTTCTCAGTAGTTTCGTACAAGTTCTCCAGAAAATAAGGTGCAGTTGCTGCAGTATTTTGAGTCAATTTCCAGCTCACGCTACATTGTCTAAATTATTTAGGGACTGTGCTGCTCCCTGCTCTTTTAATTACATGTGACATTTTCACGAGGAGTCCGTCCTTCTGCAAAGGCAGTTATTGCTCATTTGGTAAACAACAAATGAAAAGTGCTGTGGAACCTTCCCACTGATTGCTGTACTTTATACCAGTGAAGCCAGCCAAGCTTATTTAATTAAATTGCTTTTGCATGCCTTATGTTATTTTCTTTTTTTCAATTAAGCAGAAATGTCATAGGAAGAGATAGGGTATTGAGTTGACTGTATTGCAGCTGCATCAACACCTAAAGTAACACCCTCAACACCACCATATGTGGGACACAATGTGGAAGACTCACACATCAATCAATAACATTTGAATGTTTCCAATGGCTTCAATCTATCATTTGTACCCAAATGGTTTAAATCAAACTGAATGCAGTGGTTGATGTACTCACAGTAGCAGATAATAGTATTATTGCTACGGTGAGATTCCTCACACTAACTGTTAGGAGTTCAAGCAGATGAGTAGGCGTGCCATGTTATCGAGAGGTGTTAGGTATAGGCCTATAGATCAAAAGACAAGCAGGAAGTGAAAAGGAGGGAGGCGGGGCTCTTTTTTGATAATACACAAGTTTTGATAGCGTTTCTGCTATCGCCGTCCCCCCTGTCCCTGCTCATACATCAAAATAACTGAGGAGCAATCGCTTGAACGTAGCGGGAGTCTGACTCGCACTCTACTCGTATAAAAAAAGATATGAAAGACAAATACGTTTCTGCCGGCGTTGCTTAGATCTATGTAAAAGTAGCGCCATGCTTCACACAGAGTGGAATAGTTTTTTGGAGTAGATTTGGAGCTCTAGCCATATGACCACTGTGCTGTCCTGCTATGAAACAGAGTTTTTTTATGTACTTGGGAATGAGTCTTTTCCCAGAATCCCAGAGAAGCGCCTTTCCCTGCTGGGCCGGTGCATGGGAAAGAAGTGAGTGAGTATATACACTGGTGAAAAGCATATTCCAAGGTGATAAAGAACTGGTGACCCATGTAATTGCTATGCACTGACTGACTACAAATTGATTCTCTCCGTGTTAGGAAAGTGGTACCAACACTACAGTTCATGATTATATTCACTTAAAAAATGTATATAGTCATTATTTCTCTCTGTTTGAGAGGCTTTTGGCTGAGTCGGTCTCAGATGCACAGTACAGAATGTCTAGATTTTTTTTAACCTTCAATCAATTCTGAATATGTAATTATAGCAATAGTGCAAGTGAAGACAGCCAGTGGCACAAATAGCTTTTCAAATCATTGATCCTTATGGTGTTCTGCATCTGACGTCCGTAAAGCTTGGGCCATGGATAGAAGACTGTTTGGTCATCATTTTGATCATGTAAATTGGTCGTGAACACATCCTCTCTCTCTCATAAGATACCTTTTATTGCAGGGCTCCACTGAAGCGGACAGTCTATGAAGTGAAATCCTCAAGGCACACTACAAAATCAGATTAGGAAGTGAAATAAAATGTATTTTCCCGAGGGTAATGCAATTGCTGATCTATTCCTGACCAAGAAGTATAGATTGTGCTGTTTCAGAAAAAAAGAAAGATAGGACTCCCAAATGGTCGGGAACAGTGCTCTTGAGGAAAAGAACAATGTTTATTTTTTGGGAATCCATTTGCACTGTTACCAGCCAACTGATTTCCCAACAAACACTGGAAATCTACAAAGAAGATAAAATGCACTTACAGACATAATAGGATACTCGCTCTGGGTTGCCTATAATTCAAATAGAATTGCTCCCGTATAATGGGGGGGATAAGGACATTCTCACAATGTTTTTAAGTAGGCTGAATAGGTCGTAAACCTTTGGAGTGAGACCATGCTTCATTGTACATTTTATTGCAATGTGCTAATGGTCTATGACAGTAATTGGACAAACCATTGGACAAACTAAAGCTATATATTTAGTCTCAGTGCTAATTGTATATGTCCAGTGTTTTCCCATTGGATCAATACTTGCAATACAAGGAACAAGACAGATGATCAGAAACATTCCTCCACTGACTTTACAAGGACAGTGGATCATTGTCGTGATAAGGATTGTAAAGGTCCTTGGATATCATATTCCAAGGATGTGTATCCGGTAGGAGTGCCCATAGGCTCAAGTGCTCTTGTTGTGCCTCTCCAGTATTGCACCTTGGCCGTGTAAACAACTCAATATAGTGGCAAATACAAGGTGAACCAGAGAGAGCAACTCGGAAGGCGAGGTAGATCACTCTTCCTGCACATCTCAGCAAATTAAAGCCGGCACGTCAAAGCGAAAAGAGGGAAGAGTTTTTGAAGATATACAAATTTATGCAGCTTTTTGCTGACAGAAGCCACTAATATAAAAAAGTATTGCGAGCACTCAAATAGGACACAAAGTGCATTAGAAAATCAATTTCTTTGCTTGCCGAAACCAACAATATTTACTTAGGGTGGTTATTTTTTTCAATGGTATAATTTAATTTTTTCTTGTGTTCTCTGGGAAGATTTTTTTTTTTTTCTTCGACTTTGAACGTGTTCTGGATTGATTTCATCCCTGGAATGATAACAGGTTTACAGCAACAGAAATAACACCCGAGGGAAATTAGAGGGCTGCTGAAGCTATCAGATAGAAATTGAACGTGTGCGAGATTATTCTGATCCAATTCCGGCAGAAATGATGAGCGCCTTGAGTAAGGATCGCTGCCAATCAAAAGCCACATGCTGTAGGCCCATGCCCTACTTTAATTGGTCGACAGACAGAAGGAAGCTAAATACTTTCTGTCATGTCCACGAATGGCCATCCTGCATGTCTACTGAATCACCATGCCAATTATCTGCGACAGTGGATTGTCAGTGAGGCTCCCAGTGTTGAAACCAATGATGTTGAAACATTTGAGTTGCCCCACACTTGTAATGTTACTGAGATGCCATAATTGATCTCACTGAGTTCTAGTGGTGTCCCAGCTTGTCAACAGCCTTAACAAGACAAGGGAATTATTTTGAATTACATCTCTTTCACACATTTAAACCCTATCACACAATCCTTTACTGATGGAACATCAGGTGCATTTAATCATCTATGACCTAAGATAAAACATCTAGGCATACTATAGGCTATAAAAAGTTATTATAATGTGAAGGCTCAGAGATCAGACATCACCTAAACTAGCAGGATGAATGTACAAAACATTAGGAACACCTTGCTAATATTGAGTTGCATCACCCTTTGCCCGCAGAACAGCCTAAATTCGTTGGGGCATGGACTCTACAAGGTGTCGAAAGCATTCCATCGGTCCGCTTGGCACCGGGGCGGCAGGTAGCCTAGTGGTTAGAGCATTGGACCAGTAACTGAAAGGTTGCTAGATCGAATCCCCGAGCTGACAAGGTAAAAATCTGTAGTTCTGCCCCTGAACAAGGCAGTTAACGCACTGTTCCTAGGTCATCATTGTAAATAAGAATGTGTTCTTAACTGACTTGCCTAGTTAAACAAATGTTAAATAAAATAAGACTACCGTTCAACGGCACTTAAATATTCTGTCTTGTCCATTCACCCTCTGAATGGTACACATACACAATCCATGTCTCAATTGTCTCAAGGCATAAAAATCCTTCTTTAACCTGTCTTCTCCCCTTCATCTACACTGATTGAAGTGGATTAAACAAATGACATCAATAAGGGATCATAGCTTTCATATGGATTCACCTGGTCAGTCTGTTCATAATGTTTTGTACACTCAGTACACGTACGGTAGGCATCTGCCAAAATGAACATTAAAAAAGGCAATGAGCATGCTCCACTTTGTCCATGACAGCCAACAGACGCTCATCATATCACGCCCCTTCTTACAGGTGTACGGTACTGTCCTTACCTCTGTGACCTTCTGTTGGTCTAGCCATCTCCAGCAGAGTCACCATGCAGACCATTAGAAGTAGAACCCCTTTACTTCCTTGCTGTGTGTGTCTCTCACTCATCCTGCGAGAGAAAAACAGAGAGGGTGAAGAGAGATACACGGCTACACTTTGTTAAAACAAACTATGGTTATACACTCATACACAAGCATCTCATTGTCTACTTCAGCATCTCGCACGTTAGGCATTCAGGTCATCCAAAACATGGCCGTTGCATCTCAGGGGTCTTATGAGACTTCCTCTCTCCACATAGCTATTATTCATCAACGTTGATCTGTAACAACTGGACAGGTGAAAGAAAATCATCCCGTTGGTTTCTGCCATATTACTTTCACCAATCGTGTTAATTTGGATCAGTGCGAAAAGAGGAAGACATTTGAATATTGAGGTCCCGTGGTTCACATTCATTCTGCTCCTGCCTTTTCAAATACACTTCCAAGAAAGGCACAACAAGCGTCCATCTAGTAGTGTCTTCTCCAGTGTTGTAGGAGATGTGCTTTAAATTGCATCAGGCATCAGGCCAACCTCTGCACACCGGAAGCCTACACACTAGCCAACTACTCATCTCTACCTTCTCCTTCATTATCTCCCTCTCTATCTTTTTCTACCCATCCCCTCATCCCCAGTATCTCTATTCCCTACTTGTACATCATCATCTGCACATAATCACTCCAGTGTTACTGCTAAATTGGAATTATTTCACCTCCATGGCCTATTTATTGCCTTACCTCCCTACTCCTCTACATTTGCACACACTGTACATACATTTTTATATTGTGTTGACTGTACATTTGTTTATGTGTAACTCTGTGTTGTTGTTGTTTTGTCGCACTGCTTTGCATTATCTTGGCCAGGTTGCAGTTGTAAATGAGAACTTGTTCTCAACTGGCCTACCTGGTAAAATAAAGGTGAATTATATATATATATTTTTAAATCTCCAGTTTCATTCACTTGCTTTACCTCTGTCTCTGCCACATTTCCTAATTACCTCTCTCTCTATGACAGGAGCCAAAGGGCCACTCAGAGCAGGTGAGGCCCTTTACCACCCCCACACAGGCCCTCACCATGTCAGCAGGGCAGAGGCCTTGACAGGCCCGTGGGCTGTGGCTCCACACAGGGATGAGACGAGAGAGGAGCCTGGGTTCTTCAACTCAGAATGAATCCATTCCTTCTGCCTTACCCTGGGCCTTGCACTCTTTTCTCCGTAATGAAGTGTGGTTGAGATGGGGCCGGAATACATAAACCATTTGGCATTGCTTGCTATCCTTGACAGGAAATGATCAAATTTCAAAACACAAGACACAAGTGGTGCAGTAATTACTGGAAGAGGCGAGGTATCAGATGCCATGAGGCAGAGACAGTGACATGCTTCGTTTACCCCTTTTCTTTCACCATCCCCTGTCTTTCTCCACCTCGATCATTGACATATAGATTCCGTATCTCTCACAGGGATTATCAGATTATTCATGTAGTTCATTTTATTTTTGCAATCATGAAACGGGAGTTGGCCTTTGAGTGCGGAAATAGTGATTAAAAGATGTCCGATCGATAAAACAGATACAAGACTGACCATTCTAATATAGCACTGAGCTGCCATGGTGGCCTTGCACAAGATTCCATTTTTCAATACAAGATTTGTAAAATGTACTGTTCATTCCACGTCTCCCATAATAAGTGGATGTTACTATGACGCCGCATAGCTGTGCCAGTATCACACACAGTCAGCCATGCACAGTACAAACAATCACATTATTAGCCTATTTCTAGTCAACCCAATTTTCACCTTCTTCACTGAATGTTAAAAATTATTGTGGGATCAGTGAAAGTGTTGATTTAGCAAACTATTCATCCCCTTCCTAAGTTTTCACTCCTCCTTGAACACTCACATAGACCATTACCTCACATGAGGGGTTTCTCTGAGAAAGCACAAGTCTGAAGTAAAGAACCATTTTGTGCATTGTTAGTATTCTTGCAAAGCCTTTTCATTTCATGGGAAACTATGAAAGTAAGGGTGCAGATTTTTTTTTTTTTTTAATTGTGGGCTGGGCTTCAAGCAGCGGGATTTGAGTTACCTAAATATTCCACATCGCCACTGTGTGAAATTACTATTTTTAATTGTACTGTAGTTTTAGACAGAAAGGAGGAGACTCACACTTATTTTCGAGTTAAGATAGTGTCAAAGTGCAAGCGTCAAGTTCTAATTTGTGTGTTTTATTCAAATACAACTTCATATTTAATGCATGGATTTTTGTCACAGAATAGACCCAGAGGAAATATGCATAATGTATGCCGCTGATTGCTGCAGGCACAAAACACAAATATCACACAAAAGTTTAGAGGAGAGCAAAAACAAACCAAACACTAATAAACCACAGAGAAATCTACTGTATAATTAAAATATGGTTTGTGAGGATGAGTTTCTTATTCTTTAGCCTCTACTCTATGGATATCTGCTGATATTAACGATAGAATACCTCTATTAAAATTGTTCATTTGAAGAGCATAGTATTGTTCACTTGTGCCACCTCAGTGGTTTCCCTTAATTGAAATCTGTGTTCAAATTCATCTGGAATGGGACTTTCTCCCTTTATATCTCTGTTGCAGTAAGGTCTGTTGTTTGATGTATGGCCTATGGAGTATAGATTTGATTTTCTTTCAAGAGTACAAAGTGCATTAGTTTAAAACTGAATGGAGCAAGAAATATTTTTCCTTTCCTGTGAACTCTGTTCGTATGCCCCTTCCTATTCTATTAACTTCTTCTCTCTCTGAAACAAATTGAATAGTTACAGACCAATGAGCAGGCTTTCAAAAGACTCAACTTGACCTTGCAGAGAGGAGCGGTTGCATTGGCTATGGAAGGACCACTTCACAAAGAGCTTTCCCGCCCAGAAGAAATGTGCATGCACAGCTGATCTATATGTAAAATTAGCTGAAGTGAATGCAATGAAAAATAAGGGAATTGACTGTAGTATTTTGATTTCATTAAATGATATAAAGGTATAAAAAACTATATTATGTTGCATTAATAAATGTAAATACGCATTATTACCTTTTAATGTAATAATATCTATATTTAGCAGGTTTTCATAAAGTCAGGTTTGAATGTTAAATGCTGTTACTGTTTAATGACCAGCAATTACACTTGTCTTCATTGAGCACCAACAATTACCAATGCAAATATGACATAATTATGCTGTTTTTGCACATATTCATGTTAATCACTATATTCTACATAAATATATGAAACTGTGTCATAATGCATGGTTTTGATATGAGAACATTGCCACTGGTAGCAGTGAACTGAGTATTTGCCTCATAACTGTTCTTGAACACCAAATACTCTGGAGTACAATTATTGGCTAGACTGAATAGTATTACTAAATAGGCCAACTGTGATTGGATGAAGACCATGTGATTTATTCCCATCCACAAGCTATGATGGACTGCTTACGAGGCTGGTCCTCACTGTGGTTCCAACAGGTCATTAGGTCAGCATGTGGTTATGGTCAGCCTTCCACTGAAAGTTAGCCTATTCCCCAAAATCATTACTAGATTCTGCCGAGCTCCTTGGCTGATCTGTGGAGAGTAAGGTCGTGTTCACAGACTTTGATAAGTTCCCCCTGTGCCGTTGTGGTGAGGAGAAGGGCGTAGGTCAGCCTTCCTCATGGACAGACAATGATGGATTCTGACCTGAGGTAAAAGCGAGATGCTGGCACTCTACAGACAGGGCAACATACCAAGATCTCTTTCAACCCAGAGTGAGTGTTTGCATCAGTAAGTCTATTCAGGCTGATATAAGAACAAAGACGAGCGATGCAGTGTTCTCACAGCCAACGGGTCAAGCTGCTGCAAGTTTTATAACTTTTGTCAGGGAAGGATAGCATAACTAGGTTACTTTTTATGACACTTGAGATTCAATAATTTAAGAGTGGGGCTGAAATCTAAGACCACGTTTGCCAAGGGGAACAGATAGTGGAAACGCTGTATTCCCTTGTGAAGACAGACTGTATCAACGGGATACATGTCAAATCATTCTGTCCTATTTGTTAAACCTAAAAATATTTTGCCGCGTAACACATGTCACTCATATCCCAGCCTAGAAGGACCAATCTATAATAGTTTTTATAATGTGGACAAAAGACTCCGTCGACCTTGGCCTACATACATACTGTAACGAGGAAAGAACTCAGGAAGGGAAGACATTTATTCATCAAGACTTACAGACGTAGGATCTTAATTTGAGCCAGTTTGCTACAGCAGGAAAATAATCCTGCAACAACAGGAAATGTGAATTATTATGTGGATTATAATTAACAGACATTTTTGTGGGGCTTGAAACATTTCAAAGTAGAAATTACAAACTTCAGAAATCTTTGTATACCTTTCCTGTAATCCAGGACAGTTCCCCTGCAACAGGGAGATCAAATTAAGATCCTACATCTGTATTTACATAGTGGAAAAAAATAAGGGCCCTATTATCAAAGACAGAGGCCATACAGACTGATGGTACTGTAATGGTGGAGCCATTATAGTAAGTAAGATCTGCTGAAGTTGCAAAGCTATTACACAGTTAAGCCATGCATGATGAGAGCTGTTCCTACGCCACTGTACTGTGCAAACCTCTTTGAGATGACACACAGTAGCCTACAGTGCGATTTGTGAGGCCATAACAACAAAGAGCCCTGACACATTCGGCGAACAAACATAGGCTTTTATTCCTATAGACATGGCCCAACATATGATAAAAGCCTCAGCGTAATAAAGTGAGGGAGAGGGTGGCGTGGGAGACAGACAAAGCTGTGGATGAAGAGATTGGCAGGCAAGCGAGTGAAATCGTTAAACTGCAAAAACCTGGACTTTCCACTCTCTGGAGCTGGATTTGATACAGGGATTATCTCTCTCTAGTCTCTCTCTCTCTCTCTCTCACCCCCCCCTCGCTTTTCTTCGACCGTGACAGCGACTGTCACCTCGGACAGCTGCAGTGGGCCGATTGCACGGTCACAGAACAAGCATCTCTGCTACACAGATGTTCTCCACTGACGGTATGAAGCGAAAGCTTTTCCCCCTCTGCCACACCAAACACTTTTGATGAACCTTCTGTCACAGATCCTGCTTTAATGTGAATGTAAACGAGACGCGACACCAGTCATAACAGTCTGGGATTTTTAGGTCGAAACTATCAACAAAATGACCAGACCCTGTCACAAAATATTCTCTGGTTCAATGTCTATCTTGAGCTAACCGGGTCACTCTGGCTAATGGAAATTGCAATGCATGTCCAGCGGAGATGAAAAACACAAACAACATGTCGAAGCCTCCCAACATACTGTAAGTAACTGACATGAAAATGCAGGGACCCCTAAATGCATGATCTGACTTCAGTTTGAACCCTTTCAAAAAGTTTTCACTTTCAAAGTGTTCACCCGTTACCCGACACCAACGCTGAGTGCCCCTTCCGAACCGTCATAATGACCTTCCGTAATGACACTCAGAGATGTGAAGCCATTTGAGAGGGCAAGCTCATAAACGTAGCAGGCTACAACATTCAACCCTGTCCATCTCAGGCAGGCGTACGGGGGCCAGTGTGATATTTCAATCCATTTCCCATCAAGTTCACTCTGGCACTATTACCAATCAGGAGAAACCAGTGCATTCACACCAATGGATTGGATGGCTGCCTCTCTTGCTCTCCTATTCCCACTTCCTCCTCTTATGAGTTATGAGGTCATAGTACAATGGTCTATTTTGGAATGGACGGTAAATTGCTTTCATAGCCGAGGCTTTATGAATTATGAATGAATGTGGTCTAAACATTTTAGTAGTAAGGCATTGCATATCTTTTGAGTGTTTACTTTAATGAAGGGTAGTACAGGAAGTAGTCATACAGGATGGGCTCCTTGACTGCTACCCAATAATGACTTCCACATGAAAAGATTGATCAGAGAGAGATGAATATAGGGGGGAACTATGAAATAATGTCTTTGAGTTCTGTCGTTTACATTCAATAGTTATGCCCTTTTGTTCGCTTTATTAAGTTTGTCTTCTTGATTGATGCAACTGAATTAACTGTAAAGAACCCAGCAAGAGCTATTTTTATTTAATGCATATTGTTTTTGTCTAACTTGATAACAATGGTAATATTACTTACTTTTTTTCCTCACCCATCTACACACAATACCACATAATGACAAAGGGAAAACATGTTTTTAGAAACATTTGTATGTGTAGCTGTGTGTGTAGTTGGAGGTGACACATTGTTCTCATGAGTTTCAGTTTAGGCCTACCTCCTCGAGGCATTTCTCATGTGCACAGCTGATATTGATGGTGAAGTGGTGATTATTGTTGTGGGTAACCGTTGTCGCATCCTCAGAGGAAGTGTGCATCATCTGCCTCTACTAGTAATGACCTGTTGAGTTTTGTGTTATTTATATGCAACATTCGCACTGCCACCCAGGCTGGCGCTGTCTGCGCAAACAGACATGTTAGAATACAATCAAATTGTGGAGATAGATTATCACGCCAGATAGTCACTTCCTGTGCAATTCAGACACTGGTCTCCACCAGTCTCAAAGATTTAGATCCTTGAAATATTTGTGTCCTTTTATCTAGCCACATATCACCACTGTCTTCAGTGTCTGTCATAAAATCTATTGGTTTGATTTGGCATTTTTCTCATCTTTATATTATCCTTTATGTTTAATCATATTGCTTTATTATGCCTTTGTCATTGATTTATGGTAAGGCCTTTGGGCTGCACCGCTGTATGAATTACACTATTACAACAACATGTATCATGAATGTCAATAGATGAGGGTATAATGTGGGATGTCTTCCCTAAGTGTATGCAGCATATTTCCTCTCTCTTTACCATTCTCTGTTCAGAAGTGCAACACTCTTTATGACTATTGACATGCTTTGGCAGCCGTTTGAAATATTCATGTGCAATATTTTTTAAAAGCAATGTTTCCATCCCCTTACAACCTAACCCCAGAAGACGATGCTACGGAAAGAAAGCAGTGTATTGGGTAGGGAACATAGGTTACGTCCCAAATGGCACCCTATCCCCTATAGGCCTATATTACATAGGGCTCTTGTCAAAAGTAGTGCACTATGTAGGGACTAGGGTGCCATTTGGCACGCAGGCATTGAGAAATGGCACTACATTATGCCTTAGTGCTGCAGGGTGAATAGGTCCTAGCTGTTCAGCAGGGAGCAAATGACTTCAAAGATCTGGCACTTGACATCACGTCGAAAACGGAGAGCCACTTGAATTATCCAATCATGGTGAATGATGCAGATTGTTACGGAAGGTGTGTGTGCGGGAGTGTACACGTGGGCATGCCTGTAGTGTGTGAGGCCGTTGGTGTGTACATGTGTGTGTTCGGGCGTGAATGCGTGTATGGAGGCTGTGTGTACACATGCTGTGTGCTAGCATTAGACACTGTCATTTATCCTTGATTAGAATCACCTAGGCTTCCGAGTGTTTTTCCCCAGTATTTGCTTGAGGTGCAGTAGCAACATATAAAACAAACCGAGGGTGCCAAGTGGTCTGACCTTTTAAAGGTAGGCCGCTTTTCACAAACACTTAACCACCGTATGGGAATCAACGCAGCCCAACAGATTCACCACAAGACAGGGGTTACATTGATTATTCTTAGAACAAAAGACAATGAAATGTGACTTATTATCTGCAATTACAAGATGGGGCTCATAAAGGACACAGGAAAGAGTACCGTTCCTGATCCACCACCATTGTTGTGTAGAATCCACGTCGGCGATGCAACTAGGACGGTAATTTGGCACAAATTAGAGACCTGAACACCCCTCTTGTTCAAGTGCCCAGCCGGCAATGACTGTTTCCAATCATGACATCATTACAACCAAAAACTGTCATTATGACATCATTGCAACCAGGAACTGTCATGAGGACGTCACATCCAACTTTGCCCACTAGGGAAAGTGACCTTCAATCGAGACACTTGGAAGAGCTGGTGGGTACACAGATGCTGAGGCACATTCACACCTGTAGCAGTAATATGGTTTAAACAAGCCTCATATTACACGTCATTTAAGGAGCTGTTGATGCGGTCGTACAGGAGAGCTGAGAACTAATTTAGTTCCAGACACCTCAGGATGACATGTTAATGCACTGACTTTGTTTATATGTCACAGTAGAGTTGTGTTCATGGGCGTGGCTGTTTAACAACCCTCCAAACCGTTATTACCTCAGACTCCATCTGGTGTGACTAAAACGACATTCAATTTAAAAGGTCCAGTACAGCCGTTTTTTTATCTCAATATCAAATCATTTCTGGGTAATAATTAAGAACCTTACTGTGATTGTTTTCAATTAAAATTGTTAAAAAGAAATACAAATTGCTTAGCAAAGAGCAGTTTCTCAAGCAAGAATTTTGCTAGGACTGTCTGGGAATAGTCTGAGTGGGGAGGGGAAAAACTGAAAACTAAACTCAGCAAAAAAAGAAACGTCCTCTCACGGTCAACTGCGTTATTTTCTGCAAACTTAACATGTGTAAATATTTGTATGAACATAACATGATTAAACAACTGAGACAAATTGACCAAGTTCCACAGACATGTGACTAACAGAAATGGAACAATGTGTCCCTGAACAAAGGGGGGGGGGGGGGGGGGGGTCAAATCAAAAGTAATAGTCAGTATCTGATGTGGCCACCAGCTCCATTGTGTACTGCAGTACATCTCCTCCTCATGGACTGCACCAGATTTGCCAGTTCTTGCTGTGAGATGCTACCCCACTCTTCCACCAAGGCACCTGCAAGTTCCCGGACATTTCTGGGGGGAATGGCCCTAGCCCTCACCCTCTGATCCAACAGGTCCCAGATGCGCTCAATGAGATTGAGATCCGGGCTCTTCGCTGGCCATGGCAGAACACTGACATTCCTGTCTTGCAGGAAATCACGCACAGAACGAGCAGTATGGCTGGTGGTATTGTCATGCTGGAGGGTCATGTCAGGATGAGCCTGCAGGAAGGGTACCACATGAGGGAGGGGATGTCTTCCCTGTAACGCACAGCGTTGAGATTGCCTGCAATGACAACAAGCTCAGTCCGATGATGCTGTGACACATTGCCCCAGACCTTGACGGACCCTCCACCTCCAAATCAATCCCGCTCCAGAGTACAGTCCTCAGTGTAACGCTCATTCCTTCGACGATAAACGCAAATCCGACCATCACCCTTGGTGAGACAAAACCGCGACTCGTCAGTGAAGAGCACTCTTTGCCAGTCCTGTCTGGTCCAACAACGGTGGGTTTGTGCCCATAGGCAACGTTGTTGCCGGTGATGTCTGGTGAGGACCTGCCTTACAACAGGCCCACAAGCCCTCAGTCCAGCCTCTCTCAGCCTATTGCGGACAGTCTGATCACTGATGGAGGGATTGTGCGTTCCTGGTGTAACTCGGGCAATTGTTGTTGCCATCCTGTACCTGTCCCGCAGGTGTGATGTTCTGATCCTGTGCAGGTGTTGTTACACGTGGTCTGCCACTGCGAGGATGATCAGCTGTCTGTCCTATCTCAGGCGTCTCACAGTAAGGACATTGCAATTTATTGCCCTGGCCACATCTGCAGTCCTCATGCCTCCTTGCAGCATGCCTAAGGCACGTTCACGCAGATGAGCAGGGACCCTGGGCATCTTTCTTTTGGTGTTTTTCAAAGTCAGTAGAAAGGCCTCTTTAGTGTCCTAAGTTTTCATAACTGTGACCTTAATTGCCTACTGTCTGTAAGCTGTTAGTGTCTTAACGACCGTTCCACAGGTGCATGTTCATTAATTGTTATTGGTTTATTGAACAAGCATAGGAAACAGTGTTTAAACACTTTACATTGAAGATCTGTGAAGTTATTTGGACAGGGTCCTGAAAGACAGGGTCCTGAAAAAGGGATGTTTCTTTTTTTGCTGAGTTGAGCTCTTATTGACAGAATGGGTTGGAACACTCTTTCTTATTGGTCTATTAACTAATTTGATGACAGCAGGCAGGCAGACAGAAATTTCAGCCACTCTTTCCAAACAGCTATTACACTAAAAAGGTCCTTAATCATAATTTTCACAATCTCACAGCATTATTTCAACCTCATTGTGTGGAAATACACTGCTCAAAAAAATAAAGGGAACACTTAAACAACACAATGTAACTCCAAGTCAATCACACTTCTGTGAAATCAAACTGTCCACTTAGGAAGCAACACTGATTGACAATAAATTGCACATTTGTGGCCTGCTAGAGGTCATTTTGCAGGGCTCTGGCAGTGCACCTCCTTGCACAAAGGCGGAGGTAGCGGTCCTGCTGCTGGGTTGTTGCCCTCCTACGGCCTCCTCCACGTCTCCTGATGTACTGGCCTGTCTCCTGGTAGCACCTCCATGCTCTGTACACTACGCTGACAGACACAGCAAACCTTTTTGCCACAGCTCGCATTGATGTGCCATCCTGGATGAACTGCACTACCTGAGCCATTTGTGTGGGTTGTAGACTCCGTCGCATGCTACCACTAGAGTGAGAGCACCGCCAGCATTCAAAAGTGACCAAAACATCAGCCAGGAAGCATAGGAACTGAGAAGTGGTCTGTGGTCACCACCTGCAGAATCACTCCTTTTTTGGGGGTGTCTTGCTAATTGCCTATAATTTCCACCGTTTGTCTATTCCATTTGCACAACAGCATGTGAAATTTATTGTCAATCAGTGTTGCATCCTAAGTGGACAGTTTGATTTCACAGAAGTGTGATTGACTTGGAGTTACATTGTGTTGTTTAAGTGTTCCCTTTATTTTTTTGAGCAGTGTATATATAAAACACAGGTTATCACATTTTTGACTGCACTGGGCCTTTAAAGTGAAGATATTGTACCGGTAAATAACGACACAAAGTATCCCCCCGGGGGGGCCGCATCCCGCATTCAAAGTCACAGGCTCAATTTTCTTAGCCTTACTTGGTGTGATCGGAAACCAAAAATTCCCACCTCGGATTAACGGAAGCCAATAAGCGAGAGGAAACATGAATAGAGTGTCTAAGCCGTGCTCGGGCGCGCTGAGCTCCTCTTTGATGAGAAAGAGAAGGTGAAAAGTGAGGAGTCAGAGCGAGGGAGCGCTCTATTTTTAGGAGGCTTGATAAAACTTCATTTCTTTTACCAAGGATAGGCGAGTAGTGACAGGTGATTATTTAATGCCTTTAATTAGCCACAGAGACTGACTTCTACCTGTTAGCCAATTATCGTCTGAGCACTCTGCACCCGGCTCTTAATAACTTTGTAACTGAAGCTGTAATATATCACTTCCTAGAAAACATGGAAATTAATATGTTGCTTTATTGTGCAGTAAACCGTAGCTAGGGTTGGGAAATTGATGCACAGCATATAAATGGGTAGTACCTTATGTTGTTTGGTACTGAAGTTTTCATTTCAAGTATTCAAGATGTAAGAATTTCTAAGACAATGGTGGGGCTTTATTATGCTATCTGAACCAACTACCTTGGTGATGGATTAACCTTATAAAAAAAAGGTGTTGTAAAGCACCCTGCCTGCCACATTGTCAAGCTGTCGAAGAACCGTTAGGTGTGATTTTATAGTACCTCAGTTGGAATAGAAACACCTTGCAGCAAATGTCATCATATCATTATCATTCATCAAGATCATGTGCATAATCAAGCCGGTGATTAGCCTGACATGATTCTATAGAAGAGTTGCTGTCTTCATCTGAGGTTATATACTGTAGTGTAATTGTAACTGTAGCTATTGGAGATGCTATTCAAAAGAGTGACTGGAGATTTCTGTTCTGCTGTCTTTGCCTGCCTGCCAGTGGAGAGACCTTGTGGAGCAATGTTTCAAAGGCCCCTTCTTTCCCCCATTGAAGCCGGGGCACCATTTGTTCAGAGGTTAAGTTAAGACTGATAGGGGAGAGAGCCAAGGTGAGCAGCCCTTCCCCAGTGTGTGTGTGTGTGTGTTTTCTCTGTGTGTTTGTGTGTAAACTCAAGCCCATCTACCATAAGAATGGCTGACAAATTCAGCCAATGTCACCCTTAATGCTTTTCTGTTCATTCCCTCACACATGTGCGTGTGTGCATGTGAGTGTGTGTGACCCTGACAGCTAATCAAACCCAGGCTTCAAAACCTTTCTTCAGTGATAATTTGTAGGTCAGTGCCATTGACCATTCCGAATGCACAGCCTATGACAAGCTTTGCCAGAGCAGGCCAAGAATCAACAACACCTCATTCTCTTTCTCTTACTTGTGTCAACCTCCCTCACATGTCAGCACAGCTACATAGGCATAGGGCTGGAGTGGGTGGCTGGGGCCAACCAGGCATTGATTTAGATTAGCGAGGCAGGCACCTCGAAGTCCAGAAGGGAATCAGGGTGTGTTCAAATGGAACAAGCAGGCCTTATTTTATTGGGGGGGGGGGGGTCTATTTAATTACACAGAGAGCGATTGAGCAGATTAAAATGAAATGGTACACTTTTTTCTTCCTTCTCCTCTCTCCCCTTCCCTCCCTCTCCCCCCTCCCTCCGTCTCCTCTCCCTCTCCCCCTCCCTCCGTCACCTCTCTCCCCTCCCTCCGTCTCCTCTCCTCTCTCCGCCCTCCATCTCACCTCTCTCCCCCCTCCATCTCGCCTCTCTCCCTCTCCTCTCACCTTCCTCTCTTCTCTATCCCCTCCCTCTCTCCCCTTCCCTCCCTCTCCCCCCTCCCTCCGTCTCCTCTCTCTCTCCCCCTCCCTCCGTCACCTCTCTCCCCTCCCTCCGTCTCCTCTCCTCTCTCCGCCCTCCATCTCACCTCTCTCCCCCTCCATCTCGCCTCTCTCCCTCTCCTCTCACCTTCCTCTCTTCTCTATCCCCTCCCTCTCTCCCCCTTCCCTCCCTCTTTCTTCCATTTACATCCAGGAACAACGAAGCAGAAGTTATTTGAGCTCGTGCTCTCGCAGGGGTTATAATCCGGCCTAAGTGACAGGCTAATTTGTAGTATAAGATTACTTTCATCAGCGCGTTTCGTTGGGGCCTCTTTGAACGCAAAGGGGCATAAACGGCTGCTCTGCTTGGATGGCCACAGTGACTAGTGTGCTGCTCATGATGGCTGTCAAGGGGGCTATCACAACACTGTGGTGGCTCAGAGGAGTCACACACACCTGCCCATCGCCTTGTTCCAACGCCTTGATGACTCACTTTAAAAAATGTATACATGGATTCTACACAGATGATGTGGCACATTATAATTTTGTCCTTTTAGCATGTGTCTGACATTGCATTGCAGTACTATGCAAGTGGCTCCCACCAGTTATGTTAGACATTGACAGAAGACTCTTACAGAGCTTGAGTGTAACATTTAGGGATCATTAAGTAGACCACTTGGATAAGCATCCGTTCACAGTCTACATCAGCTGTCTAAAATCTTTATGAAAATGGTCCAGAAATGAAAAATTACCTGCCTAGCTAGTCATCTCAAATGAGGATCCACCAGAACAAGGTGTCACTCATTACCAAACTATAGGAGACCACACACACACAAACAGAAAGAGAGAGAGAGAGAGAGAGAGCGAGCGAGCGCCAGAGACAGAGAGACAGACAGAGAGACAGAGACAGACAGACAGACAGACAGACAGACAGACAGACAGACAGACAGACAGACAGACAGACAGACAGACAGACAGACAGACAGACAGACAGAGAGACAGACACACAGAGAGACAGACACAAACAGAGAGAAGCAAAAAAATAAGCAAACATTTCTTAAAGTCACAATGGGAAATGTGTCTAAGTCAAGTTATTGCAGGAGACCATTCAGAATGTCAGAGGCCAGAACAAGTCATTAAAGGCAATAGAAAAATTGAGGATTAGTTGGAATTAATCCCCAACTTTCCCATTTTCTAGGCTGAAAACACTGAAATGGAACGATATGGAAATGTAGCCGAGCATGGCAGAACTAATGGGGCTGCAGCTTCTCCCTGAAATGAGAAGTAGCTAATGGATGGCCAGGCCTGGATAAGATGGCTGAGCGAGATTGCATGTGGATTTAAATGATTAGGAACGTGGTGGCCGGGGCTCTCTTTGTGCAGAGAAAAGTAATATGTGACAATGAATGCTAAAATATGAAATCCGCCATTTAAGGAATACATTTTATTTTCTGTTATTCAAAATACAGGCCATGTGACCCAGAGACACAATCCATATCCGCCATTCTGGAAATGCATGTCATTTAAATGTATTATTTATAAAGGGGGGGGGTGATAATGGACCTTTGCGTGGCGTGTAACAGCGAGCGTCTGCAAACAATTCCTTGCAACGTTAAATACATTTATCGACATGATACTTAGATGTTAACAGGTTGTAGTTTATTTTTATTTTTTCTCAGCCAGCTGTAGCTTCTATTGTGTGCACAGTATTTAAGACTCACACACACAGCTTGTTGAAAGCAAAAGCAGCTTACTCTAGTCTGAGTCGACATCAGAGACAAAGACTAACAATAACCTCAGTAGATGGGTGGTTGGGTGGGTAGAAAGACAAGATGGGGAATGTGATGGGCTCTGACACTCAAATGGAGAGCTGATCGCTGATGGCTGTGGATCAGAACAGGCTCCACCTTCATTACAACCAGGAATAGGAAGCAGTGCTCGATGCTCGCTGCTCTGTCGGGAGGGACTGGAGCATGCAGCCTGACTGCTTCACCGTTCCGTACAGCTGCGACCAAGTTGGACAGGTGCGGGCCGATAATTGGTTGCCGTGTCGACGGGAAGCACGCCGAGCCTGTCTCCAGGAGCTCATTACTATCACTCAGAACACGTCTACCCCCCCCCCCGCCCCCTCCCCAAAACTGGAGCAAACCTCCAAATGACTAAACTTATTTCTGTGTGGGACATCACTTATTAAATATTGTGAGGTGCCACTGTTTAAGGAGAGCATCAAATACAGAGCAGCGGCAGCCATCTTTGATGGGTGATCAATGACCAGGCTGTTAATCGGTTTGTGGCCTGTTTCTAGAATGTTCTAATAGGACTAATTTAAAACATGATTTACAGTAAATTAACCTGAAAGTGATTTAGACATGCTGTTTGGAGCATATATGTCCTACAGGTTCCACCACCCTATAGTGCCATTGTTCTCTGAACCATTCTAGACCAGTGGTCACCAACCGGTCCATCTTCAAGGCATTCCTAGTCGATCACCAAACATTTCTGTTGAAAAGCCAACGATAAAGCCCTGTGCTCCTATTAAAAAAAAGTTTGTCTTGCGATGTTGACGGTAGGTGCACTTGATTCAGAAGCCCTGCTGTGCACCAAGTAGGCAAAGTGTTCCCATTTTGAACCATTTCATTGGTCTGAAAGGACAAACTCCGCATACCCGGCAGACAAGCTGTGGCTAAATCAAGTGCACTTACTGTGCTGGCCAACCGGATAGCTCAAATCAACGTGCCTACCTACAATTTCCACAACCCCACAGAAAAGTTTGATACAAGCCTACGTGTGATTTCATAACTTTGAAAACCCATGACCAGAGAGAGACTGTCAAAGAATACAGCAAAGAGCTTATGTTTTTATCAGGGAGTTCAAGTTTTTATTCAACACTGTTTTTATTCAACACATTAACAAAACATAAAACGCTCTTTTGCCTACTTCCACTCGCGTTGCAGCTGAAATGAATGAGTATGTATATATAGCACTGCGTTTTTATTATCAGCAGCTCGTAGGGTCTATTTTAATATCAAGGAATATTGAACTTTCCCTGGTCATAGGAACAACATGAATTTGTGCATGAGGCAGAAATAATGCAGTGCGACTCGAGTTTCGCCGTCAGGTGGAAGATGATGTCCCCTCTCTCTGGTCAGTCTCACCGGAGGAAAGGAGAGAGCAAGGACTGTGAGAGGTGGACCATCTACTGCTCTCTCCCTCCTTCCTCTGATCATTTGCTGGTACCATCAGTCCAGTAAAATACAGTACAAAATGATCAGTAAATTACTTCAATTTATGCTCAGTTGTACCTTGCAAGTGATACAACAACTGATCTAGGCCTATTTTGTTATCAAAGCTTGAGTGTTGAAGTATAATATGGTCTGAGATGAACAAAAATGTCAGGCCAAGCATAGCCAATATACTGTGATAATGTATTAGGCCTATTGCACAACCCACTGGGCACACACTGATTGAATCAAATCAAATGAAATTACGTTGAACCAACGTGGAACAGATGTTGAATTGATGTCTGTGCCCAGTGGTAAACCTCATTCCTACAGAACTGTTTGTATTACGTTAATGGGCTTACATTTTTTAATTCATGTTTTTTTGTTTTACCTGAGCGGTAGATCTCAGCTTTTGACTGAGAAAGTGATCTTGACTTGACAACACAAAGTTGGAAAGTTCTGATAGAAAATGTTGATTCTTTTGCCTACCACTGAATACCTACATTCATAGAATGTTTTGAGACCCCAAAATGATTGTCTGGTTTGTAAGGCATAAAGAAGTTGATGCATTGTTGGAACTGGCAGTTGCTCTCCAAAGTCACCAGTGGACACAAAGCCATGACTGGGGGGCATCATTAAGCTACAAAACTCAAGCCGGAGTAGGAACTGTTGTCTGAGAGCACTCTGTGGTAGCCTACATAGTCTGTGAGGGACAAGGCTGTGAGGGACAGGCTGAAGAATTACAAGAGAAAAATCTAAGTATATCAACTGTTCTGCCCACATTTTCATGATGAACAATTGGGCCCGGGTAAACACTTTGATGTACTGTATGATCCAAACCAAATTGCCCTTTTTTACCAAATGCATGCTGGATAGTGGTGCAGGGTACAATTGTCCTGGCAGCTTGTGAATGTATAGCCTATAACCAACAATAATAAGATTCTAATTAAAAAATATATTTCTGCCGTAATATCAAACAATAGGTTCAAAAGATAGGCCTATTTCTTTTGAGTAGGACTTCTGATGAATTGTTTGCCATTTCTGAATAAGAATGTGTTCATGCTAGAACACACTATTTCCCCTTGTGTCATCTCAGCACACACACACACACACACACACAGACACACACACACACACACACACACACACACACACACAGAACAGAAAAACGCTGCACTGAGCAGATGCTGCTGAATACGTGTCTGATCTTGTGCCTTTAAATAAAGTCTGGTGAGGAAAAGTGACACCTCAGAAAGCTGCTGCAAATTGGTGGCGTGTGGCACTGTCTGGGTAGCTCCATATCAGCACGGCCTAGGAAATACATATGAGCATAGAGGACTGGAATACTAACATAATATAATACTGATGAACATAATATAATGACTGAATCAGCCTTCGAAGAAGAAAATACAATCGAGCTACACTGCAATAATGTCCTTCACACACTGTACACTGCAAAGACGCCATAATAGACCTACATTTTTCACAACCTTTAATAACAGCAACACACCTTTTTTACCACCCGTTTGCACCTTATTGATAGGATTATGGATTTGCTGTTTAAAAAGCAGACTGATAGTGAGGGGAAAAGCCTGATGCATGGACAGAAGGTGAAGCCCTGTCCTTGACAACTACTGAGATTGAACGCCCATCCAATACAGATGTATCTGCTATAGGCACACATTGAGTTGACTTTGTCATTAACTGCAGATAAGTAGCTTGCAACAACACTTGACACGTGATGGGACACACTTGAAACAGATTTACATCAGTTTGTCTGATGTTGCTCACTCTACAGTTTACAATAAATCCAATTAGGCTAACGCTCAAATTTCAACTAGAGTCTTAGAAGAAAAGGTGCTATCTAGAACCTAAAAGGTTTGTTCGGCTGTTCCATTACGAGAACCCTTAGAATAATATTTTTTGGTTCCAGATAGAATTTATTTATTAACCCAAAAGGGTTCTACCTGAAATCAACAAGGGTTCTACCTGGAACCAAAAAGGGTTATCCTATAGGGACAGCCGAAGAACCCTTGTTTGTAAGAGTGTACAGCAGGGTTCCACAATTGGCCCGTGGGTGGTTTTATTTGCCTCCCAAATTTTGGGGGGTAAAAAATAAACAAAACAAAAAAGACTAAAAAACACAGGAAATCAGCTCCAAGTGATTTTTATTCAGGAAATCTATTCCCAAGTATTCCCACGCATAATAGAAAGATACACGATCGTATACAAATGTAAGTAAGGTTTAAAATGATTATGTTTAAGTCAAACATTATATCTCTTTGGGCTTTATTAGTAAGTCTGTTCCGGCCCCCCAACCATCCACTCAAGAAGAAGAAGAAAAAAAGGCCAACGGCTGAATCTAGTTGACGATCCCTGGTGTGTACAGTATGTGGTTTTGCCCAACATCCTGCATGTTGCCAACGTCTGACCCTTTAGGGGCTGACAATGTACAGATAAAGCATGCATCATGTTAAGATAATAATAATTACTAACAGTGAATAAGGTATACTATACAAATCCCCCTGACTGAAAAAAAATAAGAGCCAAACAGGTGGAGGCTGGGGTGCTGGTGGGATAACAGAAAACAGACATGCATAGCGAGTAACGCATGTTAACTTCTTTGGTATAGGGGGCAGCATTTTCACTTTTGGATGAATTTCGTGCCCATAGTGAACTGCCTCCTACTCTGTCCCACATGCTAATATATGCATATTATTATTACTGTTGGATAGAAAACACTCTGAAGTTTCTGAAACTGTTTGAATGATGTATGTGAGTATAACAGAACTCATATGGCAGGCAAAAACCTGAGAAAAAATCCAAACAGGAAGTAAAATTCTGAGAGTGGTCGATGTTAAAGTCATCACCTATTCAATTCCCTGTAATATATGGATCTGTTTGCACTTCATATGCCTTCCACTAGATGTCAACAGTCAGTAGAACGTGGAATGAAGCTTATGCTGTGTTTTGGTACAGGATGGGAGGGAAATTAGTCAGTGGTCTGGCAGATTGCCATTTCTTGAACACGCGCTTTCCTCATTATATCGTCTTGCGTTCCATTACTTAGAGAGACTGAAAAGAATTCTCCGGTTGGAACCTTATTGGATATAAAGGATAACAACATCCTGAAGATTGATTCTCTACTAAGTTTGACCAGTTTATTTGACCTGGAATATAACTTTTTGAAGTTTTCGTCCGACGTTTGCCTGCATCTGCGCGAGTGTTTGGACACGTGTACTACACATGCTAGCAAAATTAGCTAATTGGACATAAGTAATGGACATTATTGACCAAAACAACGATTTATTGTGGAACTAGGATTCCTGGCACTGCATTCTGATGAAGATAATCAAAGGTAAGGGAATATTTATGATGTAATTTCGTTTTTCTGTTGACTCCAACATGGCGGAGAAATGTTGTTACTATCTGAGCGCCGTCTCAGATTATTGCATGGTGTGCTTTTTACGTAAAGTTTTTAAAAAATCTGACACAGCGGTTGCATTAGGAACAAGTGTATCTTTAATTATATGTAAAACATGTATCTTTCATCAAGGTTTATGATGAGAGGGGCCTCCCGGGTGGCGCAGTGGTCTAGGGCACTGCATCGCAGTGCTAGCTGCGCCACCAGAGTCTCTGGGTTCACGCCCAGGCTCTGTCGCAGCCGGCCGCGACCGGGAGGTCCGTGGGGCGGCGCACAATTGGGCTAGCGTCGTCCGGGTTAGGGAGGGTTTGGCCGGTAGGGATATCCTTGTCTCATCGCGCTCCAGCGACTCCTGTAGCGGGCCGGGCGCAGTGCGCGCTAACCAAGGGGGCCAGGTGCACGGTGTTTCCTCCGACACATTGGTACGGCTGGCTTCCGGGTTGGAGGCGCGCTGTGTTAAGAAGCAGTGCGGCTTGGTTGGGTTGTGCTTCGGAGGACGCGTGGCTTTCGACCTTCGTCTCTCCTGAGCCTGTGCGGGAGTTGTAGCGATGAGACAAGATAGTAATTACTAGCGATTGGATACGACGAAAATTGGGGAGAAAAGGGGATAAAATTAAATAAAAATAATATTTAAAAAATTAAAAAAATGTTTATGATGAGTATTTCTGTTATTTGACGTGGCTCTCTGTAATTACTCCGGATATTTTGGAGGCATTTCTGAACATGGCGCCAATGTAAACAGAGATTTGTGGATATAAATATGCACATTATCGAACAAAACATAAATGTATTGTGTAACATGATGTCATATGAGTGTCATCTGATGAAGATGTTCAAAGGTTAGTGATAAATTTGATCTCTATTTCTGGGTTTTGTTACTACTATCTTTTGCTGGGAAAATGGCTGTGTTTTTCTGTGACTATGTACTGAGCTAACATAATTGTTTGGTGTGCTTTCCCCGTAAATCCTTTTTGAAATCAGACATGTTGGCTGGATTCACAACATGTGTAGATTTCATTTGGTGTCTTTCATGTGTGATTTCATGAAAGATTGATTTTTAAAGCAATATATTTGAATTTGGCGCGCTACATTTTTTCTGGATTTTGGCCAAGTAGGACGCTACCGTCCCACCTATCCTAGAGAAGTTAAAGCAACAGCATGGCACCAATAAACTCCAGCGCATGGCTTGCGCGCGGCAGGTAGTGAATGTAATTGGTGCAATATTAGCTGATGCTATCACTCTGGTTTCTTGCATGAACTGGCTTCTCTTGATTAACGAGTGACAAACTTCTTCATTGCTAAATGATTTGTGTGACCTAGACTAGAGTCCCTGCCTGCAACCATAAAAACCAACCAAAACTTGGAGTCTACTGGCTTGTGCCATTGCCTTAGCAACAAGAAGCCTTGTTTTTATGCATTCACGGCATGTTACTGTACGTGCATACTGGTGTGATTGGATTTCTTTCTCTTCCCCTCATGTCTGGCGTATTCTGACATTCAGGAAGTGTGCCTGGGTTGACAGGGTGCTACAGGGCCAAAGACGTGGCTTTGAACTCCTCAGAGTTTCTTCCACCACCTCCTCCTCTTCGTCCTCCACTTCTCTCACTTTCTCTCTCTCGTTCCCTCCCTCCTTCTTGCTCTCTCCTGTGGAATCATCTCTGGTACAGTCACCCCGGTAGAATGCAAATGAGAGCGTGAGTGAAGCGTCCGTGCTAGTGCGGGCTCCGCCGTGGTCCCAGATCTCGTTAGGACCCAGTTTGACATTTACCCAGGGAGTGTGTTGATTTGCCATGTGTTGCACAAAAATGTGACCACAGAAAAAGCTTCTGATAGACTAGAATGGTCATATCTTTGGTTGCATTTGGCTTCCATTTCATTAATATGATTAAAATATATGCCAATCTCTCAGCCATAGTAATAACAGACAATACCTGCTCTGTTCCATTCAGAATAACTAGACGTAGCAGGCAAAGTGATCTGATCTCACCTCTGCTATTTTTTTTGTCTATGGAGCCCCTGGCCCAAGCAATTCGACAATCAAAATAAAATACACAAATTTCTCAATTCTACGGATCCCATCATCTCATTATATGCAGATAATATCTTACTAAGACAATGTCTCTCAAACCTTCCCAAAGACTTTGAAGATCATAGACAAATTCATCGCCATCTCAAGTTATGAAATAAATCTAGCCAAATCTGCCCTGCTGCCTCAAGACCATGATGGAATACCCCGTCTCTACTGAATATTTGGGAATAGATATATTTCCTTCCTTAAATACAATCATTGCCAGAACCTTTAACAGAAAGCTCAAATCAATTCAATCCAACCTCAGTAGATTGACTAATATCCCAGAATGTCTATTGTCAAAATGAAAATATTGCCATGACGGAATTTCTGTAGTTTGCTTCCCCTTGTTTCTCCCTTCTAGCTATTGGGATGAAATCCAGTGTCGATTAAAAATATATATTGCAAGGTAAGCGATCCTGGATAAAATTAACAAACTTAAAAAGAGGGAGGACTATCCGTACCAAACTTTAAATTGTATTTCCATGGACTAGCATTTCGTCCCATCTTAAATTGGTTTCGACATGATTCTTCCGCCCCCTTGCTGAGTATAGAGGGAAATATGGTGTCTTCTACTGACCTGTAAGAGGTGGGGGGGGTTTTCGGGCCCCCGAAAGGACTGATCTCTATAATATATAAACAACTTTTGGAAAGCTCATATTCTGAGCTAGCCATTAAAAAAGTATGGTCTACAGATCTAAGTGAATCGGAACAACTCTTTAAATGGAAAAGAACATGGAAAAATATTACCTTGGCATCACGTAATCCCAACCATCAATTTATACAAGTTCGTTCACAGACTGTATTTAACACGAAGGAAACGTTCTACAATGAAATTGGCCCCAACTGCTCACTGTGTCCCCTAAATCAGGTAGGCACTTTCCTTCATATGATGTGGGAGTTCCCTGCAGTTAAATGCTTCTGGGCCAAAGTAAAAAATAAAAATTTGGAAGTGCATGAAGGTAAATATTCAATGCGTTGCATCTACTATGTGACTTCACGATGATAGCTCCTTGAATCTCTCAATCAATCAGAGAAGATTACTGTTGGCAGTTGCCTCTTAGATGGCAATCACCCCACTCTCTCCCAATTTGCCAGTTACAATTATAAGTTAGAACATTAGAATTATCGACAGCGAGAATTAATGGAGCTAGTAAAGGAACAATTGAGGCCTGGACAAATATACTTGACTCCATAGAGAATAATCTCAGCTAAAGCCTAGCACATACAACTAAACAATCCATGAAGCCCAACACATACATGCAAACAATATACATGCTAACACTATACAGCTCTGGAAAAAATGAAGAGACCACTGGAGCAACCCCAGATCATCACTGATCCTCCACCAAATTTCACAGTGGGTTCGAGACACTGACTTGGTGAAGGATCGGTGATGATCTGGGGGTGCTTCAGCAAGGCTGGAAATCGGGCAGATTTGTCTTTGTGAAGGATGCATGAATCAAGTCACGTACAAGGTTGTCCTGCAAGAAAACTTGCTTCCTTCTGCTCTGACAATGTTCCCCAACTCTGAGGATTGGTTATTCCAGCAGGACAATGCTCCATGCCACACAGCCAGGTCAATCAAGGTATGGATGGAGGACCACCAGATAAAGACCCTGTCATGGCCAGCCCAATCTCCAGACCTGAACCCCATTGAAAACCTCTGGAATGTGATCAAGAGGAAGATGGATGGTCACAAGCCATCAAACAAAGCCGAGCTGCCTGAATTGTTGCGCCAGGATTGGCATAAAGTCACCCAACATCAATGTGAAAGACTGGTGGAGAGCATGCCAAGACGCATGAAAGCTGTAATTGAAAATCAGGGTTATTCGACCAAATATTGATTTCTGAGTTAAAGTTCAAACATAAGTATTGTGTTGTTTAAAAATGAATATGATCTTATTTTCTTTGCATTATTCGAGGTCTGACAACACTTTGGTTATTTTGACCAGTTGTTATTTTCTGCAAATAAATGCCCTAAATGACAATATTTTTATTTGGTATTTGGGAGAAATGTTGTCATTACTTTATAGAATAAAACAAAAATGTTAATTTTACCCAAACACATACCTATAAATAGTAAAACCAGAGAAACTGCATGTTTCTCTTAATTCTTTCCAGAGCTGTATATACAAAGTATGTGGACACCTATTTAAATTAGTGGATTTGGCTATTTCAGCCACACCTGTTGCTGACAGGTGTATAAAATCGAGCACACAGACATGTGATCTCCATAGACAAACATTGGCAGTAAAATGGCCTTACTGAAGGCTCAGTGACTTTCAACATGGCACCGTCATAAGATGCAACCTTTCCAACAAGTCAAATTTCTGCCCTGCGAACGGTCAACGGTAAGTTCTGTTATTGTGAAGTGGAAATGTCTAGGAGCACACAAGCTAACAGAATGTGACCGCCGAGTGCTGAACCGCACAGCACGTAAAATAAATTGGCTGTCCACGGTTCCAACACTCCCTACCAAGTGCCAAACTGCATGTGAAAGCAACGTCAGCACAATAACTGTTCGTCGAGAGCTTCATGAAGTGGGTTTCCATGACCAAGCAGCCTCACACAAGCCTAAGATCACCATGAGCAATGCAAAGCGTTGGCTTGAGTGGTGTAAAGCTCGCTGCCATTGGACTCTGGAGCAGTGGAAACGCGTTCTCTTGAGTGAGGAATCACACATCACCACGGACTAATCTGGGTTTGGCAGATGCTGGGAGAACGCATAGTGCCAACTGTAAAGTTTGGCGGAGGATGAATAATGGTCTGGGGCTGTTTTCATGGTTCGGGCTAGGACCCTTAGTTACAGTGAAGGGATATCTCAACACTACAGTATACAATGACATTCTAAACAATTCTGGGCTTCCAACTTTGTGGCAACAGTTTGAGGAAGGCCCTTTCCTTTTTCAGCATGACAATGCCACCATCAACAAAGCGTGGTCCATACAGAAATGGTTTGTCGAGATTGGTGTGGAAGAACTTGACTGGCCTGTAAAGAGCCCTGACCTCAACCCCATCGAACACCTTTGGGATGTATTGGAACGTCAACTGCGAGCCAGGCCTAATCGTCCAACATCAGTGCCTGACTCAGAAGAGTGGAGGCTGTTTTAGCAGCAAAGGGGGACGAACTCCATATTAATGCCCATCATTTTGGAATGAGATGTTCAACGAGCAGGTGTCCACATACTATTGGTCATGTAGTATATACAGTGCCTTCGGAAAGTATTCAGACCACTTGACTTTTTCCACATTTTGTTACGTTAGAGCCTTAATCTGAACTGGATTAAATAAAACAAAATCCTCAAGAATCTACACACAATACCCCAAATGACAATGCAAAAACAGGTTTTTATACATTTTGCAAATGTATTACAAATAAAATACATAAGTATTCAGACCCTTTGCTATGAGCCACGAAATTGAGCTCAGGTGCATCCTGTTTCCATTGATCATTGAGATGTTTCTACACCTTGATTGGAATCCACCTGTGGTAAATTCAATTGATTGGACATGATTTGGAAAGGCACACACCTATCTATATAAAGGTCCCACAGTTGACAGTGCATGTCAGAGCAAAAACTAAGCCATGAGGTCAAAGGAATTGTCTATAGAGCTACAAGACAGGATTGTGTCGAGGAAAATATCTGGGGAAGGGTACCAAAACATTTTTGCAGCATTGAAGGTCCTTAAATGGAAGAAGTTTGGAGCCACCAAGACTCTTCCTAGAGCTGACCGCCCGGCCAAACTGAGCAATCCAGGGAGAAGGGCCTTGATCAGGGAGGTGACCAAGAACCCGATGGACACTCTGACAGAGCTCTATAGTTCCTCTTTGGAGATTGGAGAACCTTCCAGAAGGACAACCATCTTTGCAGCACTCCACCAATCAGGCCTTTATGGTAGAGTGGCCAGACAGAAGCCACTCCTCAGTAAAAGGCACATGACTGCCAGCTTGGAGTTTGCCAAAAGGCACATAAAGACTCTCAGACCACGAGAAGCAAGATTCTCTGGTTTGATGAAACCAAGATTAAACTCTTTGGCCTGAATGCCAAGTGCCATCTCTAGAGGAAACCTGGCTCCATCCCTACGGTGAAGCATGGTGGTGGCAGCATCATGCTGTGGGGATGTTTTTAAATTGGCAGGGACTGGGAGACTATTCAGGATCAATGTAAAGAACGGAGCAAAGTACAGAGAGATCCTTGATGAAAACCTGTTCCAGAGAGCTCAGGACCTCAGACTGGGGCGAAGTTCACCTTCCAACAGGACAACGACCCTAAGCACACAGCCAAGACAACGCAGGAGTGGCTTCGGGACAAGTCTCTGAATGCTCTTGAGTGGCCCAGCCAGAGCCCGGACTTCAACCCAATCAAACATCTCTGGAGAGACCTGAAAATATCTGTGCAGCAACACTCCCCATCCAACCTGACAGAGCTTGAGAGGATCTGCGGAAAAGAATGGGTAAAACTCCCCAAATACAGGTGTGCCAAGCTTGTAGCGTCATACCCAAGAAAACTCAAGGCTGTAATCGATGCCAAAAATGCTTCAACAAAGTACTGAGTTCAAGGTGTGAATAAATGTGATATTTCCATTTTTTTTTTTAAACATATAAATTAGCTTCAACCTCTAAACCTTTTTTTGCTTAGTCATTATGGGATATTGTGTGTAGATTGATGGGAAAAAACTATTTAATCCATTTTAGAATAAGGCTGTAATTTAACAAAATGTGGTAAAAGCCAATACTTTCCGAAGGCACTGTATATACACCATTGTTTAAAAGATTGGGGTCACTTAGAAATGTCCTTGTTTTCCATGAAAACATACATGCAATTAATTGGAAAATGATTTGGAAATATAGTCAAGACGTTGACAAGGTTATAAATAATGATTTTTAATTGAAATCATAATTGTGTCCTTCAAACGTTGCTTTCAAAGAATCCTCCATTTGTAGCACTTACAGCCTTGCAGACCTTTGGCATTCTAGTTGTCAGTTTGTTGAGGTAATCTGATGAGATTTCACACCATGCTTCCTGAAGCACCTCCCACAAGTTGGATTGGCTTGATGGGCACTTCTTACGTACCATATGGTCAAGCTGCTCCCACAACAGCTCAATAGGGTTGAGATCCGGTGCCTATAATGGAGTGGCCAGCACAGACAGAACACCAGCAGACTGCATTTCCCTAAATAGTTATTGCATAGTTTGGAGCTGTGCTTTGGGTCATTGTCCTGTTGTTGGAGGAAATTGGCTTCAATTAAGCGCCGTCCACAGGGTATGGCATGGCGTTGCAAAATGGAGTGATAGCCTTCCTTCTTCAAGATCCCTTTTAAGCTGTACAAATCTCCCACTTTACCACCACCAAAGCACCCACAGACCATCACATTGCCTCCACATTGCTTGACAGATGGCTTCAAGCACTCCTCCAGCATCTTTTCATTTTTTCTGCATCTCACAAATGTTCTTCTTTGTGATCTGAACACCTCAAACTTAGATTTGTCTGGCCATAACACTTTTTTCCAATCTTCCTCTGTTCAGTGTCTGTGTTCTTTTTCCCATCTTAATTTTCTTGTATTTTTATTGGCCGGTCTGAGATATGGCTTTTTCTTTGCAACTCTTCCTAGAAGGCCAGCATCCCGGAGTCGCCTCTTCACTGTTGACGTTAAGACTGGGTGTTTTGCGGGTACTATTTAATGAAGCTGCCATTTGAGGACTTGTGAGGCGTCTGTTTCTCAAACTAGACACTAATGTACTTGTACTCTTGCTCAGTTGTGCACCGGGGCATCCCACTCCTCTTTCTATTCTTGTTAGAGCCAGTTTGCGCTGTTCTGTGAAGGGAGTAGTACACAGCACTGTACGAGATCTTCAGTTTCTCACATGGAATAGCCTTCATTTCTCAGAACAAGAATAGACTGACGAGTTTCAGAAGAAAGTACTTTGTTTCTGGCCATTTTGAGCCTGTAATCGAACCCACAAATGCTGATGCTCCAGATACTCAACTAGTCTAAAGAAGGCCAGTTTCATTGCTTCTTTAATTAGCAGATAGTTTTGAGCTGTGCTAACATAATTGCAAAAGGGTTTTCTGATGATCAATTATCCTTTCAAAATGATCAACTTGGATTAGCTAACACAACGTGCCATTTGAACACAGGAGTGGCGGTTGCTGATAATGGGCCTCTGAACGCCTATGTAGATATTCCATTAAAAATAATCCGTTTCCAGCTACAATAGTAATTTACAACATTAACAATGTCTGTACTGTATTTCTAATCAAATTTATGTTATTTTAAATGAACAAAACATTTGCTTTTCTTTAAAAAACAAGGGCATTTCTAAGTGAACCGAAACTTTCGAATGGTAGTGTATATTATATAATCATATTTTGTACTTTCCTTGATTTCAGTCCCATGGGGAAGGGGAGGTATGGGGGGGGTCATTGGTGTAGGCCCACCTCTTCTATATATTTTTCTTTAACTACCAATTTTACTAGTACAATATCCTCAATATGGTAATTTCTATGTATTTATTACTATTGTTTTTCTTTTCAGTGGCAGCCAAAATATATTAATTTAAATTTATATTGTACCTGCAAACCTCAACAAAAAACGACAAAACAATTATTATTATTTTTTTTTTATTATTTTATAATAATACACACACAAACACATGCATGCACGGCACGCCTGCACACACACAAAACATACAAACACTTAACTGTCAATTCCATTGACGGCTATATCACAGCATTTGACTACCAGATAGTTCATGCTATTCATGCTGGCTCCCGGAACCCAAGGAACAATGTGTAACGTTCGTCATATTCCTCCTCGGGAATAGGATCGGACCAACATGCAGCGAGGTATGTAGACATAATGATTTCATTAAATTGACAAGACGAACACTGACACGAAATACACTTGAATAAGCTACAAAACAAGAAACGATGTGAACAAACCTGAACGAGATAACATAACGCACGAACAGGAACGAACACATACACGAACACAAACGAAACAGTCCCGTGTGGTGCGACATACACAGACACAGGAACAATCACCCACAAACAAACAGTGAGAACAGCCTACCTTAATATGGTTCTCAATCAGAGGAAACGTCAAACACCTGCCTCTAATTGAGAACCATATTAGACAACACATTTAACCCAACATAGAAACACATAACATAGAATGCCCACCCCAACTCATGCCCTGACCAACTAAACACATACAAAAACAACAGAAAACAGGTCAGGAACGTGACACAATGTTAGTTTTAATTAATTGAATGGGGTCTCCTTATTAATATTTCGCAGCATTCCTGAGGCCAGTGTTTTCCCTTGAGGAAGACTCAACCCCCCTGTTTCTGTGGTCTTCTTATCCTGTTACTCACGCCTGACTCCATGTCAGCCTTATCTCCATCCTCACTACACTCAGCTGCCTGATAGGGCACTGGCTGGAAGCTATTAAAATGGCCTCTTCACCAGATAAGAGCAGGAAAGTGGTCCGATTGGAAGCCACAGTCTCTGAGGGTAAAGTCTTTAGGTTACAGTCCCCGGGTTAAATAGCCCTGTTTGTGTGTGTGTGTGTGTTGTCGCATCTTAGGGTCACCAAGTCTCCAAATCTACAATTAGACGCCACCTCCATGCCAATAGGCTAGTATTTAGACCCGTTGAATTTTTCCACATTTTGTTACGTTAGTCTTATTCTAAAATGGATTTGAAAAAAATTATCCCTCATAAATCTACACACAATACCCCATAATGACGAAGCAAAAACAGGTTTAGACATTTTTGCAAATTTATACATTTAAAAAACGGAAATAAGCATTCAGACCTTTTACTCAGTACTTTGTTGAAGCACCTTTGGCAGTGATTACAGCCTCGAGTCTTCTTGGGTATGACGCTACAAGCTAGGCACACCTTTATTTGGGGTGTTTCTCCCATTCTTCTCTGCAGATCATCTCAAGCTCTGTCAGGTTGGATGGGGAGCGTCGCTGTACAGCTATTTTCAGGTCATTCCAGAGATGTTTGATTGTGTTCACGTTCGGGCATTCAAAGACATGTCCTGAAGCCACTCATGTGTTGTCTTGGCTGTGTGCTTAGGGTTTCTGTCCTGTCGGAAGGTGAACCTTTACCCCAGTCCTATTGCCTTAGTGCTCTGGAGCAGGTTCTATCAAGGACCACTCTGTACTTTGCTTTCCCTAGGTGAAGCATGGTGGTGGCAACATCATGCTGTGGGGATGGTTTTCAGTGGGAGAGACTCGTCAGTATTGAGGGAAAGACGAAGGGAGCAAAGTACAGAGAGATCCTTGATAAAAAACCTGCTCCAGAATGCGCAGGTACTAGGACTGGGGTAAAGGTTCACCTTCCAACAGGACAAAAACCCTAAGCACACAGCCAAGACAACACAGAAGTGGCTTCGGGACGTCTCTGAATGTCCGGACTTGAACTCGATCAAACATCTCTGGAATGACCTGAAAATAACTGAACACCTCCCTCTGCAATTGTATCCTGGTCTTCCTGATGGGCTTGGCCCCAGGTGGTGAGGGTAGGCAAAAATACATCCCCCAAACTGACCATCTACAAGGGGGCCCCTCAGGGGTGCGTGCTTAGTTCCCTCCTGTACTCCCTGTTCACCCACGACTGCGTGGCCATACACGACTCCAACACCATTATTAAGTTTGTCGACGACACGACGGTGGTAGGCCTGATCACAGACGACGATAAGACAGCCTATAGAGAGGAGACGTCTTGCTGACGTCTCCATCAACGTCAGCAAGACAAAGGAGTCGATTGTGGACTACAGGAAATGGAAGGATGAGCATGCCCTCATTCACATCGACAGGGCTGTAGTTCTAAACAAGGCTGCTAAACAGCTAAACAGATGGCTATCCGGACTAAACGCATTGACCCTTTTTTTGCACTAACTCTCTTGCACTAACTCTATGGACACACACTGGCCACTATCCACACATTCATACATACATACAGTACTTACACTGACACCCCAAAACACACACTCACTGCTGCTACTGTCTATTATCTATTCTGTTGCCTAGTCACTTTACAAATACCTATACTGTATGTAGAGTACATAGCTACCTCAATTACCTCGACTTACTACTTCTACTCCCTGTATATAGCCATGTTATTGTTCTACTCCCTATATATAGCCATGATATTGTTCTACTCCCTGTATATAGCCATGCTATTTTTACATGTTATTTCTATTCCTTATTCACCATGTATTATTCCTTTATTATATTTTTAACTCTGCATTGTTGGAAAAGGACCCGTAAGTAAGCATTTCCCTGTTAGTCTACACCTGTTGTCTACAAAGCATGTTACAAATACTTTTCCTTTTATTTTACTTGAACAGGAAGTAAGCTATCTGCTAAACTATTTGCACTGCCTACTTATGTTGAAGGTATGTGTGATGCCAGACATTTGTAAAGGGCGCTAGTCTACATCTCTAGTCAGGCATTGACAGTCAGGTTGTGATGTCACCTTGCCTTTGACCTAAAGACAGCAATTGCCTCCTGGAGCTACAATCTTGGCTTTAGCTCAAAGGGTTAACACGCTGTCAATTTTGAAGAGTCAGAGACCTACTGGTAAACAACAGTTTGATGTAGCTACAGATTTGCCCCACAAACCAACAAAAAGCAATGAAAAGAGTTTTCTTCCTACTGTCAAAAGAGTATTGGTATTTGTGGAGACTTCTCTGGGCCTTGCTGGCAAGCTGAGTGTTTTTAAGCCACAGGCAGAGCCCTGCTAAGACCCCGCAGGAGAGATAAAACGGCCTTGGTGGGGAAAAGGTGGACGCAGACCAGCGTTGTGAAACAGGATCACAGACGACTGGAGGACAGCCCATGAAGGAGGAGGTGGAAGAGGGGGTAGCAGAGGAAGGGGAAATTTTGGACAGGGGATGTGAGAGCCACCACACCAGAAGAGGATTCTGGGATAGCAATGGCTGCCAGCCATCTTCGGAGACAATCACAAGTATAGAGAAAGAGAGAAGTTATAGTTATGTTCGATTGGTATGTACACATGGAGTACGCATGTAATGAGCATGGAAACCGTAACAAAGCATCCCACTGGGCACAGACGTCAATTCAATGTCTAGTTTTGATTTGCATTTGGTTGAGTTGTCAACTAACGTGAATTCAACCTGAAATCAACCAAACATGTCACCCTGCCATTAGATTTAGGTTAAAAGTTGGGTGAAAAAAAGAAAAAAAGACACTGATGACATTTTGCAAATCCAATCAGTTTTCCATGTTGATTCAATGTCATTTCATTTTTGGTTAAAAGTACGTGGAAACAACGTTGATTCAACCAGTTTTTGCCCAGTGGGCTTGGTCAACAACATGGAACTTAGAAGAGCATCAAGTTCAATAACCTACTCTTTTATAATTGTGTAATTATTGTTGTCTGTGGGTCTAAAAAGGTCGTCGACAACGGCAAGTACCTTTTCGGCCACCCACTTAAAACCATCACATTCCACAGTAAACAGACGATTCACAGGGCCAGTTTGATAGGCCAATGTAGTACCCTTTAGTCAGTAGAACACACAAACAGGAAGTGACTCAATGCATGGTGAAATGCTCTATATTTCCCAATAGCTAATCCTACAATAAACCTCTTTCCTCCTACTAAATTGAAACCACCACTTATAGAAGCATGTGATGCACAACACAGTGCCCAACAGCTGTGCTTCACTCAGTATTATTTGATGGTGAAATATACAATGTACCTCTCCAGAGACAAGAGGGAAAGAGAGAATGAGAGAGAGAGAATAAAAGAGTGAGAGCGCACAAAAGAGATGGAGGGAGGGGAAGGCAGAGAGATGAGAACATTGTCGAAAACACCACGGACAATGTGTTAAATTGGAAAAGGAACAAAGCCTTCAGCCTCTAAACAAAGACTAATGAAGGCGGACATGATGCTAACGAACGCGTCCGCACGGCATTGGCAAATGGATCCTGGGAGGACCTAGCAAAACCCTGGCACTAGAGTACCAAAGCCCATTTGATTGGATAGAGAGCAAGGGGGAGAGAGTAGGAGAGAGGCAAATAACATCTATGAGGTGTATGTTAACAGTGTGTGTGTGGGGGGGGGGGGGGGGGGGGGGGGGGGGGGGGGTTGTGTTAGATAGGTGGTGGTGAGGGGCGGTACTTGCTGTTATTTTGGCATTTCTGCTCTCTTATTTATTCTGCGGCTGGTGAATTTGTTTAAACTCCAATTGGAAAAGACTGATCAAAAAGAATGGGACAGGCAGAGAGAGAGAGTGGGGAAAAAAGCCCTCGCTTCCGACTTACATCAAACGCAGGCACAGCGGGTGACAATCAACTACCAATTTTTTTCACACATTTCTATAGTTTCTGGAGAAAGGAGTGAGAGCTTGGCCTCTGAAGTCTTTTGTTTTGATCACACAGAAAACGGAGCCCAGAACAGTCGAGAGCTACAGTATAGGTTCTCTCTTTGCGGAGTAATATAAAATGTATCACATTCCAACGCCTTTCAAGTGACACCAAGGATATGTCACAATGATATTGAAAGTTGTGACAAAGGTACTTAAGGTCATAGGCTACATCGATTTAGTTTGTCTGTGTGTCCTTTGGAAGGATATTCTACCCATGTAACCTAGGCCTGACTTAGAGAAATTGTCTACTAGATTAAATCCACAATGTATTGATTTTTATAGAATCACCATTAGGACTATTAGGTCATGTACCTCCGTGACCCTTATCAATCTGTGACCGTAGAATGAGTTTACAACTCAGAAGTGTCAGCTGAACCAGCAACACTAAACAGCAGCACGTCGTCAAAACAAACTCATGAACTAGGAAAAGGGTTTCCAAACTTTTTTGCAACAGGGACACCATTTGTGATAGCAAATATATTGGGGACCCTCTCAGAATATCAGAACACAACTCTTATTTAGAGTGATAATAGCATACAAGCAGTTTTACTATGACTTCTGCAGTGCATGGCTGGACTAATCAAGTCTCGGACCCTGAGAAAGAGAACCTTTTGACATTTTAAAGCTAATTTTTTGCAATTCTACACATTTTGCCATAGGGCAGAGTGAAAGAGCTGCCGTTTTAAAGCTTAAATTACACTGCATTATGTTCAAAACATTTTGGGGGAATACAAGAAGAATTGAGTAGGAAATAAATGTGTCAATGATGGAGTACTGTGGATACAAATATCCCTGTGAGCCTCCCAGGCCCGTGTTGGGCATCTAAAAGGTTAAGAACGTAAATTGTGGATGAATAATATTACATTATATTGTACACTCAACTTTTTCCACACATCTCATACAAAATGTATTAAACTGTTCTTGCTAGCAATATTCATAAAAAGGGTATTACAAAAAAATATATAGACATATTGAGGTCTTGCCATGGACCCCCTGCAGTACCTCCTCAGACTCCACTTTGGGAACCCCTGAACTAGGACGCCTCATTGACTCTTACTGAAAGGTCAAGCCAGACATTACAGAAAAGCTCCAGAGGGACTTGAACCACAAGGGTTTATGTGTTAATATAGCAGCAGGTCAATGTAGGTTTCATAACATTTTGCTCATTTAAAAGCCTAATCTGTCATTTCAACAGCCTAACACCTGCCACTTTGTTTGATAATTTAAAGGAATGAGCTGAGAGCAATGTAACCACTCTCAGATTCATAGATGGATGGATCAATGGTAATGTCCTGAATGGGAAAGGGCACAGTACACACCAGGGATGTGACATTGGAGAATCATCATCCGGCTCTGGCCAGACAGCTGCTGACAGTTGGCACCAGGTCACCCAGCTGGAGAGGGCATTCCTCTGTGTTATGTCCCCTCACAGTGTAGCCAGTCTGCTAAGAGCCAGGGGTGTGCCCATCAATTGTCTGTCTGAGGGAGTTGGGGCAGTTGTCAGTAGATGTTATTGATGTTGACTAACTACTATGCATGCACTTGTGTGTGTGTGTGCTCACTAACGTGCGTGTTCGCTCCCCTGTGAGTGCAAATTCTTCCCGTCTTTGAAATCCATATGCCCTCTCCATGAGGTGTAATATAATTGTCATTGGTGACAAATGGACAAATGCTCATGTCATCTGATTAACAACGTCAGTGTGACACAAGATGAGCAGGAGAGATACAAACATGGGATATTTTAAGAAGTAGCAGCCTGACAAACAGCTTAGATATTCTATTGACTGAGATTTATGATAACGTCATACCTGAACTCCACAATGCTCTTCAGACTCCACATTTACTTTGTATCATTTATAGTGTGTCATGGTATGTATCAAGGCTGTCATTAACTTGCTCTGACTGCCAGTAGGATGAGATCACATTTTGCAGTCTATTTCATATCAAGCCTCTCAAATCTTTACTCTGCTGGTGGTGATGCAAGAACACCTCATGTGCCTCTGAATTGGTATAGAGGGTGTAAGGTGCAGGCATACAGTAAAATAGAAAGAAAGAGACAACCTATTTGATTGAAAACCCAGGTTTTGATTAGACCAAAACACATTTAGCTTCTCCACAGTGAGAGAGAATGTTTGTAGTTTTGCATCCCTGTTTTTTTAAATGTTATCATAGATTTCAGTTGGCCGACATAAATCCCCTATGGTTTTGTTCTGGTATACTGTCTTGGGTTGAACAGCTAGTCATTAGGTTGCATGACTATCCAGAGGACACACTTGCCCTTCTGATGCATTTAGCCTGTTCATTTACAAGCCTATTTAGTATTGGACCTTGACAGTGGACCAATGTTGAAGAGGCAGCTCTATCTTGTATGGCAGCCCACTGAATAAACAATGGTTGCACTGTCGGCAGACCAATGGATGTCTGTGTATAAAATGAGTGGATGGAGAATCACCATATATGGTTTTCCCTTATTAACGGCCCCAAGACCAAATAGACTACTAACTTGACAGTTGAACCATATTTAGGGGACAAAAGATCATCTAAATAGTTACAATGATGTCAGAAATTTCAGGGGTTAAACTTTTGATCGAGAAAAAATAAATAATGAGCAGATGCAGTTGGCATAGCCTAATAAATGCAGGTCCACACATCATTCGAGGTGCACTTTCTCGAGATGAGGGCGATTGACTGGCAATTAAACTCATGCTGTGACCTTGTCTGATCAACATCAAGTTTAAAACGAACACAGTCATTAATGCGCTAATTATTTCAGACTTGATTGGATTTTGATGAGATTCAAGTTAAGCACTTTTTGAGAAGGGCCACTGAGCAAAAAGTGGTTGAATCAACGTTGTTTCCACATAATTTCAACAATAACTAATGTGATGATGTTGAATCAACGTGGAAAACTGATTGGATTTGCAAAAAGTAATTAACTAAAAAAAGGTCCTATTTTTTTCACCCAACTTTGAACCTGTTACATTGATTATTTCACGTTGAATTCACGTTAGTTTACAACTCAATCAAATGTAAATCAAAACTAGACGTTGAAATGGCATGTACCTATTAGGTGAGCTCCTTGTAGACCAATTCTCTTGTAGCACGCAATAAAAAATAAAATGGTGCTCGACTGCGCACACTTTTTTTAATAGAAATAAAAGTGTCAGTAGTGATCATTATAGGGCGCACAAAATTGACCAAGTATGCTAAAATGATGCTTTCATACCTGCTGCCCCGCTCCCTTCGCGCCCTCCAAAGGTTTTAAGGTTGCCCTTTAATCCATCGGCACTGCTACAATCCAGCGGTGCGTCTGTCCGCGGGCGACATCAGCACAGCCTAGATTTGTGTAGGACGGGTCCAATATTGCTTGACAGTGATAGATATCCGGAAATTAAATCCACGCGCACACAAATGAAACACTGCTCGTTTTCTTGGAACAAATACTTGACTGTAGATTGATAGAGCACAGAAAATTATTCAGGTGCTTTCTCGTCCTATTATGCTTTCTGATAGTCAGGCTATTTATTGTCCAATGTGTGAATACACTGTCATCATTTTTTCCCCAGTCTTAACGGAGTGTGATCACCCTTGAAGTGAGAGAAAATAAAATATAACCTAATAAAAATAGTAATAAGCTCAAAATTGAAGTTAAATTGTCCCGACTTCTGCCTCAGTTGCGGCACCAGTCTGTATTCCACGGAGTTCCATCAGAGACTGACTGTACGCACGCGGTGCGCACTAATTTATCATATAAACAAACACCTACCGACCGCTTCGCTCATCACAGACTCGGGCATAACCCATCATAGTCGCACAAGGCCACTAACACTATCCATCGCCACTGGCGTAAACACACTAATAAGCCTACATTGGTTAATCATATCAAGAGACTACACAAAAATGTCTTTGCTCAGTTTTGCGCAAATACGATCAATGGGATTTTCGATTCATGACATTGAATTGCATCATGATATCGTTAAATATGATTTTTGAAAGTTGTAAGAGACATGACATTATAGCTTAAGGGTATTATTTGCATTGGTCTAGTAATGTGTAAGATTTAATTTAACTTTGGCAGATGTGAGCCTTAGGGGACCCAGTTTTGCATAAGTAGATATATTGTATACCTTTTAATTGTCTTATGTGAGAACAGGTGTGGTTGTATCACACACAGACTAATTAAATCCTTTTAAAGGCGCAGTGCAGTCAAAAACGTGAATTTCTAGTGTTGTATATATATTTCCACACTATGAGGATGGAATAATAGTGTGAAATTATGAACGTGATAATGAGAAATTGCTCTTTGCTAAGTTACTATTTTTGTTTATTTTTGACCATTTTAATTGAAAACAAAAATCACAGTGAGGTACTTAATTGTTACCCGGAAATGATTTGACATTGAGATGATAAAGGCTGCATTGGACTTTTAATTCCTTGTGAACTTCAATAGAGCTGGACTTGGACTACAGTGCAGTGAACTATGTTGGTTTACAGTCAAAAGTGGTGCAGCATTGCCACCATGTGGATTGTTTCAGAATAAGGTCCAAACTTGATGTTGGCAGTTATGTTAAAAAAAAAAAGATTTAGAAAGTCACCATACATTTAGCCTACATATCACTTCATTCAATCGTTTCAGGAATGATTGCTAGACTTATGCTTCAGGCAATAAGGTCAGATGCATTTTAAAGAGGTCAGCCATACAAATTATTTAAAAAGATTTATTCGGTGGTGAAAACGTTCCAGCTACACACCCCCTCCCATTATTTGCACAAATTGCAACATTTTCTTATACTTAATGCACACGTGGGGAAGAAAAATCAACAATATGACATGACAAGCATGAAATGATTGATTTGCTGTGGCAGTTCAGGGAAAAGGAATGTCTTATGAGATATACTTTTCACCAGGTCCTTTGAACTCCTTGAATTAAGACAGAAAACTGATAAGATTTGTCTGGAAAGAAAATCTTATAAAGTTTTAAAAGGCAGAGAGACGTCACCATCAAGTTCCTCTGAGTTTTGGGTAGAGTGAATGTCCGGGCACTCTCGGTTTGAAACGATTGTTCGAGCTGCTTTCCGAAAGGCATCAGCGGCTGTAGTAGTTAATCGCTTTAGTGGACTCCATTTCCCAGAGGCCTTAGCACTCCTCTTTGATGTAGATTTGATCATCTGTGTCCGACTCTATGTGCTCCAGCCTGTCAGTTTGTCCACTCATAATCTCATCTGGGGTTTTCATGAACCTGAACCACACATACACACAGTGGTTAATCATTAACTCAAACTGGACAAGTGTGTGTGTATATATACACACATATACATACACACACATTTCTTTTTTTACTTCAAATAATAATTGGGTTTTAACTAAACCCTACCATACCTGAATAAGAGTCTCTGTCCTGGCTCTTTCCTGATAATGTTCAGTTTGTAGTAGTGTCTCAGTGCTCGTGACATCTTCTCGTACGTCATATTGGTCCTGTTCTGTTACAACCAATGGAACAAGATAGAATGTTAACACAGAACTTCAAGAAAACCAGCACTGCGGGAAAATGCCTTTTCCAATCAAACACTGGGAGGTGTAGTTCGTTACCTTGTGGTTCCCCCACAGGCGAGCCAGGCCGTTGGGGTCCATGATGCGGAAGACTTTGGTCTCTGTGTCCTCCCAGCGGATGTAGTTCTCGTACCGGCTGTCTGAGAGGAGCTGGTAGACGTAGTCCCATAGCAGCCTGCAGTCTGGGAACACAAACACGTTAGAGGTGTGACACATTTCAGACAGTACCTGTTAACTTCAACTGTTTTCTAGCCACACTTCCTCCAGAGTTGGTTGAAGCCTTGACCACCCCCCTCTAAGATGAACCCTGAGTAGTTAGGAGCGTTAGTTACCTGCTATCCGTCCAATGGGCATTGCCTGCTCCTCTGGTGGCAAGACGGGCACGATGACGTGGTGGTTCCTGTAGAGCGCCTCCTCCTGCTGATGCAGAGTGTGCTGCTGGTGGTGGGCCAGTACCAGCTGGATGTGGCTCTTCCCCTCACGCCCATTTTCATTGGGGGCCTGAAGTGGTGGCCCCCCACGGCCATGCCTGAAGTCTCCAGCACCACCTCCTCGCCCTGGGCTGAGCAGCAGGGGGTGCATGGCGGCGCTGGGCATGAGCTGGATGACACGAGGCGGGGCAGCGTCCTGGCACCCGGGGCTGCCTGGGCAGGGGGCCTCGCGGGGTGTGGTGCAGCGACCATTAGGGGCAACCGGGGACACTGATAGAGTGTACAAGTCCTCGGGCAGGTGGTGGTTGCTGTCGGGCAGCTGGGAGGACGTCTGGAGGTGGTCCTCGGCACCAGGGCGTGGGTAGTTGGGGTCCAGGGGGGAGAGGCGTGGAGCGGGGTGGTGTGGCGAGCGGGAGCGATGTCGGAGCTCAATGGTGGGTGGGTGCTGGGGTTGGAGCTCTGTACTGCGTGGTGTCCGCCGTACCGTTTCTGCAATAAAGGGGATACCTAGTCAGTTGTACAGCCGAATGCCTTCAACTGAAATGTGTCTTCCGCATTTAACCCAAGCCCTCTGAATCAGACCGGTGCGGGGGGCTGCCTTAAATCGACATCCACGTCTTCGGAGCCCGGGGAACAGTGGGTTAACTGCCTTGCTCAGGGGCAGAACGACAGATTTGTACTTTGTCAGCTCGGGGATTCGATCCAGCAACCTATCGGTTACTGGCCCAATGCTCTAACCACTTGGCTACCTAGGATATATGTTTCAAAACATATTTACATTATGTCCAGTAGATGTCACTACACACATTTACAAACTTCATCATGTCTCAATGTATGTGGGTGGTAGATTATTAGTGATTCATTTGGACTGCCCTCTACTGGGTAGGACATTACAACTTGTACAGTACACATTTACTTAGTGTTTACATGTGAATAGCTAGTATTCTTTGCCTCTAAGCAAGAAAGAAATATCTTTGCTTCTGCATACCAAAACTAGCATACCGAACAACAAGGAAGTCCTGAGCATCTTAATCGTCTAACCCAATCACTTCCCCTATAAAACATGTAGAGATGAGGAACTGTAGATAATCAACTCCTAGACCAAAGGTTGTTTAAATATAGAATAATTTCCTTGTGGAGCAGGTTTCACTGTCAACACTCCTACCCCAAACCTCTCCTCCCCTCCCCTCGCTCCTCCTATTTCCTTCTATCCATGCAGGGAAAGGAGTCCAAAGTGTAGCACGAAGAAGGTGAAGTCCCTCCTCTTTTCAGGTGGATAGTAGACTTAACCACCTCTCTCTAGAGTAGACCATTGAACCACTTGTTACTTTTGTCAGATTCACTTAAAGCATACTCGAGAAGCTTTCTCGCAATTGTATTGCTACATGACCAACTGATTTTCGCTAATCATGTGTAATTAAATACTTGAATTGAAGCCACCGTCTAAGATTGTTGAGTAACTCCTGTGAAACAGAAGTCAGATCAGTTGGGTTCTTCAGGGGGAATTACATATGACAAATTCCCCTAGGCAAGAATAGAATTGCGAAATCCTTCTGGCAGACAAGATTGATGAATAACAAAATAATATTGTCAGGAAAGTAACGCAATGGTGATGCGTTCAATATTCCACTCCATGGTGGGCCTCAAATGTTGTTGTCTTTCCCCCCATAGGCTAATAAGTTGATTTCATATTGGTCTGAGAAATGCTTTCCAAGTGGACTGGCTCTCTAAGATCACGTTACAATAATCAACAGCCATCCTAAGGTTATTGAACTCAACGCCACCGCATTCCCCCCCATTCAATTCAACGCTTTCCTGTAATCATCGCTCTCCATTCTTCCTTCAGTAAGTGTGATCTCAAGAACACCATCAGGCTGGTGTTCAGTAGGGAGAGTGAAACGCAATGTACAACATGAACTTGTCTGAACACAGATTTTAACTTGCCATTACAAAGCCTTTTGCTACAGTGTGCCCTAATGAACATCACTGACCTTCCAGTTTGTGGTGCTGGAGAGCTCCCTCTGGCAGAGGGTGGAAGGAGTTGCCGGGGAAGTAGGTGGAGGGGTAGGAGACATGCGGCTTCCTTTGCTTCAGGATGTTCTGCAGCAGCTCGTACAGGACGTCCCCTGCAGAATACACAGGTCAGTGGTTAGAGGTCAGACGTTACCGTATGAGCTCCTCCAATGGTGCACCCCATAGACATGGCAGCAGCTGTCAATCAATGTCATCAAAAGGATTTTAAAAAGTTTTAAAATATATGTGTGGACCAAACAGATGGTAAATGATGCCAACAGACAAAGACAAGAGTCATAGTGTTGCTAATGAGTCAGCCTGCCAAGAGACCGTTTCAAGACTTGATATTATTGCCTAACAACTTCCGTACCTCATCCGTTCTCCTACAAAGCAGCTTACTTGAGGTGGTCATGGATGTGACAGAATCCTAATGGCAAGTCTAGTCATAAACCAACCATGTGACTCACTCCTAGATTCCTGTGTTAAGGCTAGGTTGATTGTGTCAGAAGATAAGAAAAAAAGCCTGTAGTATCTTCTACAACAGAGATTTCATTAGCATAACACCGTTTAAAAATGGTGTCAAAATTGCATTATTAGGCCACCCTGAAAGATTTAACTCGCTACCTGTATATGAAGGGCTCTGAGAGAGTATTTCCCTCAAAGAGAATCAAGAGAATGGAGGGAGTTTTTTCACTTCAATTTGAGAGGCTTCCCGTCAGAACATCAAGGAAATGGTTCTCATAAAGGAAGTGAAGGCACACACACTTGCACACATAAACCCCTTTCAGTTCTCACTTTCTGGCCCTGCTGTTTAACACGGCACTGCAGGGGAAATTCCTGGTGTTAGCAGGTGACGGTTGAGTTCGGTTTGCACTTCCTGATCGGCCGTTTACCCAACCAGTCTCCTACTTCCTCCCCCCAACAATAAAGACAGACAGCAACTCCAATAAGGCAGCTGCTAAATCACCTGATATTGCTCTTCATCTGCTTTCTTCCAGCTGAGCAGATCTATCGACATATTTTACAAATATAGGCTAAAGGTCTATCAAAGACATTCAGTGAATGCCCTAAACACATGGCCATTATCTTAGGTCAGTGTGCCATTTCTCCAAAGTCATTCCCCCTTCAGTATTAATTATTGTTAAACATGAGCATGTTGTTAGAAATATGTTCTAATAACATAGCAACCGTTTGAATTAATAAGGGCCGTGGGAGGTGGGCGTACCGGAGTGGGGCGAACGGTAGCGGAAGTCCTCCTTGGTGAGGAGGAGCAGGGCCTTGCCGTTCATCTGGAAACTGCCGCTGGTGTTGGGCCGCAGGGCAAACTCCCTCTCGGCCCAGTGCAACCACTGGCCCACGTCCTCCCTGCTCCAGAACACCGGCTGCAGGCCTGGGGGTGGAGGGAGCGAGGGGGGAGAGGAGTGAGAGATGAGTGGTAGAAGAGAGAGAGTAAAGTGTTGGGGAGGAGGGAGACCGGGGGGAAGTAAAGGAAGGAGCAAAGGGAGAGAGGGAGGAAGGAGACAGAGGTGGCAGTAAAAAGGGAAATGAGGGAAGGAGATCAAAGTAAGAGGGATTGATTCGAAGATTAGCAGAGAGGCAGAGAGGGCGGGGAATAGAAGGGGGGAGGGTATGAGGTGAGATAAGCAGAGTGCAGGAATGGAGGTGTCGAACAAGAAAGATTCATCTTCAGTCATGCATCCTCACATACAGCGCGTTCATTTCATATTTGCTTAATGTTTGTCAATATTTGTGAGTTAACCTTGGTAGATTTATTTTGCAAATGAAAGCCTGTGGCTTTCTCTCAGTCAGTCTAAAACATAGTGTATAACTACATATGTATTAGACTAATCTAATGCATAGTGCATAAATGGCAAGGACACACTAAGGAATACCAGAGGAAACAGCTCTGACATTTTTCACCCTTCAGGCTCTGAAATATTTTTCACTGCCGTGGGAACTTACGAGAGCGAAACATCTGCACTGATGGATCGGCCAAACGCATTAGTGACTGAGCAATAGCCCAGAAATCAACGCTCACTATAAATGTGTGTCCGGGACCATGACTTTGAAAATGTAACCTTGTTCCGTGTAACCTAAGCAATAACAACGTGGTTAAATCAAACCTTCAGGTGCATTCTATACATTCTTTTAGGAAATGTCATAAAAATCACATTACATTTTTCGTTAAACCCACACATGAACAATAAATAGTATTCAAAGGGAAAACAATGGTGTGTGACCGCGGGAATCGGAGAGCACTAGAAGTCTAGAAAGTAAACAGCTTGTAATTCATATCAGCTATAAAGCCTTACCATGGGTTTATTTGGCATATTAGTCAAGTCGTATTGTTTTCCCAGTCTTGCTCATCGTTTTGCAATTGAGAGTACGAGATGTTTAGCACATAAATCATTGACGGAAAAGTCATTGTTGTTTGTCAGGAACTGTTTTCTTTCGCGTCTGTAGCAAGAGTCTCTCCCCAGGAACAGCGTTGGAGAGCCATGATCTAGATGACGTCATTGGGTACTGGGTCGCCTATATTTACATTCATACATCTATACATTTGTACTAGGCTGTAACCTGTGAACAGATTTACAGTATCGTTGTGCTTCACCACACACACAGCAAACCACCAGAGCTGCATCCATCACACCTACACCAGACAAAGAGCAGCAGTTTCTACGTCTCACTTATCGCCAGGCCTCAAACACTTCCTCTTGGAATGGGACAGCTGTTATCTTTGCCCGGCGGCGCGCGCAATGTCACTGTCACAGGAGTAATCTGAACCCGTGCGCGGTTTCAGAGCGATCGCTTCCCCCCCGCCCGTCAAACAAAGGACGTTTTATACAGGGAACAATCAATATAAAAAGAAACGTCTCAGACTGCCAGTTTCCCATTTCTCTCTTCCCTTCTATATTGAGATAGAGAATAGAGATTGGCAGGATTTGTGAAGGGAAAGTTTATCTAGAATATAGTGTATGGACATAACTAAACTCAGCAAAAAAAGAAACATATATTTTGCAAAAATAATTCTAAAAATCCAAATAACTTCACAGATCTTCATTGTAAAGGATTTAAACACTGTTTCCCATGCTTGTGCAATGAACAATAAACGATTAATGAACATGCACCTGTGAAACAGCTTACAGATGGTAGTCAATTAAGGTCACAGTTATGAAAACTTAGGACACTAAAGAGGCCTTTCTACTGACTCTGAAAAACACCAAAAGAAAGATGCCCAGGGTCCCTGCTCATCTGCGTGAACATGCCTTAGGCATTCTGCAAGGAGGCATAAGGACTGCAGATGTGGCCAGGGCAATACATTGCAATGTCCCTACTATGAGACGCCTAAGACAGTGCTACAGGGAGACAGGACGGACAGCTGATCGTCCTCGCAGTGGCAGACCACGTGTAATACCTGCACAGGATCGGTATATCTGAACATCACACCTGCCGGACAGGTACAGGATGGCAACAACAACTGCCCGAGTTACACCAGGAACGCACCATCCCTCCATCAGTGCTCAAACAGTCTGCAATAGGCTGAGAGAGGCTGGACTGAGGGCTTGTAGGCCTGTTGTAAGGCAGGTCCTCACCAGACATCACCGGCACAAACCCACCGTTGCTGGACCAGACAGGACTGGCAAAAAGTGCTCTTCACTGACGAGTTGCGGTTGTCTCACCAGGGGTGATGGTCGGATTTGCGTTTATCGTCGAAGGAATGAGCGTTACACTGAGGCCTGTACTATGGAGCAGGATCGATTTGGAGGTGGAGGGTTCATCATGGTCTGGGACGGTGTGTCACAGCATCATAGGACTGAGCTTGTTGTCATTGCAGGCAATCTCAACGCTGTGCATTACAGGGAAGACATCCTCCTCCCTCATGTGGTACCCTTCCTGCAGGCTCATCCTGACATGACCCTCCAGCATGACAATACCACCAGCCATACTGCTCATTCTGTACGTGATTTCCTGCAAGACAGGAATGTCAGTGTTCTGCCATGGCCAGCGAAGAGCCCGGATCTCAATCCCATCAGAGGGTGAGGGCTAGGGCCATTCCCCTCAGAAATGTTCGGGAACTTGCAGGTGCTTTGGTGGAAGAGTGGGGTAATATCTCACAGCAAGAACTGGCAAATCTGGTGCAGTCCATGAGGAGGAGATGCACTGCAGTACTTAATGCAGCTGGTGGCCACACCAGATACTGACTGTTACTTTTGATTTGACCCCCTCCCCCCCCCCCTTTGTTCAGGGACACATTATTCCATTTCTGTTAGTCACATGAACTTGTTCAGTTTATGTCTCAGTTGTTGAGTCTTGTTTTGTTCAGACAAATATTTACATTTGTTAAGTTTGCTGAAAATAAAAGCAGTTGACAGCGAGAGGACATTTCTTTTTTTGCTGAGTTTATATAGCCAGTGAACAACTTGATGTCTAATGGAATGTTTTATGCAGCCTTTTCCATCACTACACAGGGTCTACTTAGATAGTCTCCACAAACAGTCAAGCCAGAACCAGTCTGTGAAAAATATTACAGATTGTCACAGGGGCCATGCATCTGGTTATCTAGCTGAGCTGGATTTTCATTCAGGGGCCAATTGGCCCCCGATGGGTCACATATGACAAGTAAAGAGCCCTTTTATGAGTAAAGGTGTAAATCATACAACAGTTGGATACCGGTGTTCAAGAATAACATGAGGACTACAGCCCATTGTTTGTAGAGATTTTAGAATGTCCCAATGAAATATGTTTTCATATCCTTTCATTCTAATGCCAGCTCTAGATTTTAGATTGAACAACCGAACAATGCCATTGACTCCCATGAACAAACACCATCAGTAAGGTAGCACCTAACAAGAGAACAGATCTAATTACCATATGCTCAGCATCCACCAGCTGTGTCGCCTACGGGTGACCCCTTAATCACATAACCTTAGTGATGCGTACGGCGTGCAGGGAGGCCCTGGTTGTGAGGTCACTGCCATAGTATGTTCTCTCCAGGGCTGGAGAGAGAGAGAGGAGAAAGAGAGGGAAGGCATAACGCTGCCAAAACTCCACTGAGATCCGGCCTGCCGGACCCAGCCATCTGCACAGGGCCCAGCGAGGGGGGGGGGGGGGGCAAACACGCTTGGGCAGGAAGCGATCCAGCATGGGCTCCATTTCAGCACAGGAAACTTCCTACGGTAAGGTTAGGGAGCGACGCTGTGAGGTTTATCAACAGTCAGCAGCAACGGAGAGAGCAGACAGAGAAAATGATAGAGCAGGGGAGGGGGGGATAGAGAGAGTGATGGGAACCAGAAACAATAACGGAGAAGTGGTAGAAAAAAGAAGACCAACAGGAAGAGAAACGGATATTAAGACTCAGCAGACAAACACATGGTGAGAAAGAGAGAGAGGAAAGAGAGAAGCTGAGGCAGCCAGAAAAAGATCAGGAGGAAAGAGTGGCAGTGCCTCTTTGATTAGCCCCACATCTTACTCTGTCCCTCACAGGCTCAGAGAAGTTTCCCCTTTCGCCCAATCCTTTTCACATTTCAGTTGTGTAAGAACCTGCAGATTTACTGTTTCAGTGTTCATGACCAAATCAATTTCAGCCCCCGCTCTCGTTTCACCATCCGTGTCTTTGTTGGACACCATCTCGGGTTTCTGGTGTGCAGTCTGTTTGTGTATGGGATGAAACACTCTCGAACACGACCAGAGGATCCAACCGAAAGGCCCTTGACTAAACCGTGGGCTACTAATCCTCTCTGATGACACACAATTTTCACTCTGTGGATTTGCAGGCCCCCGCACACACACACACAGTGATGCACGCTGTTGCCGGGGAAACTCGGAAGCGCATGGGATGAATGAAGGAGAGAAGGGATGAGATCACTGGTATCTTGTTTCGTTGTTACCCTCCACAACCTCTTTAACTCCTCTCTCAGCAAAACATAACATACATATGTGAAATATGTGTCCATTCTGTAGACCTCTAAAGGTCAGACCAGTAGTGTGTGTGTACAGTTTTACCTGGAATGAATAAGAAAATATTTTTTCTGAATGTACTGTAAATGCTGTAGAAGTTGGCAAATGCTTTTGACAGCTAAGGACTGGTCAAAAGTATGTTTCCTGAATCAATGATCTCTATAGTCATTCACCTTTGCTGCAAATGTTTTCTTTCCTTCTTGAATGAAGAGGCGGATTTTGTCTTCCATTCTTGATTGAAAATAGCTTTTCTTCAAGCAGGGTAGGAGGGAGAAGAGGAGGCCTTTTGACCTTGTGAGTCAGACATGAGGGTGTAACACCTTACACATTTCCCTTACTCACACCCTCTTCTCTCACTCTCCCGTTTCTGTCCTTCACTTTATCCCCCCTCCTTTCTCTCGCTCCAGGTCAATATGCAAACTACATACTTTACCTCATCGGAAACTGTGTGTTCCAAATCCAGCCGGATTGGACTCCATCCAGTCAAAACAAGCATAAAACAGATTACCAATCAAACGCTTGGTTTATGGGCAGGAAGTAGCGCAACCTGTTTGATAGTATGTTGTGCTTTGGGGGCAAGCTGGCTCATGTACTGTAGTTTGTTTTCAACAAGTTCCTGCCTTCACTGATTCTACTTATGCGTTTTTATAAGAGAAGGCCAACCCTCTTTTAGAAAATGTAGGAACGAGTAGTACTGTACTAATGCTGTACCTAAAAAGCTACACTTGTGAATCTTAAATGCACACCTACCATGCTTTTCTTCTCTTTGGGAAAACAGACCACAGAACGTGTACATGCTAGATACAGGTTATTGTTCAAACATTTCATTTATTCTAAGTCCTTGGTTGGTATTCTATGGCTCTAAGCTCTCATTTGTTAACCAGTGTGCTCAATAAGATTTTAAAAGGTAGTCTGTTGAACCATTTTAAGGGCATAGCTAGCTCTGTTTTGTCTGTTTGAACAATAACATATATATATGACATGTTGCATACGAAATTATGCAGATGTATTAGGAACAAACATCAGCCCAGCTAGACGTTTCAGAGATGTTCAAGTGAATAGCTGTTCTCAATTTGACCTCATTGTTCAATCCAGAATTATTCTGTACTAAACCACAATGTCATGGAAATTAGCATGTCATCTATGCTAATGACATCTGCAGTAGGCCCTTCACTTAAAAATGTCAACTGCCCCTTAGGCCGTTTAAAACCAGAGAAGTTGGTTATATGTTGCATCGATATGAGTTAGAAACATCAATTGTAGGGTCAGGTCAACATTATCTACAACGTATAAATAGGATAATTTTGGTCATGAAGTCAGTCTCATCCAAAACGGAGTTCTGCAAATGAGTTTGTCGCGACTTACTGGGGGGCTGGGTATGGATTACGGTCATGCCCACTAACACGAGAGAAGCAGCTGTACTGATTTGCCTCCATCAGCTGCACACGCTCTATCCAATCGTAGCAGCCAGAACCTCCAGACAGTAAAACAGATCTGCCCATTACACAGCACCTCAGACTTGTTTACATAAGACAACTGATTCGCCAACGTTATGTTGAAGTAACCCTTGACCCTAAGCCCTTTATGAAGTGGCCACTTGATTATGTTTGATAGTGTCAATCACTCGAGTCGGACACTTTTTTGGGGCAAAATGAGACGATCAGAGAGCACTTCTCAATATTCCAAAACCCATTCCAAGCATCTCGTATCCCCCGCGATTTGTTTTGGAACATGACTCCCTATTAAAAACTGCCAGACAGACTCACATTCTGGTAATAGATGGTGAGAAAGTAAAAAAATGTAAATAACAGCACCGAAGCACACAACTCGCCACTGACTTAATAAGCTGATTGTGGCCTGGCTGCTCAATGTGCCTGCTAGCTTCTACTTATTATCTTAATTCACAAACACAGAGTTGGAACTTTGCTAGCTAGCAAGTGATTTTGTACACTGATAAACAGTGTGTTGCTTGTGTTTTATTTACAATAGTTTGACAGTTTACAGATGTAAAGATATTATTGTTCTCAGAAATCAGTCCTGAGCTCAGAGCCAGACTTTCCCGGCTTGATAGACTGTATGCAGTGCACAGACTAGTTTTTCATGCAAATGTTTTTACTTAAGAATTACTGCACCAAACAGCCTAGCTAGATGCAAAATTGTGCGACTAAGACCTCCTCTGCAAAACCGTCTAAATTAATTAATATTTTGAGGAAGTGGTTGTTGTTGCAACAGTGACTCAGGAGGGACAAACACCTGCCAAGGTACAATAGACCCATTTCTGTGTTTGCAAACATTGCCTCACGAGAGCGATACGCACAAGTTGGTGGCAGAACACGGGGAAGTTCTTATAGAACGCCAGCAAAAAAAGCCTCTATTAACATGTTGCTTTTGATAGCATTTCACACTCTTTTTGGATTATAATGGGACATTAAGGCTCGTATGAATGTTTGTGTCATCATCACAAATCAACTGCATTTTACTTTAAAAACACTTGAACTTCTACCAGTAAAATTACTCGTTGGTTAGCTTTTGCTACAGACTATGTCAATGATCATTAGCATTCTAGCTAACAACTGTGGCATCCAAAACAGTTATTTTGCAAAGATCACAACCAAATATAATCTTATTGACTATAACTATAATCAAAACATAATTGTAAGTGTATGAGAAGCCCAAAAAGTTATTTTCTTTAGAAGTAATAAAATCTAAATCTAGGCTATGTTGAATGGGCACAGATGGTGATGGCTTTCTTACTGCAGCATGCATCTGTCAGTGTGTCGTGTACTGGAAAGGGTCTATATACAAACATAACACACCCACATCAAACCACACCCCCAAGACAACTCTGGTTTGGCTTCAGTTATGGTCTCTAGCATTTCTTATTGAGCAATCTTCAAAACAAAGCCAAAGGAACTGCAGTCGCCCTTTAAAGGCAGAATGGGTAGCATTAGCAACATAGCGATGTCTTTTAAGCATCAATCAGTCTGGTGGGCTCAGTTTTCTCCCTGCCTGGTTTAGGGTGGGGAACTATGCCCCACACTTTCCTCTTAAACCCCCTTCCTTCCATGATGGCATGTGGAGTGTTTCAAACAGGAAGAGAAGGGGGCTGCTCTCCACTTGGCTGTTGGCATGTGAGAACAGTTTCCCTTTCAGAGGGAGAAAAGGGAACGAGGGGGGAAAAACAACAACATTTATTCAGGAAGCGCCGTCTGCCCACTCAGGAAATTCCTGAGGATGAGAACGGCTTCCAGGGGCAGGAAATTTCCCCTCTGAAAGGCACTGGCGTACACACAGTCACACATATACAATGACTGCACACACACAAGACACTCAAATACCCTTCTGTGTATACTGTACCGTTGATATGCACGCAAACATCTTTACACATACAGAAAGACTCCACAAACTAGTATGCAGGCACACACACACAGTACAATTACACAGAGTGATATGTGGACATGCACACACAAGGAGATCGATTAATACACAAGCACACACCAACTCCAACATGCATGTGCCCAAAAACAGTCTCACACACACACTCTCAGCCACCCACCCACACACACACAGTAGAAACCCAGCTGTGAGAAAAGCAAACACAATCTATTGAGAAAGGTTTACAAAGAAAAACAGCAGCAAGTCAAGTATCCAAGAGGAGGCTTCTTTCTCTGTCACCCAGCAAGAGATTTCTCATGTTCAATAAGCTTCCATGTTTAATGTAAACTGTACTCTCAATACAAATTCCCATAGACACTCACTCCATATTCTTTGAACTTGTCACAGGTGTCTCAATGTTACATCCCCATCAGTGCCCACTCGACTTGTCGTGACGTCAGTAAATAGCGTGAATCCCTTATTGCGGTGAGCCTGAATGCTATGCTTCTTAGTGTCTGCTAGGCGGGTGACCTTGAGGCTGACACATTGCAAGACAATTAAGTAAACACAATTAATGTAATGGAATTGAGGGTTGAAAAGCCATCCACTTCACTCAAGCGCTGACATCTAGTGCAACCAAACAGTAGAATTAAGTGTTTTACAGCTGTGCTTATTTTCTTTTCATGTGCATGTTCTATAGTTCAACAATGAGACAGCTAACAGACAGGAAATTGGAGGATTAACGTGAAAATCCGCCAATGTGATGGAGAAATGTAACCCTAACTTCACCACTTCAAGAACATTCACCCAGACACACAGGGAGAGGCAAACCTCTCCCATTCAGAGTGGGGTGGTTTCTAACACTCCTGGCTAAAAGGGTTAAAAAGAAGAGTAGCCTTCTTTGAGAGTGAGGAGAAGGCTGCAACTCTCACCCTGATCTAATCCACTTCCTCCTCAGGAAATGGAGAAGGCGGATTTCTGCCCACTGCAATTTCCTCTCCCTCTTTTTTTCCCCTCTTTCATTCTTTCTTTCAGGAAGAGCGATGGCTTTGAGCCAAAGAAGGTTCTAATAAGAGGTTTGAGTACTGAAGGCCTACAGGTGAAGGGTAGTTTATATATTTCACAGAGTTAAAGACAGAGTCAACATGTATAATGGAGGGAAATCTTGCCTAATCTAAAGATTCAAACAAAAAGTTGAATCGAAGCCCACAGTCCAGCAGACCACATTCACCACGCCCAGAGATTCTTCCTTTTTCTATGGCAATACAGAAGGGGAAGTAGAAATGGGGAATTTCCTCTATATGGTCCACGTGCATGGACACTACAGGTCATTTCTATTAGAAATTGAGCTTACCACAAAGTGTGTTAATATACTGGTATAATTTATGAGTACTGTACCATATCTTTGCCAAACACACCAACAAACCGCCAATATTTAGGTCAATTAGCCTCAAAAGTTCCCACGACAAATCATTGGGTACAAACTGGTAGAATTAACGCTGTTTCCACGTCATTTCAATGAAATTGCGTTGAACCAACTTGGAATAGACGTTTAATTGACATCTGTGCCCAGTGGGAAGATTTATATCCAAACTCACTGAAGAAATACAAAGACGAATCTCACTACTTTCTAAGCCCTAAAAGTCATACACGTTAAAAGGTGCCTGGTTAAACATTAATAGTTTTTCACACAGAGCAGGCCCAGTGACTCTACAACTCTATAAACACCCAGTCTATATCCTGGCCGTGATCCAACCCCGCCTGTTGTTTTATTGGCTCAGGCAGTGGCCGGTTGAGACCTGCCGTCAGCTCCACCAGACAGTACATGGTTGTCATGTTCCCTCCTCTCCTTGTCCCTCTTCCTTCCCTTCCCTACTCTCTTTTTTGAGGCACTTGGGTATTTTACTGGTCTTAAGAATAGGTAAAAAAAAAAAAAACATGGTTTCCACCAATTCTCTCACTTTTCCAACCATGTCAGGTCAATAAACACCTCAAATCGAAGTTTATTCGTTACGTGCACAGGATACAGCGGGTGTAAATGATACAGTGAAATTCTTACTTGCTGCTCTTCCTCATCAGTGCACAATAATGTAAAGTAGCACAGTAAATCAATATACGCATCTGCCCTCTCAATACAAATCTTCTCTTTACCTTGCCTCATATTTACAGCCTTCTCCCTGCTTTCCTTCTTGTCCGTCTTGTCCTATAATACCTCACTCTCTCTCCTATTTCGAGACTCTCCCCAGCCCAACCCATCTCCTACTTCCTTTCTTCTCCTAAACTCTTTACATGTTATACTCCTCCATTACACTGGGCTATTATTCTGTGCTGTTCTCTTTTCTCTTGTACTGAGCTACGTTGTGTTGTGTGCTGTCCTTCAGTACCCTGAGGTGTTATTGTACTGAACACTGCGGTGCTGCTGTGTACTGAGTTGTGTTGGCTGTCACTGTCCTGCTGTGTTGCATTCCACTGTGTTCTACTGTGTAGTGTTCCAGTACAGTGATTCTGCTATGGTTCAGTAAAGACGTCTTGTGTTGGTCCTTGACCCTGGGTCTGCTTCAGCACCTCAGAGGAGGGATACATGAGTAGGTCTGTCTGTCCACATGCGGAGAGTGATGCCAGTTGGAGTGATGACGTGACATGCAAGTAGCTATAGTAAATCATGGCTTTCAATCTGCCATTTTCTGAGGTCAAACGCTCTCAAAACAAATGTTTATGGGATAAAGAAAATGTAGGCTGAAATGACAAAGAGATTTGTTTGTTGATTATGACTGTCATGTATTCTCTGTGTGCGCCTGTGGGTGTCATGAGTTGTGTGTGCGTGTGCGTCTGCATGTTTGTGTGAGTGACTCACGCAGGTGCACGGGCAGCCTGGCAGGCTCGTCCTCCATTCGGCTGGCTGGCCTGGCCGTGGGAGCATGGACGGGGGAGGAAGTGGAGTTTGGCAGGGGGCTCACGGAGGAAGGACTGAATGAGCGCCTCTCCTGCTATGAATAGATACACAGAGACACAAAGCATGCCTTAGTTACAAACCTCCCCGAAAGCCATCCTTAAACCCAAACAGCCTGAGAATCACCATACCGAGAAACTATAAGACCATTTACACATTCTTTATCTAAGTGATAAGGTACCCACACAGGGCCAATCTTTTTATTCATAAAATCGTATTAGACTTATTTGGAGAAAGATGCTGGTGTGTTTGCATGGTCAATGCAGCCAGCCACAGGAGGTTGAACTTACTGGTATTTGTGCACATTTACTTATACAAAATGTAACCTGTCAACCTGACAATGTATGCATGTGCTGTTGTGTACAATGGTATTCTAACATCATTTATTTTCCTCTTTCTACTCTGCACCGTCTATGGACAGCAACAGTTAACAGGTGAGTATGTATGGGCCAATCAGTGCTGCTGAATGTGATGTTTATAGGCTCTCCGTTTGCCAACAGCAGCATCTTATAACTTGGATTGGTGATTCATTCAACCAGTCAATCTAAAATGGCTAGTTCCTATTAGCATACTGTACTAGGAACTCACTGTGGCATGTGTAGCAATGAGCTTTTAATCTCATTTTATTATACAGACCGCCCTACTCTTCAAGAATACTTAATGTATTTTGGTAGCCTATAGCCAACAATAATACCCTATATCAAGTCTTACTTTTAGAAGAGTTTGCATGTGTACAGCCCAGATTTGACAAGGTTGTGTACGGTCAAAAAGGGGTTCAGGTACAGGTGGGGTCGAGGGGGGGGGGGGCAAGAGAGTTAGTTTGTGTGTGAGTGTGTGTGTTTAGGGGCATACATATAGCCTACAATAACTCTGCTACTTTTCTCTGCAAAACAATATCATTCCAAAATATCTTTAGGCCTACTCTCCTAGGGTGCATCTCAACAATCCCAAATAGTTTCCCTGTCACCTGAAATTTGAAGAGACATCTTTAGACCTTTACTGTAATGTAATAACATGATAACCACCATGCATTTATGCACTGCAACTGTTTTACGCCTAAAAATGTCAGGTTTACATATACAAAATGTATTCTATAGAAAATGAATTACCTGTGTATATGCTATATAATTGTGACAGATACATTTATATTACCATGAATAGTTTCAACCAATAACATTAATTGTAGGCTAATATGATCCATAAGGATAGTCACATTTCTGGTGGTTTTCAAACAAGCCATATGGCGCGTTCAAAACAACTGGGAACTCTGAAATCTCCGACTTCTGACTTCAGTGCGTTCATGACAACTGACAACACAGGAAAAAAAACAGCCCGGCTGGGAAAAATCTTTCAATGGTCATCCAACTCGGGATTTCCAAGTCGGAAACGGAGGCATCTTTCTATAGCTCCGACTTTCCGACCTCAAGATCACTGACGTCATGATTTGACCTCGTTTTTTCCCGAGTTCTCAGTTGTCTTGAAAGCACCAATAGCCTATGAAAACGAACGTCGTGACGAAAAACGTTTATCTTAGGTGTGCTGCGAAGTCGGTAAACTTGTAGCGCAGCATGGATGGACTTACCAGGCGCTGCTGTAGTCTACAACGTTCCCCTGCTGCTGTAGTCTACAACGTTCCCCTCAGCAACAGATGATTACCAACACACACGATGCAGTTGTCAACAACACGACTGCGTCAAGCGCATCTCACCCCGGGGTCCTAGAACTTGATTCTGTTTTATAAAATCACCAAATACCTTTGTTATGATCTGCGATGAGGATTCTGACATGTCTCGCTAAATTCAGGAAGTTCTCTTCTTCCCACTTTCCTTTTCCCGTTCTCCTCTTTGAAATAAACCAGAAAAAAAACACCCACACCCGACTCCCTGACTTGGGGAGGGTTACAGGGCCACGTAATAAATACGTTTACGGTTTGTTATCGATCCATTATATAACCATGTTTATCATAAACGCGTGAAAGTTCTTTGTTTTCTGTTGGTGCTGTGCTCTACATTTCGGCGACGCGTTGGTTAATTCTCTTCCTGGAAGACAGGTCTAAAAGGCAGACATCTCCGTTGTGCTGCTCATTGACTTGGACGTGTAAACGGCGAAATGACGTGAATTTCAGTATTGAGCCCAGCCCCCCTGTTACAGAGGGTTTGATTGCAGCCTGGATAAAAAAAAGGCGTTTCTTGCGTATAATTATCTTATTGGCTTCCCGAGTTTCGTAGGCGTTTCTTATTGGGGAGAAAGATCTCCAAATGGTTCATTGCTAGAAAGAGACGCCTACGAGATCCAGGCTGCCAATTACATAATTATATTCGAGAAACACACTTTCGTCTAGCCTGCAGCCAGACTCTCTTCTGCAGCCACTTCTTTCTTAAAGGTGTACCCCATATCTGGATATTGCCGATGATGTTTACACACGGAGGGCTGAGTGTCTGCGTGTTATACTCCACCCTTGTACTTGAGCGATGCATTAATTATGCCTGCAGGGGCAGTATTGAGTAGCTTGGATGAAAGTTGCACAGAGGTGCCCATAGTAAACTGCCTGCTCCTCAGTCCCAGTTGCTAATATATGCATATTATTATTCGTATTGGATAGAAAACACTCTGAAATTTTTAAAACCGTTTGAATGAGGTCTGTGAGTATGACAGAACTCATATGGCAGGCAAAAACCTGAGAAGAAATCCAAACCGGAAGTGGGAATTCTGAGGTTGGTCGATTTTCAACCAAGACCCTATTGAATACACAGTGGGATATGGATGCGTTTGCACTTCCTACGGCTTCCATTATATGTCAACAGTCTGTAGAACCTTGTATGATGCCTCTACTGTGAAGGGGGGCCGAAGGAGACAGGAATTAGTCAGGTCTGCCATGACCTGACCATGCTCTGACTATGCGCGTTCACATGAGAGGGAGCTCTGTACCATCGCACATCTGAAGTCAATGTAATTCTCCGGTTGGAACTTTATTGAAGATTTGTTAAAACATTCTAAAGATTGATTCAATACATTGTTTGACATGTTTCTACTGACTGTTACGAACTTTTTGACATTTCGTCTGCTTTTAGTGAACGCGCTTCCTGACTGGATTTGTTTACCAAACACGCTAACAAAAATAGCTATTTGGACATAAATGATGGACATTACCGAACAAAACTAACATTTCTTGTGGGAGTCCTGGGAGTGCATTCCGACGAAGATCAGCAAAGGTAAGTGAAGATTTATAATGCTTTTTACGAGTTTTGTTGACTGCACAATTTGGCGGGTAACTGTATGGCTTCCTTTTGTGGCTGAACGCTGTTCTCAGATTATTGAGTAGTGTGCTTTTGCCGTAAAGCTTTTTGAAATCTGACACAGCGGTTGCATTAAGAACAAGTTTATCTTTAATTCTATGTAAAACATTTATCTTTCATCAAAGTTTATGATGAGTATTTATGTTATTTGACGTGGCTCTCTGCAATTTCTCTGGATATTTTGGAGGCATTTCTGAACATGGCGCCAATGTAAACTGAGGTTTTTGGATATAAATATGAACTTTATCGAACAAAACATATATGTATTGTGTAACATGAAGTCCTATGAGTGTCATCTGATGAAGATCAGCAAAGGTTAGTGATTAATGTTATCTCTATTTCTGCTTTTTGTGACTCCTGTCTTTGGCTGGAAAAATGACTGTGTTTGTCTGTGATTTTGCGGTGATCTAACATAATCGTTTGTGGTGCTTTCACTGTAAAGCCTATTTGAAATCGGACACGTTGGTGGGATTAACAACAAGATTACCTTTACAATGGTATAAGATACATGTATGTTTGAGGAATTTTAATTATGAGATTTCTGTTGTTTGAATTTGGTGCCCTGCACTTTCACTGGCTGTTGTCACATCATCCCGTTAACGAGATTGCAGCCATAAGAAGTTTTAAGGTCACCAATTAGTAAGGAACTCCACTCACCTGGTTGTCTAGGTCTTAATTGAAAGGAAAAAACAAAAACCTGCAGACACTAGGCACTCCGTGGAATGAGTTTGAAATGAGATGTCCATTCATAGCCATCAAAAGTGGGCTCAATAAAAATGTGCCACTGGGGGCCCCTGGGGTTTCAAGAGGTCCCAGGGGGTCCTCCAAAAGGTTCATATTTTAATAAAACTCTCATAACAATATTTTCCCTCTATAACATTTTTCAATTATACTATGCATGTAGGCCCCTCAAACTCAACTCGGGACCTCGAAGCCAGTTCCATGGCATTTTTTGAGGGGCCGCTTTAGACCTGGGACTTAATTAATAGGTAGAACAGAAAACCAGCAGGCTCCGGACCTCGCATCCGGACCTCGCAGGGTAAGAGCTGAGTACTCCTGATGTAAGATATTATATGCCTATTATCAGCAAATTAGCCCTACTCTCCCTATGTGTACTTTTGCATGAAGCCCAACATGGCGTTCAATGGTACACTTACAACATAGGCCAGAGACAACAGGGGCTATCCCACCTCTGCCACCAATGTAATATGAGAGTGTTTCAATCTTGCTGTACAGGCGTGAGTGTAACTCCCTGGCATATGGTAACGGCAGCACAATCATCAGTGGAGGCTGCTGAGGGGAAGACGGCTCATAATAATGTCTGGAATGTCGACCATGGAAACCACGTGTTTGATACCATTCCATTGACTCCATTCCAGACATTATTATGAGTCATCCTTCCCTCAGCAACCTCAACTGGCACTCGCATAGTTTGTAGAGTAACACTATAAACAATTATGCACAAATGTATGGATGCAAATTGCAACAAATTCATGGCAATATATTGATAGTTACATGTTTAAAAAATTCTGATCACTGTAGGTAATTTGACTGACATGAATTTCCCCTGGGCCTAGAGTTTGGATGGGATGCATCTGACATCTACTGGGCATAGTTGGTATTTTTTACAGTAGACAGGCGATAGTAGACCTCCGTATTTACACTCCAATGATAAAAATTCCAGGCCTATTTATATAAATACTATAACACATTGGCTAGTGTCAAGATCTTGCAAATTATTTTGTGCAATATGAACGCTTTATTGCATTGCAGAAGGAGGAATGATCAGTAAGGTTATACTAAGTTTCGTTTTCGATTCATTCACCAGCTTCCTTCTCAACACATCATTTCCTCGTCAGAGTTCCGAACCATATGGAACGAATATAGCTGTGTTTAACGGGTTGAAGAAATGACGGAATCGACAATAACTAAACTTATTTGTGCTAATCGTGGATCAATGAACGTCGATGAATTACATGCAAATTTTTACAGTGACTTGCAAGTCTCGGTGCGGGATGTAATTACGAATAGAGCGAAATTTTGTTTTGTTGTTTTTAACGGAGAGGAAAGGGTGGTAGCCAAGACTGGAGTTCGACTGTGCAAATCCAAAGATTGCCAGGGATGCCGAAATTTACATTTTTGTAAACGATTCATGCTTGGGGATTGCCCATTCAGTCGGAGAAGGTATGGAACTTCAACGCTTTCCAATTTTGTTACTGTTGTTACCGTGACGCTATTTTAATCACAAGGCCCGCTCTGGGGAACTTTTGGCACAAAGCCTTTCCCTTTGCTTCATGGCAGGGATCATAATTACAAATCATTTGACTGCAAATTGACCGCAAGAATCCCAAACAGATGTAATATTTCACTGAAACGTAATGATTTCAAATCTTGCTTACATTTGTATACGATCAAGTCTCTCTATAATTATGCTTGGGAATAATTGTAACATATTTCTCAAATTAAAATCACTTGCAGCTGATCTCCTGGTGTTTTTAGTATTTTATGTCCAAATAAAAATTAACAAAAATATTCGGGGTTTTTTGCTCAGAAAACTTGGGGAGCAAATATAAAACAACCATTGCTGCCAGTTGTGGAACCCTGCTTTATGGCGTTATTGGTGTATAATGAGAACCACCAGGGTTGTCAGGTGAAGATAATATTTTTAACCAATGACCCCTAAAAACCCGCGCACAAGGCCGGAGAACTATTCCCCCATGTTTTTTTTTCCACAGCAAGAGAGGAGTTGCCACATTTATCCAATAAACACTTTTTTCCATAACGCCATCTAGCAGTTAGGAAGGAATATTGACATAATTTGTAAGGACATAGGCTGAGGTAAAATTCGGTTTTCCATCAAAATAATGATTCTTCTGAGCTTAAGAATATGTCGCAAGAGAAAAGATAATTCACCCTTGTTAAACATTTTCCATCAATGGATGTCGATTTAACTTATTTTGGCTGCTATAATTAAGCAATAAGGCCCACGGTGGTGTGGTATATGGCCAATATAGTACAGCTAAGGGCTGTTCTTAGGACACAGCCCTTAGCTGTGGTATATTGGCCTACCACAAACCCCTGAGGTGCCTTATTGCTATTATAAACTGGTTACCAGTGTAATTAGATTAGTAAAAATAAATGTTTTGTCATAACCGTGGTATACAGTCTGATATACCACAGCTGTCAGCCAATCAGCGTTCAGGACTAAATATATCCAGTTTGTGCATGTGCATAACTATAGATAAATCCGACAGGAGAGTTTGAGTGATGAAAGTTGGACAGAGGATCTCAATCTCTGTCCAATAAACACTATTTTCTGGCAATTGTGCCATTATTATGTGCCAGATGTTAAGACTACGAACTGTTATAAATGGCCTATTTGCGAGCTTGACTTGTTATTTCAATAGGAATATGCTATTGACTAAAATCAGTGTTTATAATTGCAATTCAACTTTGCCTTGGTTTGCTGAACTAGATGCAGGTAGCCCATAGCCCCTGGTAGGCCAACATCTAAATTCAGGGAAAAGTCCTCAATGAAACTGACATTGAGCTGTGACCATGATTACAATTGATAACTTCCAATTTAATTAACTAAACATTGCCATTAATAATTGCATAATAACATAAGGCTACAACAACAAACTGAAGTTATAGGCTATTTATTAAATACATTTGCCAGCTCCAGGTAGGCTACACAATTGGCACAAATTGATATCGTGATTTCAACGTACTCATTGTATCAAATGGTAGGCTACATTAGCCTACAATGGCATAGAAATGAATAGCCTACTTGATGGCCAACATATGCAAATCTATCATTCTCCACATTTAATGTCACCTTTTCCCTATAACAGAAGCATGCGAGGGAATTCCAAAACTTCCATTTCAAATTTCCACTTGTGCAGTGCTCGAGACCCAAAAACCACTGCTCCAAAACTGCCATAAAAAAGCCAGAGTACAGTTTGCAACAGCACATGGGGACAAAGATACAAATTTTTGGAGAAATGTCCGCTGGTCTGATTAAACAAAAATGGAACTGTTTGGCCATAATGACCATCGTTATGTGTGGAGGAAAAAGGGGGAGGCTTGCAAGCCGAAGAACACCATCCCAACCGTGAAGCACGCGGGTGGCAGCATCATGTTGTGGGGGTGCTTTGCTGCAGGAGGGACTGGTGCACTTCACAAAATAGATGGCATCATGAGGTAGAAAAATTATGTGGATATATTTGAAGCAACATCTCAAGACATCAGTCAGGAAGTTAAAGCTTGGTCGCAAATGGGTCTTCCAAATCGACAATGACCCCAAGCATACTTCCAAAGTTGTAGCAAAATTGCTTAAGGACAACAACGTCAAGGTATTGGAGTGGCCATCACAAAGCCCTGGTGTCAATCCTATATAAAATTTGTGTCCAGAACTGAAAAAGCTTGTGCGAGCAAGGAGGCCTACAAACCTGACTCAGTTACACCAGCTCTGTCAGGAGGAATGGTCCAAAATGCACCCAACTTATTTTGGGAAGCTTGTGGAAGGCTACCCGAAACATTTGACCAAAGTTAAACAATTTAAAGGCAATGCTACCAAATACTAATTGAGTGTATGTAAACTTCTGACCCACTGGGAATGTGATGAAAGAAATAAAAGCTGAAATAAATCATTCTCTATACTATTATTCTGACATTTCACATTCTTAAAATAAAGTGGTGATCCTAACTGACCTAAGACAGGGAATGTTTACAAGGATTAAATGGAATTGTGAAACTGAGTTTAAATGTATTTGGCTAAGGTGTATGTAAACTTCCGACTTCAACTGTATATTTACCCCCCCAAATTAATTTAATTAAATGCTAATTAGTTGCTAATGTTGCTATCATAAAGAACTACAAATGCCATGATGATCTAGACGAGACTACCGAATCGAGGCAAAGGTAGTTAATTCAGAGATTCTTATCTAATGTTAGCTAAATTTACGAAATAATAAATTGACTACATTTCTTTAAATTTACAGTTCTATGAACTGTCTTGTCTAAGTTTTAAATGGACACAATACCTGATCGCAAAGGCGTCAACTAGAGATGATGTTGTCACGATCGTCAAAGGGACTGAGAGAGGACCAAGGCGCAGCGCGTGGAAAGTACATCCTCTTTATTTGAGAAAGAAGACGAAAACGAAACAAACACTATACAAACTACAAAAACAACAAAACAGACGACCGTGAAGCTATACAAACAAAAGTGCTGACACTAAACACTCAGACATAGACAATTCCCCACAAACAGCAAAAGCCTATGGTTGCCTTAAATATGGCTCCCAATCAGAGACAACAATAACCAGCTGTCTCTAATTGAGACCCAATTCAGGCAACCATAGACTTTCCTAGAACCTACACTCAACCATAGACACAGCTAGACACCTTCACTTAACACAAACCCATACACTACACCCAACACCCCCTTTACCATATAACCACCCAAAACACAACCATTCCCCATGTCACACCCTGACCTAACTAAAATAATAAAGAAAACAAAGAATACTAAGGCCAGGGCGTGACATAACCCCCCCCTTAAGGTGCGAACTCCGGGCGCACCAGCACAAAGTCTAGGGGAGGGTCTGGGTGGGCTTTCTTCCACGGCGGCGGCTCCGGCACTGGTCGTGGTCCCCACCCCACCACAGTCAATACCCGCCTCCGTAGCCTCCTCCAAATGGCCACCCTCCACCTTAACCCCACCGGACTAAGGGGCAGCACCGGACTAAGGGGCAGCACCGGACTAAGGGGCAGCACCGGACTAAGGGGCAGCACCGGACTAAGGGGCAGCACCGGACTAAGGGGCAGCACCGGACTAAGGGGCAGCACCAGGGTAAGGGGCAGCACCGGGATAAGGTAGCTCAGGACAGAGATATAGCTAAGGACAGAGAGGTAGGTCAGGATAGAGGGGCAACTCCGGACTGAAAGGCAGCTCCAGACAGAGAGACAGCTCTGGACTGAGGGGCAATTCTGGATTAATGGCCGCTCTGGGCTGAGGGGCAGCTCATGACTGGCTGACGGCTCTGGACGCTCATGGCTGGCTGACGGCTCTGGACGCTCATGGCTGGCTGACGGCTCTGGACGCTCATGGCTGGCTGACGGCTCTGGACGCTCATGGCTGGCTGACGGCTCTGGACGCTCATGGCTGGCTGACGGCTCTGGACGCTCATGGCTGGCTGACGGCTCTGGACGCTCATGGCTGGCTGACGGCTCTGGACGCTCATGGCTGGCTGGCGGCTCTGGACGCTCATGGCTCGCTGGCGGCTCTGGCAGATCCTGTCTGGTTGGCGGCTCTGGCAGATCCTGTCTGGTTGGCGGCTCTGGCAGATCCTGTCTGGTTGGCGGCTCTGGCAGATCCTGTCTGGTTGGCGGCTCTGGCAGATCCTGTCTGGTTGGCGGCTCTGGCAGATCCTGACTGACAAATGGCTCTAGTGGCTCCTGACTGACTAACGGCTCGGGACAGACGGATGGCTCAGACGGCACTGGGCAGACGGATGGCTCAGACGGCACTGGGCAGACGGATGGCTCAGACGGCGCTGGGGAGACGGATGGCTCAGATGGCGCTGGTGAGACGGATGGCTCTGGCCGGATGAGACGCACTGTAGACCTGGTGCGTGGTGCCGGAACTGGAGGCACCGGGCTAAGGACACGCACCTTCATGCTAGTGCGGGGAGCAGGGACAGGGCACACTGGACTCTCAAAGCGTACTATTTGCCTGGTGCGTGGTACCGGCATTGGTGGCACCGGGCTGAGGGCACGCACATCAGGACGAGTACGGGGAGAAGGAACATTGTGTACAGGGTTCTGGAGACGCACAGGTGGCTTAGTGCGTGGTGCCGGAACTGGAGGCACTGGGCTGGAGACACGCACCATAGGAAGAGTGCGTGGAGGAGGAACAGTGCTCTGAAAACGCACTGGAAGCCTGGTGCGTGGTGTAGGCACTGGTGGTACTGGGCTGGGGCGGGGAGGTAGCGCTGGAAATACCGGACTGTGCAAGCATACTGGCTCCCTTGAGCATTGAGCCTGCCCAACCTTACCTGGTTGAATGCTCCCCGTCGCCCGACCAGTGCGGGGAGGTGGAATAACCCGCACTGGGCTAGGTAGGCGAACCGGGGACACCATGCGTAAGGCTGGTGCCATGTATGCCGGCCCGAGGAGACGCACTGGAGACCAGAGGCGTTGAGCCGGCATCATGGCACCTGGCTCACTGCCCACTCTAGCCCTACCAGTGCGGGGAGGTGGAATAACCCGCACCGGGCTATGCACACGTACAGGAGACACTGTGCGCTCTACTGCGTAACACGGTGTCTGCCCTTACTCTCGCTCTCCACGGTAAGTACAGGGAGTGGGCGCAGGTCTCCTACCTGACTTCGCCACTCTCCCTTCTAGCCCCCCCCCCCCCCCAATATATTTTTGGGGTTTACTCACAGGCTTCTGTGCTAGAAGTGTCCCCTCATAAGCCGGTTCCTCTCTCCGTTTTCCTCCGCTCTCCGAGCTGACTCCAGCTGTTCCCATGGGAGCCGATCCTTTCCAGCCAGGATCTCCTCCCATGTGTAGCAACCCTTGCCGTTCAACACATCCTCCCATGTCCATTCCTCCTTCGTGCGCTGTCTCTCTCTCCCCTTACACCGCTGCTTGATCCTTTGGTGGTGGGGAATTCTGTCACGATCGTCAAAGGGACTGAGAGAGGACCAAGGCGCAGCGCGTGGAAGTACATCCTCTTTATTTGAGAAAGAAGACGAAAACGAAACAAAAACTATACAAACTACAAAAACACACATACATTTAGATAACATGTTGTGCCTAACCCAGGCAAAATATATAATCTGTATCCAACTTTATGTAGTCTACTTTTATTAAATAGAACTTTAATTAAATGAGTTGACTCTTCACATGGGATGATTTCACTGAACAACAAAAGAAAGAGAATTTTGAATGATCCCCAATGAGCCATCGCATCTCCCAAAAACATTTTCAACACACATCTGTAAAATGATAGCCTAGAAACTAAAGCTTTGGTTGTCATCCTCTCAGGCTTTCATGTCTTCTCCATGGACCTCCTCAATGTCCACCTATTGAACATCAGACTCTGAGGCCTCATCTTCACTTTCCAACCTTGTTGAGGATAGCTCGTTATCAGGCACAAAAAGCCTCAAATTTGCCCGGATGGCCACCAATTTTTCAAGCCTGTATTGGTCAGCCTGTTGCATGCTTTAGTGTGTGTGTTTTCAAACAAGGACCAGTTGTGCTCTGAGGCAGCTGATGTTGGTGGGATTTGGAGGATGATGGAGGCAACAGGGGAAAGAGCCTCAGATTCACAAAGTCCTTTCCACCAGGTGGCTGATGATATATGTTGGCACGACTGCCATATTGCATCTCCATCCCAAAGCCCTTGTTGGAAGTGTACTTCGCCAGACTGCCAAGACGGCCAAGGTGGCGAGACACAGTAGTGATGACACCATAGGCCTTGTTGATCTCTGCACCAGACAGGATGCTCTTGCCAGCAAACTTGGGGTCCGTCGTGTACGCTGCGGCATGTATGGGCTTCAGGCAGAAGTCTTCACACTTTTTGATGTATTTCAGAACTGCAGTTTATTCTGCTTGGTGCAACAGTGAATTGGGCAGGACAGTATGGATTTCTTCTCTTACATCTGCAAGCAGAGTCTGACCATCAGACAGGATGGCATTGTCTCCCAAAATCCGTGCAATGGCTACTGCTGTAGGTTTCAGGCTGCTTACCACTCTCTCCCAAAATACATCATCCACGAGGAGCCTCATGATAGGGCTGTCCATATCGGCAGGCTGTGATATGGCCATTTCTTGCAGAGACTCCTTCCCCTCCAGGAGACTGTCAAACATGATGACAACACCACCCCAACCGGTGTTGCTGGGCAGCTTCAATGTGGTGCTCTTATTCTTCTCACTTTGCTTGGTGAGGTAGATTGCTGCTATAACTTGATGACCCTTCCCAACCTAACAATTTCCTCTGCTCTCTTGTAGAGTGTATCAATTGTTTTCAGTGCCATGATGTCCTTGAGGAGCAGATGGGTGTAATGTACAGCCAATGGGTGTAATGTGAGGATAGGACTCCTCCACTTTAGACCAAGCAGCCTTCATGTTTGCAGCATTGTCTGTCAGCAGTGTAAATACCTTCTGTGGTTCAAGGTCATTGATGACTGCCTTCAACTCATCTGCAATGTAGAGACAGGTGTGTCAATCAATCAATGAAATGTATTTATAAAGCCCTTCTTACATCAACTGATGTCACAAAGTGCTGTACAGAAACCCAGCCTAAAACCCCAAACAGCAAGCAATGCAGTTGTAGAAGCACGGTGGCTAGGAAAAACTCCCTAGAAAGGCCGTAACCTAGGAAGAAACCTAGAGAGGAACCAGGCTATGAGGGGTGGCCAGTCCTCTTCTGGCTCTGCCGGGTGGAGATTATAACAGAACATGGCCAAGATGTTCAAATGTTCATAGATGACCAGCAGGGTCAAATAATAATAATCACAGTGGTTGTAGAGGGTGCAACAGGTCAGCACCTCAGGAGTAAATGTCAGCTGGCTTTTCATAGCCGATCATTGAGTATCTCTACCGCTCCTGCTGTCTCTAGAGAGATGAAAACAGCAGGTCTGGGACAGGTAGCACGTCCGGTGAACAGGTCAGGGTTTCATAGCCGCAGGCAGAACAGTTGAAACTGGAGCAGCAGCACGAACAGGTGGACTGGGGACAGTAGGAAGTCATCAAGGCCAAGTAGTCCTGAGGCATGGTCCTAGGGTGGTCCTAGGGCTCAGGTTGCTTACCACTTGTGTCTGTGCTCTTGGATAATACTGGTTGAGGGGGTTGAGATGATGTAGTTAATTATTCCTTGCCCACGAACATTTGACTACCCATCAGAAATGACTGCAGTATAGCCTGCTTTCTCTATGATTTGCTTGACCTTCACTTGAACTCTGTTGAACTCTGCATCCAGCAAATGAGTAGATAAAGCATGTCTGGTTGAAGAGGTGTATGCTGGGCGAAGAACATTCAGAAATCTCTTCCAATACACATTGCCTGTGAGCATCAGAGTTGAACCAGTTGCATACACAGCTCGATCAAGACATTCATCAGCATTTCTCTGACTACGTTCCTCCATTGAGTCAAAAAACGTCTGATTCCAGGAGGACCGTTAGCTGTTGCTATCGATAAGGTGTCTGATTCATAATTTTCACCTCAATTAGAAGTAGAGGGACTTTTGTCAGAGATTGCTTGTTGTGAGCACTGAGGGAACTTTATGCACTTGACCAGAGGATTCTGCATCTTTGTTGCATTCTTCACATATGATTTGGCACAGTATTTGCAAATGTACACAGCTTTTCCTTCTATATTAGCTGCAGTGAAATGTCTCCACACATCAGATAGTGCCCGTGTCATTTTCCTGTAAAGATTAGAAAAAATGAGTAAAAAACAACAAATACAATTACACGTACAGTTAAATAGTTAAGCAGTTAGATTAAACAACTCCTTTGTAAGATACATGTTTTAAAATGAAACCTATATGGAAACAGGTGAATTAACACTCCTCAGTTAGCAGGCTCAAGCAAGCTAAAACCCACATGGTAGCAAAAACTAACAAGCAGAAATTGTTAACAAGTTAGAAATGATTTAAACACACTTTGCTGTAGGCTACTTTACTTCTTACGCCTGAAATCCCGTTAACGGGATCGATTTGACAACAGCCTGTGAAAGTGCCGGGCGCCAAATTCAAAACAACAGAAATCTCAATTAAAATTCCTCAAACATACAAGTATTATACACCATTTTAAAGATAAACTTGTTGTTAATCCCACCACAGTGGCCGATTTCAAAAAGGCTTTACGACGAAAGCATACCATGCGATTATGTTAGGTCAGCGCCTAGTGACAAAAAAGCACAGCCATTTTCCAGCCAAAGAGAGGAGTCACAAAAATCAGAAATGGAGAAAATGAATCACTAACCTTTGATGATCTTCATCAGAGGACTCTCATAGGACTTCATGTTACACAATACATGTATGTTTTGTTCGATAAAGTTCATATTTATATCCAAAAATCTCAGTTTACATTGGCGCATTATGTTCAGTAATGTTTTGCCTCCAAAACATCCGGTGATTTTGCAGAGCCACATGAATTTACAGGAATACTCATCATAAACGTTGATGAAAGATACAAGTGTTATGCATAGAATTAAAGATATACTTTCCAAAAAGCTTTACGGCAAAAGCACACCATGCGATAATCTGAGTACAGCGCTCAGCCACCATACAGATACCCGCCATGTTGTGGAGTCAACACAAGTCAGAAATAGCATTATAAATATTCACTTACCTTTGATCTTCATCGGAATGCACTCCCAGGAATCCCAGTTCCACAATAAATGTTTGGTTTGTTCGATAAAGTCCATAATTTATTTCCAAATACCTCCTTTTTGTTTGCGCGTTTAGTCCAGTAATCCAAATGCACAAGGCGCAGGCACTAAGTCCAGACGAAAAGTCTAAAAAGTTATATTACAGTTCGTAGAAACATGTCAAACAATGTATAGAATCAATCTTTAGGATGTTTTTATCATAAATCTTCAATAATATTCCAACCGGACAATTCCTTTGTCTTTAGAAATGAAAAGGAACGGAGCTCGCATGACTAAACTCAAGGCTTTCTGCCAGACCCCTGATTCAAACAGCTCTTATTCTTTCCCCTTTCACAGTAGAAGCCTGAAACAACGTTCTAAAGACTGTTAACATCTAGTGGAAGCCTCAGGAAGTGCAATCAGACCAAATTTACACTGTATATTGGATAGGCAATCACTTGAAAAACTACAAACCTCAGATTTTCCACTTCCTGGTTGGATTTTTCTCAGGTTTTTGCCTGCCATATGAATTCTGTTATACTCACAGACATCATTCAAACAGTTTAGAAACTTCAGAGTGTTTGCTATCCAAATCCACTAATAATATACATATCTTCGCTTCTGGGCCTGAGTAGCAGGCAGTTTACTCTGGGCATGCTTTTCATCCGAAAGTGAAAATAGCGCCTCCCAGCCATAAGAAGTTAACAGAAAATCATGTATGTCATATAAAATATATTCCCCGCACCCAGTATTGTAATCAAAACTTACCAGAAAGCATGTAGTCCTTGGCTCAGACAGTGTAGTAGTGTGGGCTCAATAGCATCTCATTAGTGTGTAAGATCTTGAGAATCAGCTGTTCATGTGATGGAAGAATGCACTGTGCATGCAGAAGGTTGCAATTCCATTGCATTGGGGATAGTTTAACCAAATATGCCATAAGACCTAGAATTGCCTTGTGTATCCCACAAAAAAAGTTCACTGTTATAAACTTACTTTTTTGATGAATCTATGCAAAATCCCCCAAATTCCCAGGCTTAACTTCCCGTGGAATATTTCTGGAAAAATGATGGTAATTTACTGGAACGTTTCCGACCCTTTGCAACCCTAGGTACAACATCTCCTATACATTTCCTGATAAACTCAGACGATATTTTTGTAAAGGCTACTTGGAACATATCCCAGTCCGCATGATCAAAACAATCTTGAAGCATGGATTCCGATTGGTCAGACCAGCGTTGAATAGTCCGTAGCACAGGTACTTCCTGTTTGATTTTCTGCCTATAAGAAGGGCTGAGTAACAGTTGTCCAATGTTTTCTCAGAGTGAGTGCTACAGTCAATGTGTTGGTAGAACTTCGGTAGAGTTTTTCTCAGATTAGCTTTGTTAAAATCCCCGGCTACAATAAATGTGGCCTCAGGATATATGGTTTCCAGTTTGCATAGTGTCCTGTGTAGTTCTTTGAGGGCCATCGTAGTATCGGCTTGAGAGGGAATATACACATCTGTAACTATAACCGAAGAGACTTTTCTTGGGAGGTAATAAGGACAGCATTTGATTTTGAGGTATTCCAGGTCAGGACTTGAGTTTCTGTATGTTATCACAATCACGCCATGAGTAGTTATTGATGAAACATACACCCCCGCCCGCCCTTCTTCCCGGAGAAATCTTTATTCCTGTCAGCGCGATGAACCCAACTGGCGCTATGGACTCAGACAGTATATCCAGAGAGAGCCATGTTTCCGTGAAACAGAGTATGTTACAATCCCTGATGTCTCTCTGGAAGGAAATCCTCGCACTGAGCTCGTCAACTTTATTATCCAGAGACTGAACATTAGCGAGTAATATACTCGGAAGCGATGGGTGGTGTGTTCGCCTCATAACCTGGAGCAAACAATACAATTATCACAACACAGGTTGTGATATGGATTTTTTTCTGGCTTCCCCTGTGATTTTACCCACACACCACTGCTGTTAGCGACTGGCCGTTAGCAAGTTAGGTAGGCTACTAATGACCATCAGCGTCATTAGAACGCAGTTTAGGAGAAGCCTAGTTACCGTGACTCAACAGTCACATGGAATTTGACTGCAGTCATGACTCGTGACTGTCGGTGCATCGGTAAAGCCCTATCTGAAACAGCAATTTTGCATTCCATTATTATAACCTGACAGATGTAGCCACTAGTCTTTATAAGGTGAACAAGTGATAGCCTAAGCGTTATAGTTGAAACAAATAACTTATAACAGAGATGATGCCCCTGTTTTGGGATAACCTATGCATCTTTCATTCCTAATGAAAGGAGATATTAGCTAGGCTACCAACCAAGTCATGTCAGATCAATTATTATTTCTTTATATAGGCCTAGCCTATATAGCCCTATCATCATTGATATCTAATAGGCCTATATTTAGATCAATCAATCAATCAAATGTATTTATTTAAAAAGCACTTTTTACATTAGCAGATGTCACAAAGTGCTCATACAGAAACCCAGCCTAAAACCCCAAACAGCAAGCAATGCAGATGTAGAAGCACAGTGGCTAGGAAAAACTCCCTAGAGAGGAACCAAGCTCTGAGGGGTGGCCAGTCCTCTTCTGGCTGTGCCGGGTGGAGATTATCAGAGTACATGGCCATTTAAGTCCAGATTGTTCTTCAAAATGTTCAAACGTGACCAGCAGGGTCAAATAATAATCACAGTGGTTGTAGACGGTGCGACGGGTCAGTAACTCAGGAGTACATGTCAGTTGGCTTTTCATAGCCGAGCATTCAGAAGTCGAGACAGCAGGTGCGGTAGAGAGAGAAAGAGTCAAAAACAGCAGGTCTGAGACAAGGTAGCACGTCCGGTTCACAGGTCAGGGTTCCCTTGCCGAAGGCAGTACAGTTTAAACTGGAGCAACAGCATGACCAGGTGGATTGGGGACAGCCAGGAGTCATCAGGCCAGGTAGTCCTGAGGCATGATCCTAGGGCTCAGGTCCTACGGGAGAGAGAGAGAATTAGAGGGAGCATACTTAAATTCACACAGGACACCAGAGATGACAGACCAACCCTAGACCGCCGGCACATAGACTAGTTCAGCATAGATACTGGAGACAGAGACAGGGGTGGAGTTTAGGGGACACTGTGGCCCCGTCCAACGATACCCTCGGGCGAGAGCCAACCAGGCAGGATAAAACCCCACCCACTTTGCCAAAGCACATCCCCTACACCACTAGAGGGATATCAACAGACAACCAACTTACTACCCTGAGACAAGGCTGAGTATACCCCACGAAGATCTCCTCCACCGCACGAGCCAGAGGGGGTGCAAAACCGGACAGGAAGATCACGTCTGTGACTCAACCCACTCAAGTGATGAACCCCTCCTAGGGACAGCATGGAAGAGCACTAGTAAGCCAGTGACTCAGCCCCAATAACAGGGCCAGAGGCAGAGAATCCCAGTGTAGAGAGGGGAGCCAGCCAGTCAGAGACAGCAAGGGCAGTTCGTCGCTCCAGTGACTTGCCGTTCACCTTCACACCCCTGGGCCAGACTACACTCAATCATAGGACCTACTGAAGAGAGGAGTCTTCAGTAAAGACTTAAAGGTAGAGACCGAGTCTGTATCTCTCACATGGATAGGCAGACCATTCCATAAAAATGTAGCTCTATAGGAGAAAGCCCTGCCTCCAGCTGTTTGCTTAGAAATTCTAGGGACAATAAGGAGGCCTGCGTCTTGGGACTGTAGCCTACGTGTAGGTATGTACGGCAGGACCAAATCGGAGAGATTGGTAGGAGCAAGCCCTTGTAATGCTGAAATTGCCAGATGGAAACTTGTTGTGTGTGAGGGTGCGTGCAAGTTATTAGATTGATAAGCGTGAGTGCACAGTGACGCCTGTTTGAACAATGTATTTGATTATTATGGCCATTTGTTTGTTTTAACCTGCTCATCTCTACCTATTTATGTAACCACACTGACTTAAATACCTCATCCAAGTCTGTGTTGTTCCTCCTTCTGAAAAGACCCAATCTGTGGCAGTCACAACCTCTTCCAGGTCCTAAAACTTATAATAATTTGGTTATTATGTGCCAAAAGAGCAAGGATTTGTTACTAAAGCCAATTCTAAAGTATAGTTTCACCGGTCATCTAACTCAGGCATTTCAAAGGTGGAGCACGCAGCAACAGGGAGCCAGGGAGGTATGCATTTATTAACCAAATCACCTACTTTAATCTTGAAATACAACTGCAACTTTATTCTCAAAATATTGCCACTTTATTCTCAAAATATTGCCACTTTATTCACAAATTAAAATATTGACTTTATTTTTTAAAAAAACTACATTTCAAATTTATGCTCGAAATGTCTCGACTTTATTCCCTAAGTTTTTAAAGTTTATAAAGTACAATCTGTGCCCCAAAAAATCCAAGTACCACCACTCAAAGTATTTTTATTTTTTTTGGTCTTCACTTAAGCCTAATAGTCTTCCATATCATGCATACCAAAAATCTGAGGGGGCACAAAGTATGTGAGGATATCTCGGGGGTGGTCTGAGGGGGGCTAGGCCCCCAAACAGCCTTTTCCTGCAATCTTGAGCCATAATCACTCTGCTTAATTCTATGTCAGAAATTTTTATTTTTCTGTATTTTTAAGCATACAGTACTTAAATTCTCCCACGGTTGTTCAGTTTGGCCGGACAGTCAGCTCTAGGAAGAGTCTTGGTGGTTCCAAACGTCTTCCATTTAAGAACAATGGAGGCTACTGTGTTCTTGGGGATCTTCAATGCTGCAGAAATGTTTTGATACACTTCCCCAGATCTGGGCCTGGTTCTTTTTTTAAAGAATATAAATATGCTTCTCTGTATCTGCTAAAATCATGAATGTGGGGAATGTGAGTCTTATTCAGTACATTTAGTAAGTGCTTGCTTTTCTAAAGTCTACCAACCGTGCCAGCAGGCATGCCAACTAAGATAGTTAGACAAGCTAGCTGAAATGGCTTCTTGGTGACCAGTTTTAAGGTTGGGAGATAGCCAATTTCATAAAATTGCTAGGTGGCTAGTATTATTACAGAGAAACACCAACAAAAAATGAAACCAAAAAATAATACAACTATTTTTTAAACAGGGCAAATCTGAGGAGGCACATCTGAGGGGGCCTACTTTTAATAACTTTTCCAGTAGGCCCTATCCAAAATATTTCATAATTATGCATGAAATTACGCATTGCATTCAAATGTTTTTCCATTGTGCACTAAGCTAAACATAGTTGCAATAAATTATAAGAAACAGGCCTGGGCATATTATCATGCACTGATCAAATACCCAATGAGAACAAATGTCTGTTCAAAGTCTATTTTTGATTTACATTTGGTTGAGTTGTCAACTAACATGAATTCAATGTGAAATCAACTAAAAATCCATCATATTGGATTTAGGTTAAAGGTTGGGTGAGATAAATACGAAATTCCCTTACCTTGATGACATTTTGCAAATCCAATCAGTTTCATGTTGATTCAACGTCATTAACGTTGATTCAACCATTTTTTGGCCCAGTGGGTACTGTGTAGGATCCCTATTTTTCCAATGGATTAAGTATAGGCCTATAGCCGCATCCTACTGGGCACACCACATAATTTCAATGTTGATATTTTTGTAATATTTGTTTGAGATGTTGATCAGTGAGATTTCAATATTTATTCATCCACTCAGAAAGACAGCCAAAAGTTTGTTGAATTCCCAATGTGTTATCACTATGCTCTAAATGAGAGCCGCACACTCTAGGAGCTCAGATGCAAAAATGTAATGTCCAACGTTTTTAAATTAAAGATCCAGGCAGCATCTCGACAATAAATTATCGAGGTCACCCCCTCTCCTAGCGAGGGTGACATGTTCGATGCCAATATAAAGTAGAGACAAAATTGTTGTTGACCAGTTGAAAAATGATTTTATTGAAATGGATAACACGACTGAAGAGAAATGCACAGCTCTGCAAGGAGCTGTTAATGATGATAGCATATTCATTGAACTGATGAAAACTAACTAAATGCTCCAGGACAAGTTGTCTACAGAAATTAAGATCAAGAAATTCAACCAAGACAAAAAAGACAAGGCCGAGGACAGTCTACTTCTGGAGAAACCCTGACCAAAGAGGTCCTGCTCCTCCTCTCTATGGCAGACGCAGGAGGGATGCCGCTTACTTCGATCCACCCCCGTCTGATCAACACTCTACAACCAGCGCCTCATTGGCTTCCAGTGGTAGTTTTTTATTCAACGAGAGACTGGACGGACGGAAGGGCGGAGGTGGCCGCAGGCACGCACATCGACGAGATGCCGCACCCGACGGGGTAAGAAGAAACGACTATCAGAGGCAGAGGAGACCGTTCACACGGTCCCAGAACCCACGGGACTGAGTGTTTTCAATTTATCAAGCAAGATATTGAGCCCTGCCCATGTCTCTTTGCTTAATAAAGGGTTATCTTTTGTGCCTACAACTCAGTGCAACGATTTTGATGTTAAGGTAGACATGTTTAAGTTTTTTAGAAGCATCCGTTTTAGGGAATACTTAAGCTCCCCTAATCGTGGTATTTCTACTGAACTAGTAGGTTGCTCACCTGTACATACTCCGACTCCTTTTAGAAGCAAGAGTTATTTTATACCTCCATCCAATCGCAATCACTCTATCGAGACATACTGCAGACTTGTTGAAAAAGATGTTGTTCGTCTCCTTAAGAACAAACAGGAGTCCAAATCTTTCCACAATTTACCTAAGGATGAAAAACAAACTTTGCTTGATTTACAATCCGATACGTCAGTCTTTACCCGCCCTGCTGATAAGGGTGGGTCGGTTGTAATCATGGATAGGACAGCTTATGTAAATGAGTGTCTGTTAAGAGAATTATGTTCTCAATGTTCATAAACTGAACTTCTATTAACTACTCAGTCTGCAACCCAAAATTTGTAAGATACTGGTTGAAATGAAAACAGACAGAGGCCAGTCTACAATAGTCAGAATGTTTATTCAGAAGAACGTTCTGAAGTCCACAATACAAAGACATCCATTTTATAGCGGCGCACATACTTCCACACAAACAGTAGATATCATACGCACATACTTCCACACAAACAGTAGATATCATACGCACATACTTCCACACAAACAGTAGATATCATACGCACATACTTCCACACAAACAGTAGATATCATACGCACATACTTCCACACAAACAGTAGATATCATACGCACATACTTCCACACAAACAGTAGATATCATACGCACATACTTCCACACAAACAGTAGATATCATACGCACATACATACACACGGACAGTAGGTATCCTACACACATACTGTATCACTACCCAGCCGACAAAGATTATGGAGACCGTGAGAAGCTCTCCCTGTCCTCCCCCAAGACTAGGGAGGCCGTGAGAAGTACTCCCTGCCCTCTCCCAAATCTCTCAGTGGCCCCTGGCCAAGGTCGGCACCGAATTTTGCTCAGACAGTCTGTGTTTAAGATACTTTAGAGACATATTGTACAGATATACTGTTTTACCCTAATTCTGACTAAAACTACACACATCATTAATAATAATTTTATGATTCTAATCAATTTCATACAATTATGGTTTCAGGGTGGAATATTCTAATCATTCATTTAAACATATAAATTCCATCAACAGTGTCATAGACAACTGCTTGACAACACCTTTTACAAGAAACTCCCACTGCACAATTTCAGAACACGATCTTTACTGTCCTAGATGGGCCGTAATTTTGGGTGTAATAAAAAACCCTATGACGCATTCCTGCGCCTGTCTCCCGAATCTCTTCATACCAGCCGGACATCATCTAAATGTGTTATTACTGCGCTTTCAACCATTTAAAACCACAACAAATTTCAATTGGGAATACAATATCAGATATGTTGTATTTATGCATCTATTTTATGTGTTATCACCTTCACAGACCTGCAACCTTTGCATGCTATTTTGAGCACGCACACTTTCAGTGATTACATAAGAAGACATTTATAGTTGATTATACAATGGGTGGGTCTAATCCTGATTGCTGATTTGGTTAAAACCGCATTCCAGCCGGTGTCTATTACACAAGTTAACACCTGCTATTTACTGTGTTCCATTTGACTGCGCAATCTGCTGTCTCGTCAGCCCAGCCAGGTAATTTATAAACTTGATCTCCACTCTAAAAAGCATCTAGACATTAACTCACATTTCTTTTAGACTGACATTTAGTTTTCAACAGCAGAGATTTGTATAAACCTTGCTGTCTGTCTCCCCGTCATTTGCAACATTGTTTCAATATTTTTTTTTAATCTCCAACTGTCCAATAGTAATTAATATGTCGGGACGATACAGACAGGCAGGCAGCGTTTCTCAGCCAGTCGAAATCATGAATCAGCTGGCATCATTTTTATGGATATATACAAATAAATGTAAATTGAAAAAACGTCAAACGAAACGGAGTGCAGCTAGTTTGCAGACTTTTCAGCTTCAGTTTTAAGTGATTGTGTTAGCTGTGTTGTTGGCTAGCTCCTCTGAACAATAGTGTCCTGACGAGTGAGCACCTTTTCTATACCAAGGGAAATCGCTCATTGTTATGGATGTATCCAAATAAATGTCATTTAGAAAAAAGCTAAAGCAAATGCAGCTACTTTGTTGTTATTCTGGCTGCACTGTTTGACGTGACTAAGTTAGCCGTAGTTGGCTAGCTAGCAAGCAAGGGATAATAACGTTGCCAGCCAGTATGGATGAAATTGTATGAATAAATGTATCTAAATAACGTTAATGAAAATGTCAATCATTATTTGAATATGTTGGTAACCCGTTGTATAAAAGTGATAATGCCATTGAAGCCAGTGTTTGGAGGATATGTTGGCACGGTTTGCCAACATATCCCGTGCCAATATATCCTCCAAACACCGGCGTTGCGGGCATTATCACTTAAATAAATACTGTTGCATTAGTTTGTAAGATAGCCTTAATTTAAGGCGATTTACTGTATGGCAAAAGTGATATTGAATTGTAACCAATGTCAATGTAACCAAATATCAACATTTGAAGGAGATGTATATTTTTTGGTGCTGACTTAGTCTGTCTTAAATTTCAGTTGGTCTACAAATAAGTTAAATGATTCAATCAAATCAAACTTTAAATGTACTTTAAATACAGTTTTATTCGATTTATATGGAGAAGGAGACAGGAATCCAACATATCCATTATGAATTTGTAGACCAACTGGAATGTAATCCAGACTAAATCAGTGGCACAAAATATACATCTGTTTCAAATGTTGATATTTGGTTGCACTGACAACCAAACACAATTCAATAAGCAGTTTGTCTACAAAGGAATAATGAATATGTTGGAATCACGTCTCCATCTCAACCCAAAATCTAAGTTAAAGAATAGGACAAAATCAAACTTTAAATGTGGTTTGATTTGATTTAGTCCTAATCTTTCACTTGGATTTTTCGTTGAGATGGAGACATGAATCCAACATATTAATTATTAACTTGAGTATATTTGAAATCAACCAAAGCTTGAAACCCTAGGCCTATATGTGTTGTCTATTTTTAGTTGAACCCTGGGTTGAATAGAAACAATAGCTGTTGATTTTGCAAATGCTACATAGGCCTATTAGATAATATATGACTTTTAAAGAATGGTAACATTTGATTTGCTCTGTTAAAACTACCCTTTGGAATGACTTCGATAGCAACAGTAAATCTATTTGGTTATTAAGAGATCTCTTAATAATAATTCTCACAATAGCACATTGGTTGTAGTCAGTGACAAATATCAAAGCTGTGCAGGGCTTGGTTAAAATCCTGTATGGGAGAGCAAAGGGTAGCTGTAGATCAGTAGAGGTAGGAGATGCTGCCAAGTCTATTGTTTTTTTCTGATATTGGATATAACGTTGAAGATCTGACGTTGTTTCAAAGATACAAATTCAACATATTTTAGATGAGCTTTATCTATGTTGAAATGTCACCTTCAAAACTTTTTTCAAATCAAATGTACACTCAGTGTACAAAACATATTTCCATGACATAGACTGACAAGGTGAATCCAGGTGAAAGCTATGATCCCTTATTTATGTCACTTGTTAAATCCACTTCAATTTGTGTAGATGAAGGGGAGGAGACAGGTTAAAGAATCATTTTTAAGCCTCGAGACAATTGAGACATGGATTGTGTATGTGTGACATTCAGAGGGTGAATGGGCAAGACAAAATATTTGAGTGGCTTCGAACGGAGAAAGGTAGTAGGTGCCAGGTGCACCGGTTTGAATGTCTCAAGAACTGCAATGCTGCTGTGTTTTTCCCACTCAACCCTTTCCCGTGTTTATCAAGAATGGTCCACTGCCTCCCGAGTGGCGCAGCGGTCTAAGGCACTGCATCTCAATGCTTGAGGTGTCACTACAGACCCGGGTTCGATCCTAGGCTCTGTCACAACCGGCTGTGACCGAGAGTCCCATAGGGCGGCGCACAATTGGCCCAGCGTTGTCCGGGTTAGGGGAGGGTTTGGCCGGGCGCTCTAGCGACTCTTTGTGGCGGGTCGGGTGTCTGCAAAAAAAGAATGGTCCACCACCCAAAGGACATCCAGCCAACTTGACACAACTGTGGGAAGCATGGGGGTCAACATGGGCCAGCATCCCTGTGGAACGCTTTCGACACCTTGTAGAGTCCATGCCCTGACGAATTGAGGCTGTACTGAGAGCAAAAGGGGGTGCAACTCAATATTTGGAAGGTGTTCCTAATATTTTGTACACTGAGTATTTTCCACATAGATTTCACGTTACAATACATTGACAAATAACGTTGATAACAGTTTGTGCCTAGTGTGATGGAAGGTTGTATCAAGAAAATGTTTACTTTTGACTACAGAGGAGGATGTCGCTTCAACCATGACATGACCTCGGGGGAGAACAGCAGAATCCTGAAAGAACACGGACTGGAAGAACTGAACAGATCTGAGCTGTGCACCCTGCTGCTTCAGAATGATGGCTTCCTCTTACCACCAGTATGTAACACTGCAGTAGGCCCCTTTGCTAAAGTATGTTCTGTCTGGTTAAGGCCTTTAGTATGATCTAAATTAAGATCATGTTCCTCCAATCTTGTGCTGTGGTGTGCAGAAATATACATGGAATATCCCAGAATATTGTGTGTGTGTGTACTCATACATGTATGGGTGTGTGTGCATGCATGTGTGTTTGTGTGTATTGTTTTCTCGTACAAACGTTTTCCTTCTGCTAGGTGTGCCACAACTACAACAACGGCGTTGGAGAGTATGGCAAATGCCAGGATGGCGAGACATGCAAGAGGCTCCACATCTGTGAGATGTATCTCAGGGGTAGCTGCAACTGTCCCAGGTGTCATGATTTCTACGAACCCCACCCATTACAAATCCTGCAGGACAGAGGGGTGCCCAACGAGCTCATTGCCTCCCTGAAGTCTGTGTACATGAACATCGAGTGGTTGCAAAAGCAAGACCGTGCCATGCAAGGCAAGGGGCAACATCAAAGAGCTAAAGCTAATGCAACCGCTAACAGAAGTAACAAGTCTAACAGAGGCCCACTTACTCACGGTAAGGCCGACAGTTATTAGCATGTTAACTCATAAGTTATTAAATAATATTGTGTTATACCTTAATATAGTTTTACTAAAGTGTGAAGATGGTAAAGTGAGACTGTTTAATTTATGAGAACATAGCATTTAGTGGAACCTAATGCTACTTCCTAATATCTTGTAGGCGTTAGAAGAAATAGTGTGTGATTATAGATGCATTCTCATAACTGCAACCCACCTCTCACATGACCCGTCCCGACTCATGATTTAAGAAACCCTGGGCTACAGTATAGGCTACTAAATAAAATGTCCAGTGACACTGGCTTACCCAATGATAAAGATGCATTCATGATAATGCATGAATATACATAGGCTACTCACCGGTGATGGCCAATTCGCATGAGCCAATCAAAATAACAGCTCTTTGCTTAATATTGGCAGGTGTTGAGAAACCATTTGGTAGCTTCTGCAGACAGATTAGTCTTCTCTGTTCAGCAAGAGGCATTTGCTTTTCAAAATAAGTTTTTCCCGCGATTGTGTTTCGACATTAACGAAAGGCCTATAGCTTGCTTTTCACTGACAACCGCAACAATATAATTAGAATACATAGAACAGTTGTGTCCATTGAAGTCAGGACTGGCAGGCGTCTTGAGTGTACTCATGAGTTTACCAGTCAAATTGCCAGGGTTAGAGGTTCCAAGACCCTTCCATGGATTATATTTCTATGGCCACAATGCAACAAGCAGTTTGATATTTGGCGCGCTTGCTGCCCAAATTGCGGCTCTCTGTTGTATTATTATTTTGAATGCTTTTATAAATCTGTACAGACAGGAGTAGGCTAATTATATAATTTTGGGAAATATATTTACATTTATCAGAGGGTGCTGCAGAAACTCCAGCACCCCTATTTCCCGCTCCTATGCTCGCCAGACTCAGGGCGCTCCACCTCCAAGAGGTTGAGCATGATACTGCTACTCCTGCTGCTGCTGCCACCGCTGCCCTTAACACAAGCCAGAGGTCCAACAGACCTAGTCAAGGTAATGGCAATACTGCACGTAGCATGGTGGTCATGCAGTCATAGGATAGCCCATCATTGATGTCAAGAATCGTGTTGTAGGTTAATTGTGGATATCTTGTTTAAAATAACATTTAGCAGAAACTATTTTATGTGCTCAGTTACAGTGTATTTGTATGGTTATTAACTGGTATTAAGATCCGATGAGTGATGAACATTAAGAACAAGTTCCCAGTCACAAGCTATCAAAATGTATAGATGTTGATTCTATTGGCATGGTAAATTAAATGTCCAGATATCTTTTTCAGATAAAACTGAAATATGTATGTACTTCATCAAGGGCAGTTGCATACACAGTGGTAAGACAGCATTTTGCAAAGCATCATTTTATGAATAATCAATGCTTAGAGCTTAATAAACATAAGACTTCAACACCTAACTTTACTCATATTTCAGATAAGTGCTTTAAAGCCCACTCTACCATGCCCTACCAATGGGAGGTGAGGGAGGGACTAAACTGGACAGCTCTACAAGACAACGAGGTGATTGAGAAGGACTATTGCGACCCAGCAAAGACATACAGGTGGGCTCTACGTTTAAGAAGAATGAACTTGAATGGACAGTAACACGTAGGGCTCTTGGTCCATGGTGGGCAAGTTTTGCTAGTTGCTAATATAATGAGTTATTAATGCCATATACACTTCTAGTTAGTGTGATATACAGCTTCCCCTATTGTGATTGCTGATTGTTCGCTGTCTTTTATTCTTTCTTGTCTAGTCGGGGAGTCCAGCCTGTGTGTTTCGATACGATGACCTGCGGTCTGAACAAAGCCCGGCGTCTCTCCACCGTCTCCTCTGTGCTACAGCCTACCTTCATCCTCACCACTGAGTGGGCCTGGTTCTGGGAGGACGAGTTTGGAAACTGGATCCAGTACGCATCAGCAGTGAGTGACGACGAGCACTGTTGAATAGTGATGGTTGAATAGGACAGAGTTCAGTACCTCTTTAAATAGAAAATTATGCAAATAATGCATAACCTCCATGTTTTCTGTCTTGCCCTACAGATCAGTGGACACAGGGCAGCTACCATCACCAGTGAAGACCTGGAGAAGAGGTTCCAGGAAGACAACAAGGCTGTGATAGAGTTCACCGCGGGGTCACAGACCTATGAACTCAGTTTCCCTGGTGAGCACAGATGACGTGATATCCAAGATAAACCAACTGCAACCTTAAAACCATATACACCAAAAATAGTATATTACGAACAGATATGCAGTGATTCTTACAGCTACTATTGTATGTGACAAATTTTGATAATTCTCGATGGAGTCACTATGGTAAAACAGTGACATCTGCATGTGAAGTGAACTGTCTGTTGTTACAACAGCTCTGCTCCTTTTCAGACATGATTCAAAATAACAAGCAGTACAGCACCAAGAAGGTTGTGAGAAGACGGCCTGTGTTTGTCTCTTCAGCTGATGCACAAACTATCAAAACCAGGTAAGATGAAGCTGTGAATGTTTTTTGTATGGATCAATTTGCTCTTGAAATGACTCTCCTGGGGATTGTTCACTCACTTCACCACTAGGCTCCTCGTGTGTTCTCTTGCCTTGAAAGTAGTCTATAGAAGAGGAGTAGCTGACCAGGTGCACGTTTTGATTTTTGCCGTAGCACTATAGCCTCGTACGAACCATCCTGATGACGCAAGCTTACATTCTGTTTCGCAACACGGATACAGTCTGGCAACAACCAGATTCAAACCATTTGAGCACATCCCTCTCCCTCCACCGTACAGCCTGACCAATCAGCGTCCTCTGATAATCTGTGGGGGTGGTTTAGTTAATGATGACAACGAGAAGTGCCTGGAGGTTGGTGTTGATGCTGCTATATCAGCAGTTATATAAGAACTGGAGGGAATAGCTTATTTGAAAGAACAGCAAAAAACTGCATTGAAGGCTTTTCTTGGGGGAGAAGATGTTTTATCGCTCTTCTCCCGACTGGATTCGGCAAGAGCTTGATTTACCAGCTAGCTCCGCTGGTAGGCTGGACAATAGAATAAGTAAATATTCACCCAAGGCTGAAAAACGGCCAAAGGAACATTGGCTGAGCTGGAACACCAGCGCGATGCCATAGCAAATGAATTGAAACAAACCTTCGCTGAGCCTCTTCTGACTGAAGTTGTCACGCCCTGATTTGTTTCACTTGTCCTTGTGATTGTCTCCACGCCTCTCCAGGTGTCGCCCATCTTCCCCATCATCCCCTGTGTATTTATACTTGTGTTCTGTGTTTGTCTGTGTCCATTGCCAGTTTGTCAAGCCAACCAGCATTTTTGTGTCAGCTCCTGCTTTTCTCATCCTCCTGGTTTTTGATCATTGATGTCCTGACCCCGTAAGACCACTCTGCCTGACCCTGAGCCTGCCTGCTGTCCCATACCTTTGCCCCACCTCTGGATTACCAACCTCTGCCTGACCTGACCCTGAGCCTGCCTACCATTCTGTACCTTTGCCCCTGCTGCTGTAATAAACATTGTTACTTTGACACGGTCTGCATCTGGGTCTTACCATGATCCTTGATAGAAGAGATACTTAGAATTCCATTTCCCCTAAATGGCACCAAAAGAAGTATCCCTTTTTATTGTATAAATATTATTTTATAAATAACTCAGTGGTGTCAAGTGTGCTTACATCTGCGCAATGAGCAAGTATAGAAAAATTGCAACTTCTGACTTTTTCTGGTCTAGCTATCGATGACAGCAGAGCTCGCTGACCAGACTTGCATCATTAAAAAGAGATTCTCCTGATTAAAAATTGTGTCCAACGTGAAAAAAATCTAAACATGCACATTGTGAGATATTTGGACAAATAGACAGACATGTCCTTGTAGAATTTCCCCATAGCGAAACAATGGAGCAGCAGCCTCAACAGTAATGTGTAATTTCTGACATTTTAAAGACTAGCGTTTGATGACAGCAGAGCTCGCTACCCAGCCTTACATCATTAGAGGAGATTATAGTGATTTATTATGGTGTCAGACTTGAAAATAATCAATATATACATTTTGTAGATATCTGGCGAAATAGACACCCCTATTTCCCCTATAGGAAACAATGGGACGAGCTCTGAAGTTTTAACTTGCAGCAATTGAGCACAGCATAATACTCTACCCAAACGTATGTACATCATTAGAAAGAATAGATTATCTTAATTAAAATGCTGTAGAACTTCAAAACATCAGAAGACATAAATATATTGATATTTGGTGAAATAGACAGATTTCCCCAAAACAATGGCAGTTTAAAAATTCTAAGAGCAGTCTTTTATTATTCAGGTTACTATTTATCTGCAACCATTTGCCTTTTTTAATTTGTCTTTTTGTTTTGTTTTACATTTTGTGGTTGAACTAGGCCTCTGTGCTAGACAACCAAATGTCTCTTTGCATTTATCTTTAGTGTCACGGCCATTTAAAGGAGTGGACCAAGGTGCAGCGCGATTGGAATACATATTTTTATTCCACGAAGAACACTTAACGAACGAAACGTGAAGCCAACGTAGTGCTCACAGGCAACTAAACATGGACAACTACCCACAAAACAAACATGGAAAATGGCAACCTAAACAGGCTCCCCAATCAGAGACAACGATAAACAGCTGTCTCTGATTGGGAACCCACTCAGGCCACCATAAACCTACAACCCCTAGCCAATACAAAATCCCCATAGATAACAAAAAACCCTAGGCAAGACAAAAAGCCAAAAACTAAACAAACCACCCCTTGTCACACCCTGACCTAACCAAATAATAAAGAAAGCAAATATAACTAAAGTCAGGGCGTGACATTTAGGAATATTTATTGTTCTTCTACATTTCAGAAAAAGGGCTCCGAGCAATCACTCAAATTTCAGAGCTTTACCAGGACACTGGGACAAGGCACAAACTCCTGAAACAGGATACAAGGTATTATATTATAAACAGTACATGCAAGGATGCAAGGAACCTGCTGTTTTAGACCAATGGAGATGACTGTTTGTTTTGTTCCTGGGCAAATAACTGCTCCAATCTGTCCCTACATGGTAGGCTAATGGTGTATAATGACTGTTTCTCTGTCTCCCATCATGTCCCTATCAGAGAATTGATCTTCCGAGCTCGTCAGTGGAGTTTAAGGAGATTCAAGGGCTTTTTCAGAACACCATGAGAGGCTTCAGCATCCACCAAATCGAGAGGATTCAGAACAAAGCCCTTTGGGAAGTCTTTCAGTGGTACGTTCCCTAAGACTACATACACTTTCAATTGACAATCACCTATTGATTGGTCTAGAATAGATGTTTTATTTTTGATTTTTTTACCTTTATTTAACTAGGTAAGCCAGTTAAGAACAAATTCTTATTTACAATGACGGCCTAGCCTAGCCAAACCCGGATGACGCTGGGCCAATTGTGCGCCGCCCTATGGGACTCCCAATCACAGCCGGATGTGATACAGCCTGATGCTCACTTCCTGACTGCACCCACAATAATTGCACATTATACAATATTTCTCTCTCTCGACTAACTTTCTGTCACAAATATAATCTCAAAAGGAAATACAAATAATTTATTTTCAATACATTCTGCACACATACTGATTGCAAGGCAAAGGGATTTATTTGTGTAATTCTGATTGCAAGACAAAGGGATTTATTTGTGTAATTCTGATTGCAAGGCAAAGGGATTTATTTGTGTAATTCTGATTGCAAGGCAAAGGGATTTATTTGTGTAATTCTGATTGCAAGGCAAAGGGATCTCATGAAGAAGAACAACAGAGGGAGGAATGTGACAGAGAAACAGCTTTTCCATGGCACAGACTCCAAATACCTCGATGCTATCTGCCTTAACAACTTTGACTGGCGGATCTGTGGACTAAACGGAACAGCCTATGGGAAAGGTGAGCCATCTCATGTGCTTGTGCTATTACATGTCATTCTAATTATTGACATAAATTAAGATGATATATCGTTGATATAATATATTTTCCTGTGATGAATGATTACTGCTTACCCCTTCATCCCCCTAACATCCAATTTCAGGGAGTTACTTTGCCAGGGATGCCAAATACTCCAACAGCTACACTGGCCAATTAAATACGAGGTCCATGTTTGTCTGTCGTGTGTTGGTGGGAGATTACATCAAAGGGCACTCGAGCTACCTCCGGCCCCCCTCGAAGGACGGAGGGGACACCATCTTCTACGACAGCTGTGTGGATGACGTCAGCAACCCCTCCATCTTTGTGGTGTTTGAGAAGCACCAGGTGTACCCAGAGTACCTCATCCATTATGGTGAGGACGAGGCATGGCCACAAGTCTACCAGCAATACAGTCCAGCTCCTGTACCTGCTCCTGCTCCAGCACCAGCATACAGACCAGCGGCTGCCACAGTGCCTAGACCAGCACCAGCATACAGACCAGCGGCTGCCCCAGTGCCTAGACCAGCACCAGCATACAGACCAGCGCCTAGACCAGCACCAGCATACACACCAAACCTAACCCCTGCACCAACCCCTGCACCTAAACCTGACAACTCCTGTGTCATTAGTTGAGGCTGACTGCGAGGGGGGAATTGTGAACCTTTTGATATTAAACTGAGGCAAAAACATATGCTTTTGTGAATTAGAGAAATGGATTTAGCACTCTGTTAAATGTGTTTGACAAATTACAGATAATCTTGGGATGCACCTTACTATGATTACTAGATGTGCTGTTTTCTGTAATGCAAGCATTTTTTGTAGTGCTACTGACTTTATATAATGGCAAATTGCAAACCTCACAAAATAGTTGTGTACATTATAAGCTTTATACCTTCACAGTACAGTGGTTTTACAGTATCTGCTGATGTGCATCAGTTCAATGGTTGTGCAATTATGGGTTTCATTCATTTTATTAATATAATCCATCTGTTTTCGTTGCATTGATGGGTTCTGACTTCTAAACTTCAAAATATGAAATATCCTTATTCATGTCACTGAGGGAGAGAGGGAAATGCAGAACATTTACATTCAGTCAGAACATGTTATGGTTAGACATCAGGTATCCTATGGAAAGGAGAAGGGCCACAGTCTGGTACAAGTCAACAAGACAGCCGTGAGTTGGGGAGGAGTGAGGAATTTGGGCTGAGGTCAGATGAAGTGAGAAAGAACAGTAATGTCCTGTCTAGCAACAGATCTATTGGCTGTCCAGATGTGTAAGGACGAGACTCCGCATAGGAGGAAGATTTAAATACCAGTGCTTGTGTAAATATGTCTTTGTCTTTCAGTTGTTTGACCCATTGGGTGAATAAACTTGATTTGAGCTTTACTAGTCGTCTATGAGTTTTTACTCCGTTTATTTAGAATCCAACAGTTGGAGCTGCGAGCAGGGTTCACCACGATTTACAGTCGAACTAGAGAGTCCGAATCAGTGAAACGAGCTGGCACAAGAAACAAAGTAGGCACAATTCCTACACCTGTTACCACCAATACTGACATCTTGGGGAGATGAGAATCGTAGGCTGAACAATTATAGGATACGGACCCAGAAAACCTGAGTTTATTCAGTAGGCCCATTGTGTAACAACCGGTCGTAAATATATGGTGTAGGGTAGGTTCCATAAGGATAGGTCCCGAGGAGCTAGTTCTCTGCGAGATCCATGCGTGACGTGTAGGATAGGTCCCTAGTGGGGTATTCCCCTGTGAGATCTGTAAGAGGGACGAAAGTCCCAGCCGCAGTGGCAGTGAGGCATTAGAGTGTATGTACAGTTGAAGTCGGAAGTTTACATACACTTAGGTTGGAGTCATTAAAACTCGTTTTTCAACCACTCCACAAATTTCTTGTTAAAACAAACTATAGTTTTGGCAAGTCGGGATTTTCTTTATTTTTACTATTTTCTACATTGTAGAATAATAGTGAAGACATCAAAACTATGAAATAACACATATGGAATCATGTAGTAACCCAAAAAGTGTTAAACAAATCAAAATATATTTTATATTTGAGATTCTTCAAAGTAGCCACCATTTTCCTTGATAGCTTTGCACACTTTATATAATGGCATATTGTGAACCTCACAACATGAAGTAGTTGTATAAAGCTTATAATGTACACATTTCTAGTACAGTACAGTATTTTTACAGTATCTGCTGATGCGCATTAGTTCAATGTTTGTACGATTAGGGGTTTCCTTCATTTTATGAATATAATCCATCTGTTTTCTTTGCATTAATCACAATTTTGTAAATATTTTGATAAGTATAATTTTGCTGATTGAAGTAGCACTTTATTCATTCTTATGAACACACCAGAATGTAAGTGTAAAGTTATGCACCAAGAATGAAATTAAACCAAGTGATTGTAATTGTAATGATGGGTCGGCTGACGTCACATAAATAATGCGGGCACATTGATGTGGCCGGAAGCCGTACTTTGTTATGATTCTGAGCGGTCAGATAGCTGGTAACAATGACAGGAAGCTGCCGTATGGGGATTTGTAGGTGGTTTGTTTCAGCTAGTTTTATCTTGTGCTTGATACTATGTCTTGTTTTGAGGTGTTTTGACTGATTTCATGTCAATGCTAATATGGCAAAAAAAATCACTAGCTAGCTTATCAACAACTGTCATGATGTATTTGAGAGACAACAAGTGCTCATTGTGAAAATGTATTTAAGTTTTCAATAAACATTTGGAGACATAATAGAGTTAACATGTTGACAACAATCTAAGATAACCCCCTCTGTTTTGCCCCATAGTTGTCAGTTTTGTTGCTAAACAACCAACCCATCTATGAGGACTGCTCCATCTGAGGAGTACCAATATGGCGTACGGTGGCTTCAAAACCTCTCATTGGGCAATACGAATAATCAGCAATCTAGGGTTTATATACATCATTGGTTAAAAAAATAATAATTAAACAAGTGACCGGGTCCAAAGATCTGACCGGGTCCGTTCGAATCCGGGTCTATTTGTCCTCGTTCGGGTCTGGGACCAACGTTTTGGACCTGTGAAGTAGGGCGTCAATTGGGCATGGCAGGGTATGGCTGGTCACCATACCCTACCTAGCTCAACACCAAAAATTTAAAATTGTAAACTAAAGTCATTCCAATCCCAATTAAAAGGAAAATGCAGTTTAGCAGTATTAGAGGTCTGGCTTTAAGAACATGCGAAAGGCTCAGAGCAGGGCGAGAAGGCTGTTTGCCCGGCTAACTGGCTTTAGGACTATGGACAGAGAGAACATCGACGCAGTTCTCCAGAGAACAATGCAGATCTGGAAGACGGCTAGGCAACGTTAACTGTTTGACTTGACGTGTAACTAAACTAGAGCGTTTGACCCCTGTGCTTAGCTATAGTGCGTAGTAGCTAATTGCCGTATGACATGTTTGTAGAATGTTAAGTCCCCTATCGACTGAGGTGGATGAAGCTACTGCAGCCAAGGTGATAATGGCTGGAGTGCATTCGGGTTGTTTTTGCTGTTCTCCTAAATGCATTTGAGAGTTTTTGAATTGTGTAGAAATGCAGTAAATGAGCTGCCATACCCTAGGTTTAGATGAAATGAAGACCTCAACCCCTGTGAGCTTCATCCTCATTCTCCATTGAAGAAATTACAGCTTGATCAGGTTTGTCACTAGGGGGTGCCATCCAACCAACTATGTGGGTTTCATACTGTACTGCTCTGAAGGAGGGCCCCATCAATAGTTATATATCTTGTCCCATAATAAGTATCATATCTTCTCTTGCTGCGAAAGGTTGCCTCCATGCTGATTTAAAATAGTTGCCTACACAGCTGTCTAGAACAATGTGGACAACATTTTACATAACATAAGTCCAATTTTTGTTAACTGTCGCTGTCAAATACTTTATAGTCCTGACATGGATTTTTACAGGCAAATGACAGTCAATGCTGTTTTAAAATACTGTATGTGGCGACTTCAACAAAGCCCAACAATAAGATAAGATAGAAATCGGTAGAAATGAATGGCACTTAGCCCAAAGGCCGACAGATGGCGATATAATGGACTCAGTTTCGTTAGTTTCGTTTTTACCTAAAGTTTACCAGAAATAGAAATTGAAAGTGATGCTGCGGTAGTCGTGTCAAGTCGCGTCTTTTCCATATTATATTTTCCCAAGGCTGTGGATAGTCAATGAGATCGATAAAGTAAGTGAAATCTTTGCTTAAAACAAATATATATCAAGCTACATGCAGTGTTTTGGATTCACATAAATTGCACCCCTAATGTTAGCCGTGTTTATCAAAGTTGAGTAAACTCAGCTATGTACAAATGTATGATGACGATCCAGTTATTAATTTTATATTTCACTCACAGGGAGGTGGACCCCTTGTACTTCTTAACTCAACAACAGTAGTCCAACAATAGATAAGCTAAAACGATAGCCCTGATGTCACGAAGTGTCTCAATGTTCTACCGAAGTTGGAGTCTACCTATCGGGAGTAGGTCACAAGGTACGGGCTTGGACTGAATGCATATGGTGGAAAGTAGATACTGAAACGAGCCAATGGGCTGGTTATTTTTCCCTGATCACGGGACCTGTTTTACACTTTCCCTATTACTGAACCCTACTGAGCCGCTATAGGGCTTTGACTTTTCCCTCTTCCTGATCACATGGCCAGGAAGAAATTCTGACCATAATCAGCAGTAGCATCACTGCAATTTACACCACACACTTTGCATTGATCAATATGGACACAAGCACAGGAGGCTGCTGAGTGAATTAAATGGCATCAAACACACGGAAACCATATATTTACCATATATTTGATGTATTTGATACCATTCCACTAACTCTGCTGCAGCAATTACCATGAGCCGGTCCATCCCAAATTAAGGTGCCAACAGCCTCCTGTGAGACATAATACATTATTATTACTTAACTGTCTGGATAGAATTGAGGCATGCAGCTATGTTCTGATCATATTGATGCCCATAGGCCTAAGGGGTCTACTGAACTATGGCCTGTCATGCTGTGTGAATGCTCTGCTGCAGTCCTTCTCTGCCACCTGGGAACTGGTAGATCTTCTAGAAGGGTAAGCCAGGTGGCAGGTTACAATACTTCGCTATTAAGAATCAACATGTAACAAAGACATTAGTTAGCTTACTGGTAGTTATCAGGCTGCTTGTGGGAAAGCATTGAGTGCTGGGAATGTTGTGTCCTTAGGTGGAACCCAGTTGACAAGGAGAGTGTCCCTCTGTATCTGAGGAAGGTGCTAATAGCCATGCAGAGTGACCAATCCCAGCCGGCTCCTCATAAAGACTTCCTGCACTGCCTGGACAGAAATTACATCCGCAGTATGAGTAGTCTACGTGTCATTACATGGAAAAAAAGCAACGACAATTATGAATTACAAAGAATATCATTTTTCTGTCTGCAACTTTAACACTGACAAGAATGTGTTTCTCAGACCATGTTCAGCAGGATGCAGATGAGGTATTCCTCTCCATTTTAAACCTCATCCAACAACAGATGAGTGACAAGGCCTTGGTATGTACTACTTAAATTGACATAATATTAGCTCAACTAAAAAAGAACAAGGACACCCAACAAAAAGCATGTTGGAGATGATACGATAGGAAGCTTCTCTGTCTGTGTTCTCCATCCCCAGGCTCAGGAGATTCAGTCTCTGTACAAGGTTACCATGGAGACATACCTTCAGTGTCTAGAATGTACATACGTCGAAACTGGGAACAGCTTTCTGCTCAGCCTCCCCATGCACATAAGGGAGAGCCACAACTCCCTGGTGAGGGTTCCCTCAAACTTGGCAAAAGTTTCCTCTAATATTGGGATTCTATTCAAAGTACTTAGCACTGAATGTTACATTGCTCTATTTGATAGCTGTCAAAGGGAGGATGTGGTTTGTTAAAATTGAACATTTAGTCTGTCTTTCCTATTCTGCGGTCTTCCAGGAGGACTGTATGCGGTTTTTCTTCAAGCTTCAGGAGCTACGGGATGGAGATAAGTGCTACTGTGAAAGGTGTGGAGAGAAGACGCCATCCAAACAGGTCAGTTCTTTCTAACTGAAGGGATGTTCCATTGTAGAGACTGTTGTGATTTGCCTCTTCACTGAATTACTCTATTTTGTTCTTTCTTATGCAGGGCTTCAAGCTCATCTCCCTGCCCCCTGTCTTGTGTCTTCACCTGAAGAGATTCCGTCATTCCCATGGTTACACCAGGAAACTACACTGCAAAGTCACCTTCCCAGAAACCCTGAACATTTCTGAGATCTTGACAGCAGAGGCACTGTCAGAAAGTTATGTACAGGTAGATAGGCATATGTTTACAATTTTTGTTTGAGGTATGCTAATATACAACATTATGCACATAAAACAATTACACATGGGCCTATATAAACACAATTACATTTTATCACACATCATTGGAGGGAAATAGTACAGCTGTACTGACAGACATCAAATTGTATTTGTTCTTTCTTTCAGAGTGACAGCCAGTACAGTTTGTGTGCAGTCATAGTGCACTCCGGCGATGCCATGTTTGGACACTACACAGCATACGTTCGTCACAAGGACCAGAGCTGGTACTACGCTAATGATCGTTATGTACGGCAGGTAAGAGAAAATGAGTGGAAGAATGTTTACACCACTCAGCAAGTTTGTATTATACCTATACGATTTTTTGGTATCATTAAAAGTAACATAACATTTGCACAAACACAGGTTAGCTGGAAGGAAGTACAGAACACCTATGGAGGAAGTCTGGGGTAAGGTTTTAACACAAAATTACTTCTCTTTAGAATGGCGACAACTCTCAGTATTATCCTCGGTCAATTCTGGGGGGGAAATGGCATCAGTTGACAGGTGTCTTATCCTTTGTTAACAGAGAAGACACAGCATATATGCTGCTCTACCGACGAACCCCAGAGGGAAAGCAACAGGAGGGGTCCTCGGGCTGACGGAGCTAAAGGAATGAAGGGTGGAGACTGGAGACCGTAGGAATCAAGGACCAAACACAAAGTGCACAACTACCTATTGGAGGGGTGTTGTCTTCATGTAGCATTGGGGATGTCCTTTATCTTGATGATTTTCACTTTAAAATGATGGTTAATGGGTCATTGTTTATGTGCAATTACATGGATTTGTTTAAGTATATTTGGTGCGGTGTGTATATGTTTTGAGGTTTTGTTTATGCTGGATACATTGGACATTCATAGGGCGTTACTGAGCTTAGCCAATAGGTGGAGGCAAAGACCCTTCACCCTGTCATTAGTACAGTCATCTTGTAAGCCCCAGAGACCACAGGTTCTGAAACCGTTCTGAAACCACTATAAGACGGGTGGTTTGAAGAGAGTGCTGAGTTGAGGTATTCTGGGGGAAAACCTGAAAAAGGCCATTGACTCATTAGTGATAATATTTGCCTGACATGGAAAACATGTGACTCACCTTGTTTCAGAACAATTGGTTTATACAGTAGTTACCGGTACTCTGTTCTGTTTCGATTTCACTACAGATATAAGGCTGTCAACAGAGAATTAAACGGTCGTTTTCCCAGCTAGCACCTGAAAATGCATTGCGTCTTTTTCCAGTTACTGATATGAGCCCTGCAAGACCTAAAACACCCATCGTATGTGCCACAGGCTCTCTCAATACTCATACTTAAATGTGGTTTGGAATGACATGCATTGAAATTTTATGTTCTTGTATAATCTTCTCTGTTCTGTTATTTTCTTATCTTCTATTTTCTTCTATTCTCATTTGCCTGTCATCTTTCTCTCAGAAAAGGAGAGTGATGCACAGATAGAATATCTCCAATCCACCTATTCCTTCTCAACATACTTTACAGTACATGTACAACTGGTATAGGCTGTCTGTCTGGGGAATCTCACACATAGTTAATAAAAACTGTTCCCACTACCTTAGCCAAGACACTGAGGACCAGTTGAAATGGTGTCCGTGTGCTCGCAGCCTGCCTCGCGCTGACAGAATGGAAGACGTCTGCACGGTGCCACAGGTAGTAGCCTACGTGGGCATCTCCCACCCACAGTCAGCGGACAGTAGCGGAGTAATACATTCAGTATGTACAGTGGTGATGTACAGCGCTTTTTACTGGCGTGTCACTGTTCCTTTTAGATGTTGCATTTCTAGAGTTGACGCTCGAATCTACTCTCGACACTACAGAAATGTAACAGTTTTGTAACTAAGTCTTAAACCTCACTCTTGATTGGCAGATATATATTTTCGGGCTGCCCTCTATAAATGCTACTCTGTTTTTGAATCAAATCCAATTAAAAGTCATTTTTCACATGCTTCGTAAACAACAGGTGAAATTCTTACTTACTTTCCAACAATGCCAATAGAAAAATAATAACATGAGGAATAAACTGAAAAATAATAGATATTTGACTTTGATAGTTGAATTAACAGTTTTGAATTTCAGTACTTACAGCAGTAAGACAATGACATAGAACAATGCGTCCAAAATAATTCTGAACTTGGAGTTAGTTGATAGACCTCTTTCTCTTCTATTATAGTTGTAAATTAATTATTGATGCCCAGTTACAATGAGGCCAACACTAACCAGCTGTTATTGCGTGAATGTCCCCTTATAGTCACAGGATGGCTGGCGTGTGCCACAATTTTCACTCAAGGAGAACACCTGCCGTAACGCACCCCTCCATACCCCACCATGTGGCTCCAGTGTACGCTTAACCTACCTTAACATAGGCGACACATTAGCTCCTATTCATACGTGTGGCACACGCTACATGTCTGCACCACCATTGTTGAGCCTCCCAGTCTGTCGTCTGTCCTTTGTACTGTCATTACCCACCTGGACAGTGGACACCTTATGGGAGGCACCTTATGAACCGTTCTTGTATTTGGAAGGTTTTCAGTCGGTCTGGATTGGTTACTGTATTGTGTTTACAGGATCTCCTCTTCTAGGTCTTGGCAAGGTGACTTATCTCTGCCCATAACAGTTCTTGACATGCCAAGAGCGAGGGAAGAGACTAAACTAGCATGTGGGCCAGCTGAACTCATTGCCTGACCACAGTGTCATCTAGGTCAGAGGTTCCCAAACTTTTCACTCAGATCCCCCTTTGTATGGGCACAAGCACTGTTCATGACACAAACTGTTCACAGCCCTCTTGTTGGCAGAGAGAACATTTTGCAGGTTTAAAGATTATTTCCTGCAATTCTACACATTTTGTCACAGGGTTCAGAGAACATTTAGCCGTTTTCAGAGCAAATTTTGTTGCAATTCTATATATTTTGCCATGTATTGGTGGGATATTTGAGTGACTCGAACATTACTACAAAATCTATGGGCTAGAAAACCTAGCTAAAAAAACTTTAGCTGACATGGGCTAGTTGATCTGGACATTTCTGACAAGTAATAAATAGCTCTCTAAGGTATGAAATGACTGGCATGACAAGAGGAAAACTGATGATGTACTACCCAATTTTGAAAGTGTACCTTGTGCATTCTTTCTACTATTACAACTTTCAAGAGTACGTTGAGAGCCGGACTGAGTTCCCCCCCAAAACTGATCTAGGTGATGATATTCTACAGGCTTTGCAGTGTGGCAGCACTCAAGTGCTAGTGTTGTCTTTGGACAAGGTTTCCTAATGCTTTGGGTTCTTTGTTTATGTCTGTGTACCAGTTACTAGGAGAGTGTGGATGGTTTATGGTGGATTTCAGGAGCTCAGGTCAGTGGTTTGCTTGAGAATGTGAGTGAATCTTTGTGACATATCCCTACCCAACCCAGTATTCCGTCTGTCTTGCCAAAGATGGCAGTTTCGGAATTCAACATGGCTTCCTTTGGGCATTTCTCACTGCTTTCATCCACTTAGTAGCTGTGAAAGAGGGGTGTTACATCACTGGTGTCATCCGTCCGATCTTCCTTCCTCTTGAGCAATGTTTACTGCACAGTATATGCTGTTGTGCAGAGGATTCCATTCACAAAAATGGCAATTGATTTTGAGGGCTTAGTAGTCTCCTGCAACATTTTCTAATTATTCAGAGGACAATGAATGTCTTAGGATCGAGAGACAAACCATCCCTTTGTGTTGCCTTTGCAGTCACCATCTCGTATCTAAAATCAGGACATTGCCAATGGTGTTAGTTAGAATAGTTTGATTTACTGCTGAATTTTCACCTACTTCACCATGAAGAAAAGCCTATGTTCCTCCATATGTCCAATGACAACTACTTCAATCTCTGATTTCCACCCTGTCATGACTAGGCCTACTCTTCTATTTTAATCTCAGTCAACCTATCATCTTGAAATCTCTAGCTTATCTACCGGCTGTCGTGGTTATGTAATAGGTTTTCAAAGAGGAAATGATTCTGCTTCGCTCTCCGTGTTGAGTGTGCAGACCCTGGTGTCCATGGTGAAGTGAGGATGTAAATAATAACAAACAAGAACTGAATGTGAATGTCTTTTGCATCACTTTGATATTTCCATGCGTATCAATGTAGAATAATATAATGGAATGTAGCACTGAATCACTATCCCCTTGTTGTCTCTTGAAAAGTAAAGGTGCATGATTCTGACCTGCCACGATAGGTTTATCAAAAGTTCTTGCTGTGTACCGTCTAGTGGTAAATGTAGACCAACGCCTAATTCTTGTTAGATGGTCTTCCATCTGCTGAGCAGTGAGACATCCATCTGTCAGTTCATTGTGGAGGTATCCCTGTGATGTACTTTGATTGGTGGCCTGTGACACTTCACCTTTGCTTCTAGGGTCATGACCCTTGACTCATATTGATGTCAACACTGACTGACTGTGAATGCAGGCATGTGTTCCTACGATACTCTGGCTAAATGGTATTCCTAATAGTCCTAGGTTCCTACCAGTAACCCTTGTCTAAGATTCACTCATACATTAAACTGTCTGGAAACAGTGGAATCTTTTCTCTGGTCATATATAGGCTGCCGTGCTTCAGCTTTCCCCTTCTGAGTTCATAAAATATATCCTCTCCAGAGGGAGTCTGGACCTCATGAAGTTTACCTCTCCCCTCGGTCAGCTTTGCTCCCTATGAGTCTAGTTGGCGTGAGGGTCGTAAAACTAAAACTGTACATCTGCTGTGTTTTCTAAGAGGATGTTGTATCATATGTCTGACCACCATAACTAAAGATTCAAAGACTGAGGGAGGTGTGGTTTGGATTTGGTTCGCTTTGTGTTGTTGTCACCCAGGAAATGAACTCAGACAATCTTATCTTCTTCAGAACGTTGGCTAACAGCTAACATGATATGATGTCCCAATCTCTATTCATTCAACCTCTATTACTACCCCTCTGTTAGCACCTTATCTTCGTTAGTTGTCAAACTGGGATTCCAGGCCAGATCAGTAATCGGTCTCACTCCGTGAGATAGGCCTTCTCAGGTTACAGGGGAGAAACGGTCCTCTCTGTTGTCTTCACACAGGGCCCTTATAGCTGTCTCTGCCTGTGCATGCCATCGCAAAGCCTCTGTCTTCTCTTGCTCCAACATGTACAGCGGCATTCAATGGTTCCCACGCTTACAGTGACTTTTTATTTTGGCTGGTATTGCAAATGATTGCAAATGTTTAGATTCCTCTCAAGTATACTTTGAGAATGTGGGTTTCTTGTCCAAGCAGTTACTCATGGCTCATGTAGCCTATCTAATTTAACAACATTCATATCGGAAGAGCAGTATGCTGCCATATCATGTCAGGAAATAGGTGCATCGGTTTAGGAATTACATCACAAATTACTGTTATGCAGAGAACAGGGAGAGTCCACTTTCTGCAGGCTATGATATAACGACTTTTAATTAATTTATGCAGCGATTGTAACCCAAGCATGCAGGAACATATGGAATTAGAACCTCAGGCTAAACGGCTGTCTCATCATTCCAAGCTCTGGGCTGAAGTGATAAGTCCACAGCACAGTGTTGTATCTGCTCCTGACACATTTGGGGTGTGTCCCAAAACACCCTGTTCTCTATTCCCAAAGGGATCTGGTCAAAAGAAGTGCATTATATTGAGAATAGGGTGCCATTTGGGATGCTACCCTTAGATAGTGATCGTGTTGAGTGTGCTATGTGTGCAATCAGTTCTCTCATCAGCAGAAAAGTTAATGATTTGTGCAGGGGGGCATATGGGGAGAGGCTCTTGTGACACAAACTGAAACTGGCCTGCGCAAACATACTTTTTTGCCTCTCTGCTTGTGCCCCTTTACCATGTTTAAACATTGATCCAGACTGTATGTACTGTTCATTTGCTAAGGATTGTGGGCTTGGCTCCTTCGAGTCGAGGTATCAACTGTCAAACCTCTTTGACCTGTTCTCTTCTTCAGCCACTCCTATTTCCGGACAAAGGCCCTCTAATGCAGGTAGCTGGTGTTGGCATTCCGGCTGCATTCCTACCTTGGAGAAGTTGCTGGGATCTGGAGGAAAAATGCATGAAAACAAAGGCAGACTCTCATTCACAGGGTTTAAAGTTCTGTGGGAAAATATGGGCAGGACAGGAGGTGGATGGCAGTGGAATGTGAACCATGGCATAGCTCACCAGTTACTATGACAGTGACACACACAGTCTTGCAGACTGATAGGGTGGAGGTCCATAGAGGGAGAAAGGCAGCTATATAATAGGATGTGGTCTTAGTCAAGAGGACAGAGCAGAGTTCTTTTTTTAACATTGAGGCCTAGACTGTCGTTTTAGATCTTCCTTTGTAGTCATGTTTGGAGACATTCAACAAACCATCAATCTATCATGAGCCATGATTGACAGAGATTGGCCGAGGGGACTTCTGATTATGAGGTAATTTCCTCTTAACCCCAGACCAGACTGTCCTATGGGTCTTCTTAATGGTGTCCTCCTCCTTAAGATGAGGAGGATTTTGAACATAGCATAGCATACGAATGATCAGTCTTCTGTTGAGCTAAGTTACATTGTCTGAAGCCTTACATCGTTCTATGGTAGCCAGGCTAGTTCTACCACACACGATCACACTTTTTGAGGAGTGAGACAAGGAGAGTTCAAGGTTGAGTAAGGTTTGTTAAGGTTCTGACCTCACCTTACTCCAACTACTATGACCCTCCTCTGAGCTGTATCTGAGCAGTGGTCTGTGAAGATTAAGAGAGGAATTTCCATCAAAGTGCTCCACTCTACTCTCAGCAGAAGAGGAGCCCAGATGCTCTCGAAAAAATAATTTTCAACTTAAGAGGAAGTGAAATGAGTTGGACAGTGGCCAAATTTTGTCAAATGGTCGCTGTCACGTACCTTTGAATGCTTCGGCCCCCAAAAAAACATTCCCTCAGTGAAAGTTCTGTGTCAATCATGAGAAGCTTCCTACTTCTGAGGATGAGCAACATTGGGCTTAACCTGATGTCACACAGGAAGATTGATAAACATCCTGAATGTAATCTGTTGATGAACACCCCAGTCATTTTCAAATGTAATCTTGTTTAGAACTTTCTCTTGTCTTAACCTGCCATCTGTTCATCTTGTTTTATGTATGTCTTGGTTGGTTCTTCTTACACACAGATATCATGATGTGCATTCTTGTCTTGCAGTTTCTGAGACCTTCAGGCCACTGCTATATTTAAATGAACACTCCACCCAAAAACTATATTTTGGTATTAGTTTCATTAGTCCATTCTTGACATAGTCACAACATGTTGTGTTTGTCAGCAATCACATTTTCAAGATATGTAACTTTCAAAATACAGAAATCATCGGCGTAGGATATATTTTGAATCATATGAAGCTGTGTTTTGCATCATACGAAGCTGTGTTTTGCATCATACGAAGCTGTGTTTTGCATCATATGAAGCTGTGTTTTGCATCATATGATGCAAAATGCATCATACGCGGATGATTTCTGTATTTTGAAAGTTACATATCTTGAAAATGTGATCGCTGACAAACAAAACATGTTGGGACTATGTCAAGAATGGACTAATGAAACAAATACCGGAGTTTCCCTGTCATATAAGACTACATAACAGTCATTGGAAGTCACTGCACCAGCAGTATTTTTTTTACTATTTCCATTACACGCCTAAATAGTGCAAAACAAATATTTCTTTCTTAGAGCGGGGTTATAGAAAGAGCCTATACTCCTGGTGGGGAGTGTGTGGTTGGAGAGTTCTGGTTGAATTACATGGGGAAATGAAAGGAGGCCTGCTGTAACCCACAGGTCCATTCTGGGAGGGGAGACAGCCTCTGATGTGGCTTTATAACATTTCCTAAAAAGCGCAAAGCCCTCTGGGATGATACCAAAACCAGTCATCAATGGAGTGGTGTGCGCGTGTGTGTGTGCCTCAATATGCTGTATTGTTCATCCTTCCTTTGATACCTGAAGACACAGTTGGCTATCTGTGGCTTTCCACACACAAAAAATGATGTCCTCCAGAGCCCTAGAAGAAAGAGGCCAGGGGAGCACACACTATCAGTCAGTTGTTTTCTCTCCTTTACACAGTGTTGTGTCTTCAGGGGTGTGGTTCATTAGAGCTGAAGCCCTCTATAGAGGTCCTGCCTTGGAGGCATTTTGTGCTTTCTCACAGCTATGACATCAGTCATGCACACCCATCTGTAGCCTGGGTTGTTATCTGAGACAGCTGGTGCACTAATATCTACTGTCGCCGTGTTTGTAATTCAATTCTTACACAACCTTTGATTTTCCACCGCAAAGTGACACAAGCACCTTTTAATATTGAGGAAATATGAATTCTGTATTAGAAGTCTGTGTTTCTGCAGTTTGTACAGTCAAATCCTCCTTGTTTTAAGTCTTCGGTTCCTTTACTGTGCCTGTGTGAGGCACATTCATTTGGCTTGAGACCCAGCCCTCTCTAGTCCAAACCCCCGCTCATCTGCAGTCTGTTATGGCGGACCGGGGATGACATCATGCTCGTCTTGGAGAGAGCAGTTGCTGGTAATTGGCGCGCTCTACTCCACCAGCGATGCGGGCCAAATGGAACACACACGGCGGAGCCAGGCAATGCAAGTCAGATGCACTGCTGGGTTTTTCCAGAGTGGCTGACTTGACTGGGGCCACAGAGAGAGCCAGATACAAGAGGCCTCCGAGAGGGGGCTGCTCCAACTGTAAATGTCAGAAATGAATGAAGGGGCCTCAACCTAAAATTGAATCTGATATAATGCGCCCCAGGCTAGCCCAGACGTTTGATCTGATTCACAATGCAGCGCTGTCGTCGACGTCTAAGGGGATAGAGCTGTGCCTATTCTGGATGTTATGACATGGCAGAAAGTATTTTCATGTGTTCTTGGATGCGTATGTAGAATCAGAGCTAGGCCTACATCATTGAGTGCACATCTACCCACACCGTTTTCAATTGAAGTAGCATTGAGGCTCTGTACCTCTGGAGATCTCTTTGGTCAATAGGCCTATAATGGTGTGCGATATTAAAATCAACCCTCTGTATCGCCGTTTCAAAGCGGCTGCAAACGTCTTAACGACGTGCAGGGAGCAGGTTTTTGTATCTTTGGTCTTTATAATACAAAGGTCCACGAGAAGTTCATTCACCGCTTATTCTGAAACCCTTAGCGCATGTTTGGTGATGGTAGGAAGATTACACATCTGGAAATAAGACAATAACATGCAGCCATTTTTTGTGGCAATGTGAACTGAGGCGAATTGGCTACAGTGAATATGTGAAAAAAGCATGCTTTTGCCCTCTCGTTGGCCAGCCATCCACCTCTGTCTTGCAAAGGATCCTATTTGTTTGTACAGAGAGCTTTCACCATGTTTCCTGCTATGTGGTTGTTGAAGGAAACACCAGAGGCGAGGCATGTTGATTCTGTGATATTGTTGTTTGTAGAAATGTTGCATAAGCTTCCTCCTCATCTTTGTTGTTATCTGTAGATGTTGTGAGAACATGTTCGCTGGAGTTGGCATGTATGGGAAAACCCCTAGAGTATGACAAACAAGTAAGGGCAGAGCTGAGCGTGTTGGCACGTGCCCGTCTCCCGCCTTCTCACCCACGTTTGAGAGCGCTGGTGCCCCATATATTTATACGAGACAGTCTGGGTGGTGAATGGAGGGCAGGGCGAGAGGCTCAGCGTGCCTCGCAGGTGGTGAGAAGAGATCATCACAGTTCCTGTCAAGAACAAAGTGGAACTCTGTGTGTCTGTGGGTGAAGAGCAGAGTATGCAGAACTGTCAGAGGAAGTGCCCATGCAGACTTAGCATTGGGCAGATGCCTCACTGACTATCAAAATGAGATGTGTACTGTAGAGTGGTTGTTGCAATAGCCAGGCCTTGAATTTGTTAATGCATCACATAAGTGGGTATCTTAGGCAAGATAGTGCTGTAATTTCTTTGTCTTTACAGTCACCACCTTTTTAATTAATTTCCATTAAAGTGAAGAAATCTTTGAATCACACTTCATGTAAGATACATTTTTTTTTTTAAATATATAAGCTATTCCTGATTATAATTTATTCTCTGTGGACTGTGTTGGGAAATGCATGCTAGTTTTAGTTTGGCTGGTGTACGCCGTTGCAGTGATGACCTAGCATCCTGACTTCCTGTGACAAGTCATCTTAGGACAGGAAGTGCAGCTTGTGAATGGTGACCCAGCTAGCTCCAGTCAAAGCCTATCTCATGACACTGCCTATTGGCTTGACTGTGAGAAAAGATGTTTCCAGTACGGCTGAAGCGTCTTTCCTTTTCTTCTACAGGAACTCACTGCCGAGGCATTTCTTCCAGCACACCCTCTCCCAACTGGTGAGCTAGCGGTCGAGGCAGCAACAGTGCCTGAGGGAGGAAATTATTGTAGCATATGGGAATGCGTTATCACTCCTCTTTGCCCCAGTAGATCCCTCGTGCTTCATACTGTACGCCACACTTGGTAGAACCTTATCAGTTAAGATGTGAAGAAACACATTTTACGGCTCTGACCGAATGACATGTTTTCTTTCTGTCCGACCTCTTGATGTGAATTGTTCCTGATGTGTACTGTCAGCCAATGTCTATTCTAAGGTCATGTATATAGAAAGGTGTTTGCCAAATGTCATGTTGGTTCTTGTTGTTAGCTGGCACACAGTGGAAAGTGGCTGTATCATGTTCCCCTTGTATGTACCATTCTCTTGAGGAAGCAGACACAGCTGGGTAGTGATACCTCGGTTGTTCTTCTTCCCATTTTAACAGTCAGATTGAAAGCAGGTCACAGTGTACACTGTCATAGCCCGTTTGTCCACTTATATGGCTGCCTGTATGTCTGTCTGCTTACCGGTAGGTGCGTTGTCACCTGACTTCCTTTGCTTGTGTCATGTTGACTTGACCTCTTAAATGCACTATAGTGCTGCATGGAAGAATGGGTCATGCTGTTCAATGCAACTTCCTACCTAAAGCTGCAGCAGCCCCCCAACTATGTGTTTGTGGGAACTGGGAAAATCCACAGGACCTTCATAGGCACCCTAGTGTGTACCTACTGGGCACAGATGTCATTTAAACATCTACTTTGATTTACATTTGGTTGGGTTGTCAACTAACGGGAATTCAATGTGAAATCAACAAAGAATGTCACCATGTCATTGGCATATTTTCCAGCACACCCTCTCCCAACTGGTGAGCTAGCTGTCGAGGCAGCAACAGTGCCTGAGGGAGGAAATTATTGTAGCATATGGGAATGCGTTATCACTCCTCTTTGCCCCAGTAGATCCCTCGTGCTTCATACTGTACGCCACACTTGGTAGAACCTTATCAGTTAAGATGTGAAGAAACACATTTTACGGCTCTGACCGAATGACATGTTTTCTTTCTGTCCGACCTCTTGATGTGAATTGTTCCTGATGTGTACTGTCAGCCAATGTCTATTTATTTTCTTTCTTTGTAGAAATTATACAATTAATACAATAACACAATTATTCATTGTAGAATAATAGTGAAGACATCAAAACTATGAAATAACACATATGGAATCATGTAGTAACCAAAAAAGTGCTAAACAAATCAACATATATTTTAGATTTTAGATTCTTCAAAGTAGCCACCCTTTGCCTTTGTGACAGCTTTACACACTGTTGACATTTTCTCAACCAGCTTTGTGAGGTAGTCACCTGGAATGCATTTCAATGAACAAGTGTGCCTTGTTAAAAGTTAATTTGTGGAATTTCTTTCCTTCTTAATCCGTTTGAGCGAATCAGTTGTGTTGTGACAAGGTATGAGTGGTATACAGAAGATAGCCCTATTTGGTAAAAGACCAAGTCCATATTATGGCAAGAACAGCTCAAATAAGCATAGAGAAACGACAGTCCATCATTACTTTAATACACGAAGGTCAGTCAATGCGGAACATTTCAAGAAAGTTTTTTCAAGTGCAGTCACAAAAACCATCAAGCGCTATGATGACACTGGCTCTCATGAGGACGTCCAGAGGAAAGGAAGACCCAGAGTTACCTCTGCTGCAGAGGATAAGTTCTTTAGAGTTACCAGCCTCAGAAATTGGAGCCCAAATAAATGCTTCACAGATTTAAAGTAACAGACACATCTCAACATCAACTGTTCAGAGGAGACTGTGTGAATCAGGCCTTCGTGGTCTAATTGCTGCAAAGAAACCACTACTAAAGTACACCAATAAGAAGAAGAGACTTGCTTCGACCAAGAATCACGAGCAATGGACATTAGACCGGTGGATATCTGTCCTTTGGTCTGATGAGTCCAAATTTGAGATTTTTGTTTCCAACCGCCATGGTTCGTAAGACACAGAGTAGGTGAACGGATGATATCTGCATGTGTGGGTAGTGTGGAGGAGGTGTGATGGTGTGGAGTTGTTTTGCTGGTGACACTCTGGGATTTATTTAGAATTCAAGGCACACTTAACCAGCATGGCTACCACAGCATTCTGCAGAGATACTCCCTCCCATCTGGTTTGCGCTTAGTGGGACTATTATTTATTTTTCAACAAGACAATGACCCAACACACCTCCAGGCTGTGTAAGGGATATTAGGCCAAGACGGGGTGTGATGGAGTGCTGCATCAGATAACCTGGCCTCCACAATCATCCGTCCTCAACCCAATTGAGATGGTTTGGTATGAAGGAAAAGCAGCCAACAAGTGCTCAACATATGTGGGAACTCCTTCAAGACTGTTGGAAAAGCATTCCAGGTGAAGCTGGTTGAGAAAATGCCAAGAGTGTGCAAAGCTGTGTGTGCAAAGAATCTCACATCTCAAATATATTTTGATTTGTTTAAACACTTTTTTGGTTACTACATGATTCCATATGTGTTATTTCATAGTTGTGATGTAGAAAATAAAGAAAAACCCTTGAATGTGTAGGTGTGTCCAAACTTTTGACTGGTACTGTATATTGAAATGTGTTTGCCAAATGTCATGTTGGTTCTTGTTGTTAGCCGGCACACAGTGGAAAGTGGCAGACACAGCGGGGTAGTGATACCTCTGTTCTTCTTCCCTTTTTAACAGATTGCAAGCAGGTCACAGTGTAGACTAATAGCCTGTTTGTTTTGGGGAACTGGGAATCTCCACAGGACCCCATATTCACACTAGTGTGTACTCACTGGGCACAGACATCATTTCAACATCTTGAGTTGTCAACTAACGTGAATTTATTAACGTGAATTCAACAAAAATGTTAGTTTTTCAAGACCAATCAGTTTTCCATGATGATTCAATGTCATCACATTGCAGTTGTTGTTTTTTTATGATGTGGAAACAATGTTAATTCAACCAGTTGTTATCCCAGTGGGTATACCCTGGGCCTACAAACACACACTCAGTTTCCACACCCAGGAGTAGTGGTCTCAGAAGGAATGACTACCATGACAGCAAAGGACATGGAGAAAAGAGCCACACCTTCAATGCTCTGTCATGTCTACAAACATCTCAGTTTGGATAATCACTCCTCCCACACTGTGCATTGCAGAGATTCCTGAAAATCTTTGGTCTCTTTACCAAGACTTCAATTTGATTAGTTTGAAATGAAAATGTACTGTTGCATTGTGTTCAGTTTCATTGCTCAATGTTTTATCCAGTTGCTCAGTTTTGTGCATTGTGCAAGATAGAATAAGTCCTCCGTTATTTTCCCCCATTGAAAGTCCTCCTCCTTCTCCCTGGGAGTATTTATGTATACCAGGGCTAACCATAAAGAGAGCCTCCCTTTGCCTTAATTTCCTCAGTGACAGTGGGAATCCTGACCAAGGGCCTGAGCTCCAGCACAGCCATCGCTCCAACCATAACATATGCCTCATTACTTCCTGTTATGGATGCTTACATAAGGCTTCGGAAACACAGACATCTAAGGTCGTCCAATTCCAAAAACAGCCAGGACACTTTCTCTGTATTTGGCATCAATGAGAGTTCCAATAGGTTTATTGTTCTGTAACCCAACCTTGCTTTTTCTTAGCAAGACATTCCCCAGATTATAGAATTACAGTATGTGCATCACTGTGTAAATTGATGACGGCAGGTGGATAAAGCAAGATTTTTGATTACGATTTGTTTACATGGCTTTAGTCTGACATAGAATAATGGAAAAATTCAGCTTCCAGTTTGTTTTATAAACATTGGATATGTCACATTCATCATTCCTAGAAATGAAAAGGCTACAACGATCTGAGTGCACTGTATTTCTGATGGATTTGATAGATGGGCACCATCCAACAGTGCGCTATGTAGGTCAGTGTGATGGCCTGATGGGCCGTTTTCCCAGTCCGGAAGACCACGGAGGATCCAAAGCGATGGGGGCCAAAACTGGACGAGTGATCCCCAGGGATGTGGCCTTGGTCCTGGGAAATGGTGGCCCAGGGTGAGCCTGGAGCATCGCAGCAAAGCCTCGGCAGCACTGTGAACCTCGCTTTCTCCTCTCACACAAGTGGACCGGCTGGTGTGGGGCTTGACATTGGAATAATAAGGTTTAAGGGGAAAAAGACTCTGGGCCTCTATTCTTCTTCCCAGAGTTTCGGTGGGAAGAATCGATGACTTCCTCTCGTTTGACCTCAGGGATGAGGGAGGGATATGTCTCTTCAGAGGGGTATCTGCTATTAAAATGCCCAATAGAGCGAACTGAACAGTCCTTGTGGGAATGTTTTAGTCTGATTGTATGTCACTTGTTTCTCAAATTTTGAAATAAGGCTTGTGTGTGTGACATGTTGTGTGTATGATATACCTGCTACTCTCTTGAGCGGTCCCTTCATAATGACATTGTCATAATCCTGCTCTCTGATTGGCCCCAGCCTTTATTAGGACATTATGATATCATCATAACATTTCTTTCTGATTGGTTCCTTCATAATGACGTCATACCCTGCTCTCTGATTGGTCCGTCATTATGACATCATCATAACTCTGCTCTCTGATTAGTCCATCATAAGAACATGACATTATGAAAGTACAAATCAGAGAGCAGGGTTATGACAATGTCATTATGATGCACTAATCAGAAAGCAGAGTTATGATGATGTAACAATAAGGGGCCAATTTTACATTATACACATTGTCTTATACTGTGGCGTTGTTGAATACTCATTTCAGATTGGCTTGAAGGGCATTCAAGAGCTTGCATTATTTCCTTAGAACTCAGGTATTAATTAGCACGGTAGAATTCAATGGCTATAGTTCATTCTTATATGTTTTATGTTTGTGCTGCTTTTGAAAGCAAAAGTTGAATTGAAAATATTATTGGGATTGTTGAATTCGATTATCATAATAGCAAGCTAGGACGGATGGTTTGGTTAGCTAAACTAGCAAGTCTGTTTGTTTGGTTACCAAGGAAACTACTGTAGCTATTTATTAAACTTGCTATCTACTTCAGTGGATGTTGAACACATTTCTACCTGCAAATGGACACATTTCTAGCGGCAAATGTGTTAAATTATAGCCATGGTATAAAAGCGATAATCAACTCGAAACAATGCAACTCCGTGGAGGGTCAGTTCCAGCTCATTGTGTTCAGTAACATGCATAGCCTCTCGTTGATTAACCCTTACATAGCCCTGCTCTCTGATTTTTCGTTCATAAGGACATCATCATCATCAGCCTGCTCTGATACACCTCCCATTTCTTGGGTGTCTCTAGCTTTGTATGTGACAACACCAGTATCAGGTCTTATTAGGTTCTTCATCTCCAGGTTTGTATTTCAACTGGTTTTCACTGTGGAGAAAGAAAGTGCTTATTGCTCACTTGCTAAATAAAGATCCAGCCTGAATTTAGGCTCCCAGCTAAAAAAGGGCTGTGCCCAAAGTAATGTGTCATGGGAAAAAAGACATGGGAAAACAGTGACCATAATTCTGAGCGGACGGGCAGGGAATTATGGGAGAACAATTAAACATATTTTCAGTGTAATTTGGAGGAGGAGGAGCAGGGAAGAAGAAGAAAAAAGACATGACTTATCACAACACCACATTATTGAGCAATCAACATTTGCTCCAATCCAGTCATGTTGAAGTCTCATATTTCTCCAATTGAGTTTTGAGATTAGATAATTTCAGTGTGCAGTTGGCAGTATGTGAAATTCCTTGGCTTGGTCCAAAGGAATGCCCTGGTGGGTACAGAGCACTGACATACCAGCCTGATGGCACAATGCTCTGATCCCAGGCAAACCACCGCAATACTGGGCCCACCCTGGTCAGGTCAGCCTCCTCTGCCCCCCTGGTCCTCAACGCCAGGAGAGAAATCACAGGATCAAATCCAGGCCGTGTCCCAGGGGATGGGGGGTAGCATGGGGAATGGTCACTGCCGGTCACACCGACCTCACCACTCTAATTCATATTATGGCATTTCCTCCAGATAAGGTGATAAGGCTGGTATGCCTGGTGCTTATCTCAGATCTTCTCTAGGCTATGTGGAATGTAAGATTATGCAATCTTGTTGGGATTTTTTTTTATTACCATGGTAATGTGAGAGTGTTTGCTTGTTTGCTTTGTTAATTGCCGGTCTTTGCTGCTGGACTGTGGTGAGCGGTTTGTGGTGAGCGGTTTGGGACCGTAGTGGCCACTGCCATCTCTGGGCAATAGGCCATACCGCCCCCACCCTATGGTCCCTGAGTGCGCTAACCAAGCCTGTGCTGCAAGATTGTACTTGACCCAGCCAAGATTCCTAGAATGGCTTTTCACTTTGAGAGAAATATGTTGGGAAATCAGTCAGAAAGACTTACTGTACCTCACAGACATGGATGGCTTTTTCCCCTTGAATTGCTTGAAGCCCAGCAGTGTCCCCAGCCATTGCTGTGTTTGAGGATAACACTCTGTGCTTGCTCCAAACCTGGGTTCAAAGACTATATGACATTTTTCAAAGTTGTTGAGCATTTGCTTTAGCTTGGCTGGAGTGCGAGGTGAGCAGGGTTTGCACTTTTGGGGATTTTTCTGTTGGTCCAGTAAGCCAGGCAAGCTCAATCAAGCACAGATAAAGTATTTGAAATATTGTAATTATTTCAACCCTGGTCTGGCTGGATGGAATTCAAGTCCCACTTTGGGCTGCACGATGACTTCCATCGTCCTGTTGAATGGCTGAGTCTGGCGACAGGGGAGCTCTCTCATCCTGCGTCCTCCCTCAATCTAATCAAGCAATGAGACCAATAAGGTGAATTAAGATGTGAGCTGAGATGGCTATCCTCTCACAGAGGTCTCTTTGTGCCTGGTATAGGAATAAGAGGCCCATGGTTAGCATGCATCACACACAGGAAAGGAACAGGGCCGGGGCAGCCCCCAGAGCAGACCCAGGAGTCTACCCTTCCCAGCTAGCGATTTATAGGGAGTCGGATCACCGTGCTATAGCAGTTTTCAAAGCACTTTCTTCAGCCATGCGAGCTAGGGCCCCATTTCCTCCTTTCTCTCTGGAGGGAAATGTAAGTGTGCTGGGGAGGAAATGTTGCAAAGACGAAGGGAAGTCACAGAGACAAAGAAAGCAATGTTATTTGTAGACAAGTGGGGCCAGCGCTTTAAAATAAACTTCTCTGAAAATGTTTTACTGAAAACTGCTCGCCACTGATTAACACACCATGTTTTCAACAGGCTACAGAACAACAGCAATCATCAGTTTGTACATAACTTTTGTTTGGGACGAGGATACTGTATGTATGACCAGCTACTCTGTTGGTCTATCTGCCCCCTGGGCCTGTCTTCCTGTTGGACATCCTGTCCCTGATGAATCAGCCTTTAAAGAGGATGCTGGTGGTCACAAGGACACACCCCCTCAGCCCAGCACAACCAAATACAGCATCCTCCCCGTTCAGAAAGTACCAGCCGACGCTGCTGCTGACAGGAGCTCCCTCACCGGAATCTTTTTTGTTTGTGTTCTTCCTTCCCCTGATCTTTGACCGCACAGACCCGGTCCACTTGTGACAGGCAGCCCACTGCCTATTGGCTCCCACTCAGACCGCTTCCCTTCTTCACTGCCTTGAGATGTCTGTGATGTGAGGAGAGGAGAGGCAACCGGAGGGAGCGAGGAAGGGAACTGACTCAGTGGAGGCTGCTGAGGGGAGGATGGCTCATAATAATGGCTGGAATGGAGCGAATGGAATGGCATCAAACACATGGAAACTGTGTTTGATGTAGTTGATACCGTTGCATTAATTCCGCTCCAGCCATTACCACAAGCCCGTCCTCTCCAATTAGGGTGCCGCCAACCTCCTGTGAACTCGGGCTGGTTAGTTACATAACGCAGTGTCCCTCTACCAAGTATGGCACACATCACACTCATGTATGCATACTGTATACTGTACGTACAGGTTGACATACAAAGACACAGACCCCATCTCAGGCTGGGCAGAGTGCGCTCCTCCAGGCGTCAGAGGATGAGTTTTGTTCTCTGTTCAGAGGAGAGGATGTGATCTCACCCAGTAAAAATCCAACCTATTTCACTAGCTGTTCGTGACTTAATTCAAGCTCCCCTGTTCCTCCTTTTGCACCCTCTCTCTTTTTTTATTTAACTAGGCAAGTCAGTTGAGAACAAATCCATATTTACAATGACTGCCTAGGAACAGTGGGTTAACTGCCTTGTTCAGGGGCAGAACAACAGATTTTTACCTTGTCAGCTTGTGGATTCGATCTAGCAACCTTTCGGTTACTGGCCCAACGCTCTAACCACTAAGCTACCTGCCGCCTGACTCACTCCTGAGTGTATGGAAGGGACAGAGTAGGCCAATGTTCTCGGAGAGATGCTGGTTACAAGATAGAGACACAAGTTGATGGACGTTAGAGAGAGAGCGGGAGAGATAGATAGAGGGATAGTTGTATATAGGAGGGGCTGAGAGAAGGTTGGATAGAGCCACTGACTCAGGTCTGTGTTCAAGACCGAAGACTGAACCCAGAAGTGCTTACTGTCTCAACGTTGTCTTCTTAAATGTTGCCATTGGGCTTTGTATAAGAGCTTTCAGTTTCACTGAGAATCTCTCAATGCACAATGTGGGAAACACCCCTCTTTTTCCTGTTCTAAATGTATAGTTTTTCCATTCATTTCTCTCTAGCTCGTCTGAGACTAAATTTAACTGTTTATGCATGTCTGCATAGACTACGTCTGTGTGTCTGTCTATGTTTTCTATGTAAATCTTTTATTATCTTCCCTCAGTCTTCAACAGGACTCAAATTGAAAGGAGTGACTTGGGCTGCAGTCAGGCCAACCCACATGCCTTTTGCTCTCTATGGTTTTTATTCTGTGCCAGGTCAGCTTTTCTGCATTCACTGGCTTCTTCATAGGTTTACTTTGCTTTGGAGAAGAACCTTAGGAGTGATGGGAGTCTCTGATGTAAAATGCCGACTACCCTACACATACATAACTCTATTGAGTGTGTTAACCCCATTACCACACACAAACCTTGAAGCTGTGCTAGTCATGTCCATTACCCAATATCTGTAATGTAATTATCTCACCGCATTGGCTCCCAGTACTACTCTACAGCTCTGAGAGAGGTTCTTACCGCATTGGCTCCAAGTACAACTCTACAGCTCTGAGAAGCTCTGAGAGAGGTTCTTACTGCATTGGCTCCCAGTACAACTCTACAGCTCTGAGAAGCTCTGAGAGAGGTTCTTACCGCATTGGCTCCCAGTACAACTCTACAGCACTGAGAAGCTCTGAGAGAGGTTCTTACCGCATTGGCTCCCAGTACAACTCTACAGCACTGAGAAGCACTGAGAGAGGTTCTTACCGCATTGGCTCCCAGTACAACTCTACAGCTCTGAGAAGCTCTGAGAGAGGTTCTTACCGCATTGGCTCCCAGTACAACTCTACAGCTCTGAGAAGCTCTGAGAGAGGTTCTTACCGCATTGGCTCCCAGTACAACTCTACAGCACTGAGAAGCTCTGAGAGAGGTTCTTACCGCATTGGCTCCCAGTACAACTCTACAGCACTGAGAAGCACTGAGAGAGGTTCTTACCGCATTGGCTCCCAGTAAAACTCTACAGCTCTGAGAAGCTCTGAGAGAGGTTCTTACCACATTGGCTCCCAGTACAACTCTACAGCTCTGAGAGAGATTCTTACCGCATTGGCTCCCAGTACAACTCTACAGCTCTGAGAAGCTCTGAGAGAGGTTCTTACCGCATTGGCTCCCAGTACAACTCTACAGCTCTGAGAAGCTCTGAGAGAGGTTCTTACCATCATTGGCTCCCAGTACAACTCTACAGCACTGAGAAGCTCTGAGAGAGGTCCTTACCGCATTGGCTCCCAGTACAACTCTACAGCTCTGAGAAGCTCTGAGAGAGGTCCTTACCGCATTGGCTCCCAGTACAACTCTACAGCTCTGAGAGAGGTTCTTACCGCATTGGCTCCAAGTACAACTCTACAGCTCTGAGAAGCTCTGAGAGAGGTTCTTACCGCATTGGCTCCAAGTACAACTCTACAGCTCTGAGAAGCTCTGAGAGAGGTTCTTACCGCATTGGCTCCAAGTACAACTCTACAGCTCTGAGAAGCTCTGAGAGAGGTTCTTACCGCATTGGCTCCCAGTACAACTCTACAGCTCTGAGAAGCTCTGAGAGAGGTTCTTACCGCATTGGCTCCAAGTACAACTCTACAGCTCTGAGAAGCTCTGAGAGAGGTCCTTACCGCATTGGCTCCCAGTACAACTCTACAGCTCTGAGAGAGGTTCTTACCGCATTGGCTCCCAGTACCACTCTACAGCACTGAGAAGCTCCGAGAGAGGTTCTTACCGCATTGGCTCCCAGTACAACTCTACAGCACTGAGAGAGGTTCTTACCGCATTGGCTCCCAGTACAACTCTACAGCTCTGAGAAGCTCTGAGAGAGGTTCTTACTGCATTGGCTCCCAGTACAACTCTACAGCTCTGAGAAGCTCTGAGAGAGGTTCTTACCCTCATTGGCTCCCAGTACAACTCTACAGCTCTGAGAAGCTCTGAGAGAGGTTCTTACCGCATTGGCTCCCAGTACAACTCTACAGCTCTGAGAAGCTCTGAGAGAGGTTCTTACCCTCATTGGCTCCCAGTACAACTCTACAGCTCTGAGAAGCTCTGAGAGAGGTTCTTACCGCATTGGCTCCCAGTTACAACTCTACAGCTCTGAGAAGCTCTGAGAGAGGTTCTTACCACATTGGCTCCCAGTACAACTCTACAGCTCTGAGAAGCTCTGAGAGAGGTTCTTACCACATTGGCTCCCAGTACAACTCTACAGCTCTGAGAAGCTCTGAGAGAGGTTCTTACCGCATTGGCTCCCAGTACAACTCTACAGCACTGAGAAGCTCTGAGAGAGGTTCTTACCACATTGGCTCCCAGTACAACTCTACAGCACTGAGAAGCTCTGAGAGAGGTTCTTACCGCATTGGCTCCCAGTACAACTCTACAGCTCTGAGAGAGGTTCTTACCGCATTGGCTCCCAGTACAACTCTACAGCTCTGAGAAGCTCTGAGAGAGGTTCTTACTGCATTGGCTCCCAGTACAACTCTACAGCTCTGAGAGAGGTTCTTACCGCATTGGCTCCCAGTACAACTCTACAGCTCTGAGAAGCTCCGAGAGAGGTTCTTACTGCATTGGCTCCCAGTACCACTCTACAGCTCTGAGAGAGGTTCTTACCGCATTGGCTCCCAGTACAACTCTACAGCTCTGAGAAGCTCTGAGAGAGGTTCTTACCGCATTGGCTCCCAGTACAACTCTAGAGCTCTGAGAAGCTCTGAGAGAGGTTCTTACCCTCATTGGCTCCCAGTACAACTCTACAGCACTGAGAAGCTCTGAGAGAGGTCCTTACCGCATTGGCTCCCAGTACAACTCTACAGCTCTGAGAGAGGTTCTTACCGCATTGGCTCCAAGTACAACTCTACAGCTCTGAGAGAGGTTCTTACCGCATTGGCTCCCAGTACCACTCTACAGCACTGAGAAGCTCCGAGAGAGGTTCTTACCGCATTGGCTCCCAGTACAACTCTACAGCACTGAGAGAGGTTCTTACCGCATTGGCTCCCAGTACAACTCTACAGCTCTGAGAAGCTCTGAGAGAGGTTCTTACTGCATTGGCTCCCAGTACAACTCTACAGCTCTGAGAAGCTCTGAGAGAGGTTCTTACCGCATTGGCTCCCAGTACAACTCTACAGCTCTGAGAAGCTCTGAGAGAGGTTCTTACCCTCATTGGCTCCCAGTACAACTCTACAGCTCTGAGAAGCTCTGAGAGAGGTTCTTACCGCATTGGCTCCCAGTACAACTCTACAGCTCTGAGAAGCTCTGAGAGAGGTTCTTACCGCATTGGCTCCCAGTACAACTCTACAGCTCTGAGAAGCTCTGAGAGAGGTTCTTACCGCATTGGCTCCCAGTTACAACTCTACAGCTCTGAGAAGCTCTGAGAGAGGTCCTTACCGCATTTACTCCAAGTACCACTCTACAGCACTGAGAAGCTCTGAGAGAGGTTCTTACCACATTGGCTCCAAGTACCACTCTACAGCCCTGAAAGAGATTCTCACCACTGACTGTTCACACACAGGCATTCCTGCCTGGAATGCTCCTTTCTGCTGCAAATAAACCAAAATAGACTTTGTGCCTCTTCATGTGCCATCGTGGTGCTCCGAGTTGTCCCTGAGGGTCAGACTGTCATGAAAAACTCTGGGCCCTGGCTATGTGGGCACTCTATAATCAGGTTTGGCAGTTAACTGACACTTCATGGCAGTTTCGCTTGTATTACTCACTCGATCACACATCATTCTTAACATAATGGCGTTGACCTTCAGGACAATTTCAGGGATTAGCTAATATCTTTCTTTACCCCACTATCTTTCTCTCCCCAGTGTGTGTGTGTGTGTGTGTGTGTGTGTGTGTGTGTGTGTGTGTGTGTGTGTGTGTGTGTGTGTGTGTGTCTTTCTCTGACCCTGGTGTCATCCTGTGATCTGTTCTGATCTGGGGGCCTGTATGTCTCGGAGCCCCTGCTCTAATGGGTTCAGTGAGCTGGTATGCAGCAGGAATCTTTGGATCAAGGTGATTTCACGCTCCTCCACGTTTTCCCAGGGCTCTGGCCAGTCTCTGTTACCTCTGTGCGACTTGGACTGTGTGATAGTAGCTGACACGTGTTATCATTAGACACATGCACACACAGCAGCACTGACCAAAGGGAGCGTTATCTGTCTGACACCTCCGTTTCCCCCAAGGTTTGGATTATGGCTGCCTGGTATGAGCATAGCAGCCAGGGTTCCATTTGGTCTCCAGCTGAGACTCATGCACGCCATAACTGAGTTCGTCAGCTTGTTCCCCCATAGGCCTATATTAATTGCATATCTGTCTGACCTGAAAGTGGAATGCAAACTGAATGGTTTCAGCCTGTCCCCTTTGAAGTAAACTAATTCAACTAACCTTGGTATTCCCATAGAGACAATTCTCCCTCTCTTTCTGTGCATACAAAAACTCAGAAGATGCAGCATATTTCATTTAGTTATTTTTGGTAATGTTTGTGAAAGAGGACATTTGTGTAATCATCCCAGTAAGATGTTGCTTTTTCAGCTCAATGGTTTTTAGTTCCTTTTTCAACAGTATAGGATACTGTTCTGTAAACATTGAGTTAGTTGAACTAAAGAAAAGCTCGCAGTTTAGTTTGCTAGATTCCAAGCTCTTGATAATTAACACATTAAGTGCCAATTAAGAATAGCCTAGATAAGAATAGCCGAGACATATTCGTTAGCCGTAGTAGAAGCAGTAGCCTGGTTAAATATGACAAACTAAGATATAAGAGATACAGAAACCTCACAATGCTACTGTGATCGATTAGGTTCATGTCTGACATTTCTTTAGCCTAATGTTCGATTTCACTGCATCAGCGCATGTGTGAGACCGGAGTTGGGGTGGGGAGAGGGACAAGTTAAACGAGTGAGGTGGCATTCATCCGGTTCCTGCTTCTAGCAACACAGCAAAAGATAGATTGTACAACAAGCTTTTGCTCTATCACTATAGCCTAGCCAACTATTGTGCAGAATGAGATATGCTTGCATCATAGCCTATAGACTACCCTGCGTTTATTCAGACTTCAATAAGCGGAAAGTAGCCTAAAGCCCAGGGCTGAGAGGAAACAGAGGCTATCGAGAGGCAGGACTACGCTGGAATAAACCCTGCAGTCTCACCCATGCTTCCTCCCGAATAGCCTACTTCTCCAGCTGTTTTACACTGTCCCCACTACTGTTTTGACGTTATTTATTTTTTCTGCAAAGGAAAGAACCGAACCATGGAACTTCTTTGCTTCGAGGACAAAGTCGTGCTTGCCCAAATTGACCCCAACATTCTCTATGACGACAGAGTATTGCAACGTCTGCTAACCATAGAAGACAGGTTTCTACCGCAATGTTCGTATTTTAAATGTGTCCAGAAGGACATTCAGCCAAATATGAGGCGAATGGTTGCAGGATGGATGCACGAGGTTTGTGAGCGTTTTTAGCCTACATGTGCATTGGTCAGGTATAGTGCTGTTTTCAAGGCATTTGTGCATTGGTCAGGTATATTGTTTGAAGGCATATCTCACTATAATAAGTGTGCTGTGTATAATACGATTTGATTTCTCTAAAACAAATGAGCCTACAGGGGTGTTTGCGTTTTGTATAAGACTGTTGCATGTTCTAATAACTCTGTAATAAGTTTGTCTATTTATTCAGATGTTTTATTAAAGTTTCATAGGGTGGTTGTTTTGAGAGCTGGCATGCAAGGCATGTAGCCGAATTTTTACAATTTAATTCACTGAGACATGACCCATGCAAGGCATGTGGTGCCTGGGAAGTTCCACCAGGCTAGCTAAAGTTATCACCATGCGTTTAAGTTCGCTGAATGTCAATATCTTGGATTGTATTGGTTATGGAATCAGTTAAATGAAAGAACACATTCTAAGCTTCATTTTCATGTTGAATCTATCCAATTTGTCCGTTCTAAATAATTATGACACATTTTTGAAAAAAATCTTTCCAGTTCTCGCTGCCTCAAAATAGCAAGCACGCACAGGCTACTTTAGTTTTTGCCATTATTAACTTTAATCGAAGACAAATTACTTTCTCAATTTTCGGGAATGGTTTAGGAATGGCTTATGAACATTACGCATACAATTTTCCTGCTGTAGCTAATTTATTTATATTTGTAATTATTTTTTGAAAATATGACGGACATGGCGAAATGAGCAGCGTGGGTGTTTGGGCACGACTTCCGCTACAGGCTATAACGAATGAGAACTCTTTGATATACTTTGATATTGAAGCTTTTAATGCGGATCCACTGAATATCGACAACATAGATCACATTTGGTTTTCCCATCATGCAAATGTTGAAAAGGGATATTTTCTTGTTTCTGCAGACATTCATGTACATATTGATAGAATAATTAAAAATAGTAGGCCTAATATAATAATAATATTCTCTCCCATCAGGTTTGTGAAGAGGAGAAGAGTGAGGAAGACGTTTTCCCCTTGGCTATTAATTATTTGGACAGATTTTTAGCGGTGGCGCCCACTAGAAAGTGTTATTTGCAACTTCTAGGAGCTGTATGCATGTTCCTTGCAACAAAGTTAAAGGAGAGTCGTCCATTAACTGCAGAAAAGCTGTGCATGTACACAGACAACTCCATCACACCAAGGGAGCTGCTGGTAAGAAACATTTTTTTCTCTCTTAAAGCATGGAAAAGTATGCAATTACTTAAAACATCATACATTCATGTATAGCCCAATAATTGTACAATATTCGTTTTTTTCTTCTGCCATATTTGGTTAAATATGTCAGTGTACAGTTCTGGAGACTGATTCATTCCTTGGCCATACAGTGGGCCTATGCATGCATGAGGAGAGTGCCTGATCAGGTCTGAACTAAAGTGGCCTGTGTTGCCACCTAGTGGCAGTTATCCAGTTTGTCTTACGGTAGAAGGATTTCAACATTTCCAACATTGTGGATGAATCATTTGTAGAAAGGAACAGTCGTGCATACATCCACAAAGGTTTCTATTAATATCCACTGGTTGAGGAAGTTTATATACATTTGTTTCATAATATCCAACTCTTTTCTTGACCACTTTCTGTTAATTGAATGATTGGTCTCACTCAGGGGACTGTTCACATGTTATTCCACAGGGGACCCCCCCAGTTAACCAGCCCCCCCTCTTAGCAACTGTTTAAAGTCTGTGACTCCTTAGTATCAGATAAAACATTCCTCCCTACCATTACACTACAATAAATCGCATGTCCCACCCATGTTGCTCAAGTGTCCAAATATGAATCACCATAGGAGAGCGATAGGACTGTGTCCGTTTCTCCGCTGTCCAGCTGCTGGGGTTGCGTCATCACACAACCCTTGTGCTAGAGGTTTCTTTGGAAAAAGTGAATGGAAACTTATAGGTAGAGGCTGGTGCCAGATGTGTTTGTGCTGTCTTGCCAATTCCTAAAGTCACAGTAATGCCAACTCATGCTAGACGGCACAAACAGACCTGGGACCAGGCTGAGAAGAGACATGGATGGTGAAATTGAGATTCTTTGTCAATGAGCCACTGCTGGTGCATCAGCTGGGAGAGAGCGGGGAATTCAGGGGGTTTCTAGCAAGGGCAGCTGTCCAGGAAGTCAGCGCAGCAGCGACAATAGGACAGACCTCCCTGCACATCTTCAGTCAACATTCTCCACAGGCTTACCATAGGTTAATCGTTTGCATGTGTGGCGCTGCGCTGGTAGGAAACACATATAGATTAATGAAGTCCCGCTGTATGGCTGACGCTTGTTCTGGGCTGCCCCTATAATCTGAGAGAGCTGCTCAGAGATGGGCCTGTCCCTGTCCACACTAACAGACGGGTTTCAGTAAACATGGGCGTTCCCTGCCACAGTCTCCATCTCGGGTTGACCCATCATCTCAAAAGAGGAAACCAGTCGGGGGATCAGCTGAATTTGTCACATTGGCTGTTTTGTTCCTTTCCTTTTCCCCTTGGTGAGGCTGCTTTTAACATGAAAGCTCCCCGCAGCGTGCTAACCAACACGGGCGGTGCAGACCAAAGACGCTAGCTAAGGCTTGTGACAGGAAGGAAGCAACTGTGGCTGTGATGCTGCTGTCTCTGGCTGGAACCAGTGGCGAGGCTCGACACGTCACATGAAGAGCAATGAGAGAACCATGCAGAGCGAGAGAGTGTCAAGGAAAATGTTGCTCTGGTGTTGAATGATGTCTCCTCTGAATTGAGACAGACTTGTGGGTATGCATGGTATTTCATGGGAAACAGAAGAGTAACAGGATCAATAATCCTCAAACATACCCTATAGTGCAACAGAATAAAACCACTAATAAAAGTCCCATGATGGTAGTGACTGCCCATTACCGCTTATCACTTATTAACCATCATTTCAAATTATTTTACTTTTAATAAACTATTTCACTTATGTATATTACACTTGTTTTATTTGAGGACTATTATTTCATTCCAAGTCATCTCATCTCTATAGAGCTGCTGCCTATTCTGTCTGACAAAATCACTATTTTACTACTTCAAAGTAAATAAGGCATAATTTTATGACTGCTGAATACCAACAATCTATTTTCAGGTAGATTCCTCGCGAAGCAACAGCTGCTCTCTATCACCTCATGCATTTATCTCTCCTCCGTAGCAGGCGTAAAATAAACCCAGACCGGACAAGTAGATGCGCAATGGATTATGGTTATTGTAGTTAATTACTTCACTAAACTATGCAGAATATTGGCCTGTTGGAAACGACAACACCCTACTACATCGCACAGTTCAGGCTCGATATGATTTATCTCTAGAGAAACTGGACGATGTGTGCATTGAGCTCACAAAAGAAGAAACAAAAACAAAATGCAATTCTAATAATTGAACCGACGTCAGTCAATTAGTAGTTTAAAAACCAACATTTTGGTTAATCGTTTAGCACTAATACCCTATAAAGTGTTAGCAGCTTATAAACCCAGCTCATGCATTTGTTGACAGTAAGGCTGAGTAAAGTGGTGAATGCATAATAATGATCCACAAGACATAGCAATTCTTCTCAAGCTTTTGTTTTCTTCCTTCTGTCCTCTAGGACTGGGAGTTGGTGGTCCTAGGGAAGTTGAAGTGGAACATGGCAGCAGTCATCCCAAATGACTTTGTGGATCACATCCTACACAGACTGCCCCTGCCCAAAGATAAGCTATCTGTGGTTCGCAAGCACACACAGACATTCATCGCCCTGTGTGCCACAGGTAATAACAGGAAATTACCTCAGGAGAACTTCTGCTTCCTGATAGGATAGTCTCGCCTTTTTCTCGTTCACAATCTATCTGACATTGTGACTCATCGTTGATTGCACTCATCTGACCCTCTACTCAGCAGTCTAAGGACAGGGACCACAAACACACATCCATCCAATGGCTGCTCTCCACATTTCTCTTCCCATCACTGGAACACTTCTCATAGCCTAATGGGGTCATCTTTACATTAGAACGGCTACTAAAAGCAGATGCAAGCTGTATCGAGAGCACTTTGAGCATATAAGGCATTAATAGTATAGTTAAAGGAGGCTGGGAGAATCCTCTCAGTGCGTGTAGTGTTTAGGTTAGCCTCCCCCTGTGATGACAGTTGGGTGGATGAGTCTCCTCGCCTGCTGTTTGGCTCCCCTTCCACCTCCTCCTCGGTGGACTAGGATACAGCAGCTGGATTGCTTTCTCTCTCTGCGTGTTGTTTATTGACAGAGGCCCTTCCAGGTTTGATAAGTCAGAACTGGCAGCCGGCAGTCTTCCTTCCTCCCCTAGCCTCTGTACATCTCTGCTGTGGAGCAGGATGGACTCAGATGCTGCTTCAGACCCTTCCTAATCTCTAAGGATGAATCCCAATGGGTTTGTTTCCTTTATCCTATTGTATTTTTTACCTTTATTTAACTAGGCAAGTCAGTTAAGAACACATTCTTATTCACCATGACCGCCTAGGAACAGTGCCCCTGAACTTCCTTGTTCAGGGGCAGAACGACAGATTTTTACCTTGTCAGCTCGGGGATTCGATCTAGCAACCTTTCGGTTACTGGCCCAAAGCTCTAACCACTAGGCTACCTGCCCTACCTCCTATGTCCTTGTTCTGATTGAATGCAGTAATAAGACAGTCCCATCTAGCTGACCTGTAGGCAGCTGTTGCTCTCTCTCTCCTATATATTACATCTTTCACGTCAGATAATGTTAGAGGGAGGAAATGCAACTTAGGAAAAAAGTCCACTGATGTTTTGAGATTTACTGCCACGTGTCTCTTTGATCCGATCTGGCCCATAAGTCCTTGTTTACTACAATATGGTATTCAAGACATAGGCTCCTTCAATGAGGTTCATGCCCTGTGGCTGTTAAGTGCCATTTTAGTGTTGCTTTTTTATTTGGGCGTGTTTCAGCGGTCTCCCCACTATTCATAAGCAGCCCGTTTATATCACAAGCGCAAAACAGCCACAATAAAAAAAGAGTCAGCTGTGGTTTAGCAGTAATGTAAATGTTTGGGGTTTTATGTGCTGCACTGAATGTTGTTCTCATGACAGGGGAGCTCTCTGGCCTCTGCACAGCTGGCCTCTTGAGGAGGAGACGAGAGTGGTTGGACTACTCCCTGGGGTTGATCCAAAGCTATCAGTCGCATCCTCTTTCTATAAAGAGAGAGAAGGCCACAGCACAGAGACCAGGGTCTGTGCTTGGGCTAGAGCTGGAGCTGAAGCTAAACCCAGTCCACTTTAGGGCCGTTTCCTTTCCTCCAGGCCTGCTTCCTCCCTCCCCCGCCAGCAGGCAGGGCTATTGTCGCTGAGCGCTCTGGGCCTGGTTGATGGAGGACAAGAGGGAGTAGTTTCTGGAACTCATTGCTCACTGAGTAGGAGGATTCCTGCTATGTTTTCCTAATCACAGTTGAGGCAGAGTGAGGGAAAACACACAGGCTCCACCACGGCCATGTTGGACATGTGTTAGACTGTGGGAAAGTTGGGTTAAGCTCTTTAAGAACTCATATTAAGAGATTATGAAGATGTTTGAACGTCTTTAAATGCTCCGCTACTTCATTTGGACTACATCTTGACTTGATAGTGCATCTTGTGTGAATGTGTTAGTCTGTGGGAAAGTACAGTTCAACTCAGTTCGTAATTTATATTGTAGATTTTCCCCCTCTAAATGCTTCCTCACTTCTTTTGGACTACTCCTTGACTTGAATGTGCAACTATGATTTTGGTTTGTCCCCCCTTGACTGTTGTGAACTCACTGATGTCCGACAGGTGACTGACGGATCACGTTGTCTCTTATCCTCAGATTTCAGCTTCGCCATGAACCCCCCCTCCATGATCGCTACGGGCAGCGTGGGGGCGGCCGTCTGCGGCCTGCAGCTGGACCAATCAGACCAGGCCCTGAGTCGAGACCGTCTAACTGACCTGCTGGCCAAGATCACCAACACTGAGGTGGTAAGTAGTGTCTATAGCCTGATCCCAGGTCTGTTTTTAATGTTTGGCCAATTCCTTATTATGTCAATGAATGACAAGGAGTTAGCGAGACAGCACAAACAGATCTGATATCAGGCTAGGTAAGTGCTACATGGCAGACATTTTGGGAGCATGGCGGGAAACGAGATGGTTGAAGAGATGGTAATATCAGTGTTGGCGAGCGTATAAATACTTAATGTGTTCCAACAATGGGCACCGACACCCTCTTTGGCTGCCTGTTAGACTTAGCTATTCACCAAAGTTCTTGGGCTTGGAGCACGGAGATCTTCCTGGTAAACAAGAGCGATGCTACAGTATGCCTGCAGTAGTCGCACATTGAAGCTATTTACTTTTCATGGAGTCAGAGCCTGTGGGTCTTGGCTCGGGACCTAGACTGCAGCTATAAAGAGCAGAGGCAAGGGAATGTCTTCTTAGAACCCAGGGCCCACATTCTTGTGGTAGGACACAGGCAGGCAGTTCCTTTGCATGGCTCCCACTTTAACTCTTCTCTTATGCCTAACAGAGACTCCATCTTTCCAGGGGAAATGGCAGATGAGAAACTCACAGATTTCCTAACTCCTTAAGATGACATGCATTGAGAGCTCCCACACCATATATATTAGTGGAGGCTGGTGGGAGGAGCTATAGGAGGACGGGTTCATTGTAATGGCTGGAATTAAATGAATGGAACGGTATTAAACATATGGAAACAACATGTTTGACTCTGTCCCATTTATTCCATTATTATAGCTCCTCCCACCAGCCTCCACTGCTATATATATATATACATACACACACAGTGCCTTCGGAAAGTATTCAGACCCCTTGCCCTTGACTTCTTCCACATTTTGTTAGGTTACAGCCTTATTCTAAAATTGATTCAAAAAAATGTTCATCAATCTACACAAAATACCCCATAATGACAAAGCAAAAACAGGTTTTTAGAAATGTTTGCCCTTTACTCAGTCCTTTTTAAAGCACCTTTGACAGCAGTTACAGCCTAGTGTCTTTTTGGGTATGACGCTACAAGCTTGGCACACCTGTATTTGGGGAGTTTCTCCCATTCTTCTCTGCAGATCCTCTCAAGTTCTGTTAGGTTGGATGGGAAGCGTTGCTGCACAGCTATTTTCAGGTCTCTCCAGAGATGTTCGATCGGGTTCAAGTCCGGGCTCTGTCTGGGCCACTCAAGAACATTCAGAGACTTGTCCCGACGCCACTTCTCCATTGTCTTGGCTGTGTGCTTGGGGTCGTTGTCCTGTTGGAAGGTGAACCATCGCCCCAGTCTGCGGTCCTGAGCACTCTGGAGCAGGTTTTCATCAAGGATCTCTCTGTACTTTGCTCCGTTCATCTTTGCCTTGATCCTGACTAGTCTCCCAGTCCCTGCTGCTGAAAAACATCCCCACAGCATGATGCTGCCACCACCATGCTTCACTGTAGGGACGGTACCAGGTTTCCTCCAGACGTCTGAGAGTGTTTAGGTGCCTTTTGGAAAACTCCAAGTGGGCTGTCATGTGCATTTTACTAAGGAGTGACTTCCATCTGGCCACTCTACCATAAAGGCCTGATTGGTGGAGTGCTGCAGAGATGGTTGTCCTTCTGGAAGGTTCTCCAATCTCCACAGAGGAACTCTAGAGCTCTGTCAGAGTATCCATCGGGTTCTTGATCAACTCCCTGACCAAGGCCCTTCTCCCCCAATTGCTCAGTTTTGCCGGGCGGTCAGCTCTAGGAAGAGTCTTGGTGGCTCCAAACTTCTTCCATTTAAGAATGATGGAGGCCAATGATGCAGACTTGTTTTGGTAACCTTTCCCAGATCTGTGCCTCGACACAATCCTGTCTCGGAACTCTACAGACAATTCATTTGAGCTCATGACTTAGTTTTTGCTCTGTAATGCACTGTTAACTGTGGGCCTTATATAGACAGGTGTATGCCTTTCCAAATCATGTCCAATCAATTGGATGTACCATAGGTGGAATCCAATCAAGTTGTAGAAACATCTCAAGGATGATCAATGGAAACAGGATGCACCTGAGCTAAATTTCGAGTCTCATAGCGAAGGGTCTGAATACTTATGTAGATAACCTGTTTTCGCTTCGTCATTATGGGGTATTGTGTGTAGAATGCTGAGGATTTTTATTTATTTAATCCATTGTAGAATAAGGCTGTAACGTAACAAAATGTGGAAAAGGTCAAGGGGTCTGAATACTTTCTGATGGCACTGTATATGTATATATACTGCAGATGAGAAAATCTATAATTTTGCGTCACAGATTAAATCGCTGTTTTGTTGTCTAAGGTATTTCTTTATCACTGTAAGTCTGCACTCTTGGCTTACACAAAGGAACCTGAGGCCAGTTCAGCAGCACACAGGGACTCAGGGGCCACAGTCAGTCTAAGACTAGGAACAACCCAGCAGCTCTCTATAGACCTGTGGTTATTATGTGGCCATGGCAACGCTGGCGCTCAGACTGTGGCCCATTAAGT